>NW_027016977.1:0-300000 GCF_036013445.1 Caloenas nicobarica
GAGCCCGACAGAGCCCGACAGGGCCCGACAGAGCCCGACAGAGCCCGACAGGGCCCGACAGGGCCCGACAGGGCCCGACAGAGCCCGACAGGGCCGACAGGCCCGACAGAGCCCGACAGGGCCCGACAGAGCCCGACAGAGCCCGACAGGGCCCGACAGAGCCCGACAGAGCCCGACAGGGCCCGACAGGGCCCGACAGGGCCCGACAGAGCCCGACAGGGCCCGACAGGGCCCGACAGAGCCCAGTAGAGCCCGACAGAGCCCGACAGAGCCCGACAGAGCCCGACAGGGCACGACAGGCCCAGTAGAGCCCGACAGAGCCCGGACAGAGCCCGACAGAGCCCGACAGGGCCCAGTAGAGCCCGACAGAGCCCGACAGAGCCCGACAGAACCCGTCAGAGCCGACAGAGCCCGAACAGAGCCCGACAGAGTCCGACAGGGCCCAGTAGAGCCCGACAGAGCCCGACAGAGCCCGACAGAGCCCGACAGGGCCCGAGAGAGACCGACAGAGCCCGACAGGGCCCAGTAGAGCCCGACAGAGCCCGAGAGAGCCCGACAGAACCCGACAGGGCCCGACAGAGCCCGACAGGGCCCGAGAGAGCCCGACAGAGCCCGACAGGGCCCGACAGAGCCCGACAGAGCCCGACAGAGCCCGACAGGGCCCGACAGAGCCCGACAGAGCCCGACAGAGCCGAACAGCGCCCGACAGGGCCCAGTAGAGCCCGACAGGGCCCGACAGAGCCCGACAGAGCCCGACAGAGCCCAGTAGAGCCCGACAGAGCCCGACAGAGCCCGACAGAGCCCGACAGGGCCCGACAGAGCCCGACAGAGCCCAGTAGAGCCCGACAGAGCCCGACAGAGCCGACAGAGCCCGAAAGGGGCCCGACAGGGCCCGACAGAGCCCGACAGAGCTGACAGAGCCCGACAGAGCCCGCAGAGCCCGACGGGCCCAGTAGAGCCCGACAGAGCCTGACAGAGCCTGACAGAGCCCCAGTAGAGCCGACAGAGCCCGACAGAGCCCGACAGAGCCCGACAGGGCCCGACAGAGCCCGACAGAGCCCGACAGGGCCCGACAGATCCCGACAGAGCCCGACAGGGCCCAGTAGAGCCCGACAGAGCCCGACAGAACCCACAGAGCCCGACAGAGCCCGACAGAGGCCGACAGGGCCCAGTAGAGCCCGACAGAGCCCGACAGGGCCCGACAGGGCCCGACAGGGCCCGACAGAGCCCGACAGAGCCCCGACAGGGCCCGACAGAGCCCGACAGAGCCCGACAGGGCCCGACAGGGCCCGACAGGGCCCGACAGAGCCCGACAGGGCCCGACAGGGCCCGACAGGGCCCAGTAGAGCCCGACAGAGCCCGAAAGAGCCCGACAGAGCCCGACAGAGCCCGACAGAGCCCGACAGAGCCCGACAGGGCCCAGTAGAGCCCGACAGAGCCCGACAGGGCCCGACAGAACCCGTCAGAGCCCGACAGAGCCCGACAGAGCCCGACAGGGCCCACAGAGCCCGACAGAGCCCGACAGGGCCCAGTAGAGCCCGACAGAGCCCGACAGAGCCCGACAGGGCCCGACAGGGCCCACAGAAGCCCGACAGGGCCCGACAGAGCCTGACAGAGCCCGACAGGGCCCGACAGAGCCCGACAGAGCCCGACAGGGCCCAGTAGAGGCCCGACAGAGCCCGACAGAACCCGACAGAGCCCGACAGAGCCGACAGAGCCCGACAGGGCCCAGTAGAGCCCGACAGAGCCCGGACAGGGCCAGACAGGGCCCGACAGGGCCCGACAGAGCCCGAACAGAGCCCGACAGGGCCCGACAGAGCCCAGACAGAGCCCGACAGGCCCGACAGGGCCCACGGGCCCGGACAGAGCCCGACAGGGCCCGACAGGGCCCGACAGGGCCCAGTAGAGCCCGACAGAGCCCGAAAGAGCCCGACAAGAGCCCGACAGAGCCCGACAGAGCCCGACAGAGCCCGACAGGGCCCAGTAGAGCCCGACAGAGCCCGACAGGGCCCGACAGAACCCGTCAGAGCCCGACCAGAGGCCGACAGAGCCCGACAGGGCCCGACAGAGCCCGACAGAGCCCGACAGGGCCCAGTAGAGCCCGACAGAGCCCGACAGAGCCCGACAGGGCCCGACAGGGCCCGACAGGGCCCGACAGGGCCCAGTAGAGCCCGACAGAGCCCGACAGAGCCCGACAGAGCCCGACAGGGCCCAGTAGAGCCCGACAGAGCCCGACAGAGCCCGACAGAGCCCGACAGAGCCCGACAGGGCCCGACAGAGCCCGACAGAGCCCGACAGAGCCCGACAGCGCCCGACAGGGTCCAGTAGAGCCCGACAGAGCCCGACAGGGACCGACAGAGCCCGACAGAGCCCGACAGAGCCCGACAGGGCCCGTGAGCCCGACAGAGCCCGACAGAGCCCGACAGGGCCCGACAGGGCCCGACAGGGCCCGACAGAGCCCGACAGAGCCTGACAGAGCCCGACAGAGCCCAACAGAGCCCGAACAGAGCCCGACAGGGCCCAGTAGAGCCCGACAGAGCCGACAGAGCCCAGTAGAGCCCGACAGAGCCCGACAGAGCCCGACAGATCCCGACAGGGCCCGACAGAGCCGACAGAGCCTGACAGGGCCCGACAGGCCCGACAGAGCCCGACAGGGCCCGACAGGGCCCAGTAGAGCCCGACAGAGCCCGACAGAGCCCGACAGAGCCCAGTAGAGCCCGACAGAGCCCGACAGAGCCCGACAGAGCCCGACAGAGCCCAGTAGAGTCCGACAGAGCCCGACAGGGCCCGACAGGGCCCGACAGGGCCCAGTAGAGCCCGACAGAGCCCGACAGGGCCCAGTAGAGCCCAGTAGAGCCCGACCAGAGCCCGACAGAGCCCGACAGGGGCCCGACAGGGCCCGACAGAGCCCAGTAGAGCCCGACAGAGCCCGACAGAGCCCGACAGAGCCCGACAGGGCCCGACAGGGCCCGACAGGGCCCGACAGGGCCCAGTAGAGCCCAGTAGAGCCCGACCAGGGCCCGACAGAGCCCCGACAGAGCCCTACAGAGCCCGACAGGGCCGACAGGGCCCGACAGAGCCCGACAGGGCCCGACAGAGCCCGACAGAGCCCAGTAGAGCCCGACAGAGCCCGTCAGGGCCCGACAGGGCCCGACAGGGCCCAGTAGAGCCCGACAGAGCCCGACAGGGCACGACAGAGCCCGACAGGGCCCGACAGGGCCGACAGGGCCCAGTAGAGCCCGATAGAGCCCGACTTAGCCCGACAGAGCCCGACAGGCCCGACAGAGCCCGACAGAGGCCAGACAGGGCCCGACAGAGCCCGACAGAGCCCGACATGGGCCCGACAGGGCCCGACAGAGCCCGACAGGGCCCAGTAGAGCCCGACAGAGCCCGACAGAGCCCGACAGAGCCCGACAGAGCCCGACAGAGCCCAGTAGAGCCCGACAGAGCCCGACCAGAGCCCGACAGAGCCCGACAGGGCCCGACAGAGCCCGACAGAGCCCGACAGAGCCCGACAGGGCCCAGTAGAGCCCGACAGAGCCCGACAGAGCCCGACAGGGCCCGACAGGGCCCGACAGAACCCGACAGAGCCCGACAGGGCCCGACAGGGCCCGACAGGGCCCGACAGGGCCCAGTAGAGCCGATAGAGCCCGACAGAGCCCGACAGAGCCCGACAGGGCCCGACAGAGCCCGACAGAGCCCGACGGGCCCGACAGGGCCCGACAGGGCCCGACAGAGCCCGACAGGGCCCGATAGAGCCCGACAGGGCCCGACAGGGCCCGACAGGGCCCGACAGGGCCCAGTAGAGCCCGACAGAGCCCGACAGGGCCCGACAGAGCCCGACCGAGCCCGACAGGGCCCGACAGAGCCCGACAGAGCCCGACAGAGCCCAGTAGAGCCCGACAGAGCCCACAGAGCCCGGACAGGGCCCGACAGGGCCCGACAGGGCCCGACAGAGCCCAGTAGAGCCCGACAGAGCCCGACAGAGCCCGACAGGGCCCAGTAGAGACCAGTAGAGCCCGACAGAGCCCAGTAGAGCCCGACAGAGCCCGACAGAGCCCGACAGAGCCCGACAGGGCCCCGACAGGGCCCAGTAGAGCCCGACAGAGCCCGACAGAGCCCAGTAGAGCCCAGTAGAGCCCGACAGGGCCCGACAGAGCCCGACAGAGCCCTACAGAGCCCGACAGGGCCCGACAGGGCCCGACAGAGCCCGACAGGGCCCGACAGAGCCCGACAGAGCCCAGTAGAGCCCGACAGAGCCCGTCAGGGCACGACAGGGCCCGACCAGGGCCCAGTAGAGCCCGACAGAGCCGGACAGAGCCCAGTAGAGCCAGTAGAGCCCGACAGAGCCCGACAGAGCCCGACAAGAGCCCGACAGGGCCCGACAGAGCCCGACAGAGCCCGACAGAGCCCGACAGGGCCCGACAGGGCCCAGTAGAGCCCGACAGAGCCCGACAGATCCCGACAGAGCCCGACAGAGCCCGACAGGGCCCGACAGGGCCCGACAGAGCCCGACAGAACCCGACAGAGCCCGACAGAGCCCAGTAGAGCCCGACAGAGCCCGACAGAGCCCGACAGAGCCCGACAGAACCCGACAGAGCCCGACAGGCCCAGAAGAGCCCGACAGAGCCCGACAGAGCCCGACAGAACCCGACAGAGCCCGACAGAGCCCGACAGAGCCCGACAGGGCCCGACAGGGCCCGACAGAGCCCGACAGGCCCAGTAGAGCCCGACAGAGCCCGACAGAGCCCGACCAGAACCCGACAGAGCCAGACAGAGACAGTTGAGCCCGACAGAGCCCGACAGAGCCCGACAGAGCCCAGTAGAGCCCGACAGAGCCGACAGAGCCCGACAGAGCCCGACAGAGCACGACAGAGCCCGACAGGGCCTGACAGAGCCCGACAGGGCCCGACAGAGCCCAGTAGAGCCCGACAGAGCCCGACAGAGCCCGACAGGGCCCAGTAGAGCCAGTAGAGCCCGACAAGAGCCCAGTAGAGCCGACAGAGCCCGACAGAGCCCCGACAGAGCCCGACAGGCCCGACAGGGCCCGACAGAGCCGGACAGAGCCCGACAGGGCCCAGTAGAGCCCGACAGAGCCCGACAGAGCCCAACAGAGCCCGAACAGAGCCCAGTAGAGCCCGACAGAGCCTGACAGAGCCCACCAGAGCCCGACAGGGCCCGACAGAGCCCGACAGAGCCCGACAGGGCCCGAACAGAGCCCGACAGAGCCCGACAGAGCCCGACAGGGCCCAGTTGAGCCCGACCGAGCCCGACAAAGCCTGACAGAGCCCGACAGGGCCCGACAGGGCCCGACAGAGTCGACAGAGCCCGACAGGGCCCAGTAGAGCCCGACAGAGCCAGACAGAGCCCGACAGAGCCCGACAGAGCCCGACAGGGCCCAGTAGAGCCCGACAGAGCCCGACAGAGCCCGACAGGGCCCGACAGGGCCCGACAGAGCCCGACAGAGCCCGACAGAGCCCGACAGGGCCCGACAGGGCCCGACAGGGCCCAGTAGAACCCGATAGAGCCCGACAGAGCCCGACAGAGCCCGACAGAGCCCGACAGGGCCCGACAGAGCCCGACAGGGGCCGACAGGGCCCAGTAGAGCCCGACAGAGCCCGACAAGATCCCGACAGAGCCCGACAGAGCCCGACAGGGCCCGACAGGGCCCGACAGAGCCCGACAGAACCGCCAGAGCCCGACAGAGCCCAGTAGAGCCCGACAGAGCCCAGTAGAGCCCAGTAGAGCCCGACAGAGCCGACAGAGCCCGACAGAGCCCGACAGGGCCCGACAGAGCCCGACAGAGCCCGACAGGGCCCGACAGGGCCCAGTAGAGCCCGACAGAGCCCGACAGATCCCGACAGAGCCCGACAGAGCCCGACAGGGCCCGACAGGGCCCGACAGAGCCCGACAGAACCCGACAGAGCCCGACAGAGCCCAGTAGAGCCCGACAGAGCCCGACAGAGCCCGACAGAGCCCGACAGAGCCCGACAGAGCCCGACAGGGCCCAGAAGAGCCCGACAGAGCCCGACAGAGCCGACAGAACCCGACAGAGCCCGACAGAGCCCGACAGAGCCCGACAGAGCCCGACAGGCCCGACAGGGCCCGACAGAGCCCGACAGGGCCCAGTAGAGCCCGACAGAGCCCGACAGAGCCCGACAGAACCCGACAGAGCCAGACAGAGACAGTTGAGCCAAACAGAGCCCGACAGAGCCCGACAGAGCCCGACAGAGCCCAGTAGAGCTCGACAGAGCCCGACAGAGCCCGACAGAGCCCGACAGAGCCCGACAGGGCCCGACAGGGCCCGACAGAGCCCGACAGGGCCCGACAGGGCCCGACAGAGCCCAGTAGAGCCCGACAGAGCCCGACAGAGCCCGACAGGGCCCAGTAGAGACCAGTAGAGCCCGACAGAGCCCAGTAGAGCCCGACAGGCCCGACAGAGCCCGACAGAGCCCGACAGGGCCCGACAGGGCCGACAGAGCCGGACAGAGCCGACAGGCCCAGTAGAGCCCGACAGAGCCCGACAGAGCCCAACAGAGCCCGACAGAGCCCAGTAGAGCCCGACAGAGCCCCGACAGAGCCGACAGAGCCCGACAGGGCCCGACAGAGCCCGACAGAGCCCGACAGGGCCCGACAGAGCCCGACAGAGCCCGACAGGGCCCAGTAGAGCCCGACAGAGCCCGACAGAGCCTGACAGAGCCCGACAGGGCCCGACAGGGCCCGAACAGAGTCCGACAGAGCCCGACAGGGCCCAGTAGAGCCGACAGAGCCCGACAGAGCCCGACAGAGCCGACAGAGCCCGACAGGCCCAGTAGAGCCCGACAGAGCCCGACAGAGCCCGACAGGGCCCGACAGGGCCCGACAGAGCCCGACAGAGCCCGACAGGGCACGACAGAGCCCGACAGGGCCCGACAGGGCCCGACAGGGCCGACAGGGCCCAGTAGAGCCCGATAGAGCCGACAGAGCCCGACAGAGCCCGACAGGGCCCGACAGGGCCCGACAGAGCCCGACAGGGCCCGACAGAGCCCGACAGAGCCCGACAGGGCCCGACAGAGCCCGACAGAGCCCGACAGAGCCCGACAGGGCCCAGTAGAGCCCGACAGAGCCCGACAAAGCCTGACAGAGCCCGGACAGGGCCCGACAGGGCCCGACAGAGTCCGACAGAGCCCGACAGGGCCCAGTAGAGCCCGACAGAGCCCGACAGAGCCCGACAGAGCCCGACAGAGCCCGACAGGGCCCAGTAGAGCCCGACAGAGCCCGACAGAGCCCGACAGGGCCCGACAGGGCCCGACAGAGCCCGACAGAGCCCGACAGGGCACGACAGAGCCCGACAGGGCCCAGTAGAGCCCGATAGAGCCCGACAGAGCCCGACAGAGCCCGACAGGCCCGACAGAGCCCGACAGAGCCCGACAGGGCCCGACAGAGCCCGATAGAGCCCGACAGGGCCCGACAGAGCCCGACAGAGCCCGACAGAGCCCAGTAGAGCCCGACAGAGCCCGACAGAGCCCGACAGGGCCCGACAGGGCCCGACAGGGCCCGACAGAGCCCAGTAGAGCCCGACAGAGCCCGACAGAGCCCGACAGGGCCCAGTAGAGACCAGTAGAGCCCGACAGAGCCCAGTAGAGCCCGAGAGAGCCCGACAGAGCCCGACAGAGCCCGACAGGGCCCGACAGGGCCCAGTAGAGCCCGACAGAGCCCGACAGAGCCCAGTAGAGCCCAGTAGAGCCCGACAGGGCCCGACAGAGCCCGACAGTGCCCAGTAGAGCCCGACAGAGCCCGTCAGGGCCCGACAGGGCCCGACAGGGCCCAGTAGAGCCCGACAGAGCCCGACAGAGCCCAGTAGAGCCCAGTAGAGCCCGACAGAGCCCGACAGAGCCCGACAGAGCCCGACAGAGCCCGACAGGGCCCGCAGAGCCCGACAGAGCCCGACAGGGCCCGACAGGGCCCGACAGGGCCCAGTAGAGCCCGACAGAGCCCGACAGATCCAGACAGAGCCCGACAGAGCCCGACAGGGCCCGACAGGGCCCGACAGAGCCCGACAGAACCCGACAGAGCCCGACAGAGCCCAGTAGAGCCCGACAGAGCCCGACAGAGCCCGACAGAGCCCGACAGAACCCGACAGAGCCCGACAGGGCCCAGAAGAGCCCGACAGAGCCCGACAGAGCCCGACAGAACCCAACAGAACCCGACAGAGCCCGACAGAGCCCGACAGAGCCCGACAGGGCCCGACAGGGCCCGACAGAGCCGACAGGGCCCAGTAGAGCCCGGACAGAGCCCGACAGAGCCCGACAGAACCCGACAGAGCCAGACAGAGACCAGTTGAGCCCGACAGAGCCCGACAGAGCCCGACAGAGCCCGACAGAGCCCAGTAGAGCCCGACAGAGCCCGACAGAGCCCGACAGAGCCCGACAGGGCCCGACAGGGCCTGACAGAGCCCGACAGGGCCCGACAGGGCCCGACAGAGCCAGTAGAGCCCGACAGAGCCCGACAGAGCCCGACAGGGCCCCAGTAGAGACCAGTAGAGCCCGACAGAGCCCAGTAGAGCCCGACAGAGCCCGACAGAGCCCGACAGAGCCCGACAGGGCCCGACAGGGCCCGACAGGGCCCGACAGAGCCGGACAGAGCCCGACAGGGCCCAGTAGAGCCCGACAGAGCCCGACAGAGCCCGACAGAGCCCAGTAGAGCCCGACAGAGCCCGACAGAGCCCGACAGAGCCCGACAGGGACCGACAGAGCCCGACAGAGCCCGACAGGGCCCGACAGAGCCCGACAGAGCCCGACAGAGCCCGACAGGGCCCAGTAGAGCCCGACAGAGCCCGACAAAGCCTGACAGAGCCCGACAGGGCCCGACAGGGCCCGACAGAGTCCGACAGAGCCCGACAGGGCCCAGTAGAGCCCGACAGAGCCAGACAGAGCCCGACAGAGCCCGACAGAGCCCGACAGGGCCCAGTAGAGCCCGACAGAGCCCGACAGAGCCCGACAGGGCCCGACAGGGCCCGACAGAGCCCGACAGAGCCCGACAGGGCACGACAGAGCCCCGACAGGGCCCGACAGGGCCCAGTAGAGCCCGATAGAGCCCGACAGAGCCCGACAGAGCCCGACAGGGCCCGACAGAGCCCGACAGAGCCCGACAGGGCCCGACAGAGCCCGACAGAGCCCGACAGAGCCCGACAGGGCCCAGTAGAGCCCGACAGAGCCCGACAAAGCCTGACAGAGCCCGACAGGCCCGACAGGGCATGACAGAGTCCGACAGAGCCCGACAGGGCCCAGTAGAGCCCGACAGAGCCCGACAGAGCCCGACAGAGCCCGACAGAGCCCGACAGGGCCCGACAGGGCCCGACAGAGCCCGACAGGGCACGACAGAGCCCGACAGGGCCCGACAGGGCCCGACAGGGCCCGACAGGGCCCAGTAGAGCCCGATAGAGCCCGACAGAGCCCGACAGAGCCCGACAGGGCCCGACAGAGCCCGACAGAGCCCGACAGGGCCCGACAGGGCCCGACAGGGCCCGATAGAGCCCGACAGGGCCCGACAGGGCCCGACAGGGCCCGACAGGGCCCAGTAGAGCCCGACAGAGCCCGACAGGGCCCGACAGAGCCCGACAGAGCCCGACAGAGCCCAGTAGAGCCCGACAGAGCCCGACAGAGCCCGACAGGGCCCGACAGAGCCCGACAGGACCCGACAGGGCCCGACAAAGCCCGACAGGGCCCGACAGAGCCCAACAGGGCCCCACAGAGCCCGACAGAGCCCGACAGGGCCCAGTAGAGCCCAACAGAGCCCGACAGAGCCCGACAGAGCCCGACAGAGCCCGACAGAGCCCAGTAGAGCCCCGACAGAGCCCGACAGAGCCCGACAGGGCCCGACAGGGCCCGACAGAGCCCGACAGAGCCCGACAGGGCCCAGTAGAGCCCGACAGAGCCCGACAGAGCCCAGTAGAGCCCGACAGAGCCCGACAGAGCCCGACAGGGCCCGACAGGGCCCGACAGAGCCCGACAGGGCCCGACAGGGCCCGACAGAGCCCAGTAGAGCCCGACAGAGCCCGACAGAGCCCGACAGAGCCCGACAGGGCCCGACAGAGCCCGACAGAGCCCGACAGAGCCCGACAGGGCCCAGTAGAGCCCGACAGAGCCCGAAAGAGCCCGACAGAGCCCCGACAGGGCCCGACAGAGCCCGACAGAGCCCGACAGGGCCCGACAGGGCCCAGTAGAGCCCGACAGAGCCCGACAGAGCCCGACAGGGCCCGACAGGGCCCGACAGAGCCCGACAGGGCCCGACAGAGCCCGACAGGGCCTGACAGAGCCCGACAGGGCCCGACAGAGCCCGACAGAGCCCGACAGAGCCCGACAGGGCCCGACAGAGCCCGACAGAGCCCAACAGGGCCCGACAGAGACCAACAGGGCCCGACAGAGCCCGACAGAGCCCGACAGAGACCGACAGAGCCCGACAGGGCCCGACAGGGCCCGACAGAGCCCGACAGGGCCCGACAGGGCCCAGTAGAGCCCGACAGAGCCCGACAGAGCCCGACAGAGCCCGACAGAGCCCAGTAGAGCCCAGTAGAGCCCGACAGAGCCCGACAGAGCCCAGTAGAGTCCGACAGAGCCCGACAGGGCCTGACAGGGCCCGACAGGGCCCAGTAGAGCCCGACAGAGCCCGACAGGGCCCAGTAGAGGCCAGTAGAGCCCGACAGAGCCCGACAGAGCCCGACAGAGCCCGACAGGGCCCGACAGAGCCCGACAGAGCCCGACAGGGCCCGACAGGGCCCGACAGAGCCCGACAGGGCCCGACAGGGCCCGACAGGGCCCAGTAGAGCCCGATCAGAGCCCGACAGAGCCCAGTAGAGCCCAGTAGAGCCCGACAGGGCCCGAGAGGGCCCGACAGGGCCCAGTAGAGCCCGACAGAGCCCGACAGGGCCCGACAGAGCCCGACAGAGCCGACAGAGCCCGACAGGGCCCAGTAGAGCCCGACAGAGCCCGACAGAGCCCGACAGGGCCCGACAGAGCCCGACAGAGCCCGACAGGTCACAGTAGAGCCCGACAGAGCCCGAGAGGGCCCGACAGAGCCCGACAGAGCCCGACAGAGCCCGACAGGGCCCGACAGGGCCCGACAGGGCCCGACAGGGCCCAGTAGAGCCCGAAAGAGCCCGACAGAGCCCGACAGAACCCGACAGGGCCCAGTAGAGCCCGATAGAGCCCGACAGAGCCCGACAGAGCCCGACAGGGCCCGACAGAGCCCGGACAGGGCCGACAGAGCCCGACAGCACCCGACAGGGCCCAGTAGAGCCCGACAGAGCCCGACAGGGCCCGACAGAGCCCGACAGAGCCCGACAGGGCCCAGTAGAGCCCGACAGAGCCCGACAGAGCCCGACAGAGCCCGACAGGGCCCGACAGAGCCCGACAGAGCCCGACAGGTCACAGTAGAGCCCGACAGAGCCCGAGAGGGCCCGACAGAGCCCGACAGAGCCCGACAGAGCCCGACAGGGCCCGACAGAGCCGACAGGGCCCGACAGGGCCCAGTAGAGCCCGAAAGAGCCCGACAGAGCCCGACAGAACCCGACAGGGCCCAGTAGAGCCCGACAGAGCCCGACAGAGCCCGACAGAGCCCGACAGGGCCCGACAGAGCCCGACAGGGCCCGACAGAGCCCGACAGCGCCCGACAGGGCCCAGTAGAGCCCGACAGAGCCCGACAGGACCCGACAGAGCCCGACAGAGCCCGACAGGGCCCAGTAGAGCCCGACAGAGCCCGACAGAGCCCGACAGAGCCCGACAGGGCCCAGTAGAGCCAGACAGAGCCCGACAGAGCCCGACAGAGCCCGACAGGGCCCGACAGGCCCGACAGAGCCCGACAGGGCCCGACAGAGCCCGACAGAGCCTGACAGAGCCCGACAGGGCCCGACAGGGCCCGACAGAGCCCGACAGAGCCCGACAGGGCCCAGTAGAGCCCGACAGAGCCTGACAGAACCCAGTAGAGCCCGACAGAGCCCGACAGAGCCCGACAGAGCCCGACAGGGCCCGACAGGGCCCGACAGAGCCCGACAGGGCCCGACAGGGCCCGACAGGGCCCGACAGGGCCCAGTAGAGCCCGACAGAGCCCGACAGGGCCCGACAGGGCCCGACAGGGCCCGACAGAGCCCGACAGGGCCCGACAGAGCCCGACAGGGCCCGACAGGGCACGACAGAGCCCGACAGAGCCCGACAGGGCCCGACAGGTCCCGACAGAACCCGACAGAGCCCGACAGAGCCCAGTAGAGCCCAGTAGAGCCCGACAGAGCCCGACAGAGCCCGAGAGAGCCCGACAGGGCCCGACAGGGCCCAGTAGAGCCCAGTAGAGCCCGACAGAGCCCAGTAGAGCCAGTAGAGCCCGACAGAGCCCGACAGAGCCCGACAGAGCCCGACAGGGCCCAGTAGAGCCCGACAGAGCCCGACAGAGCCCGACAGAGCCCAGTAGAGCCCGACAGAGCCCGACAGAGCCCGACAGGGCCCGACAGAGCCCGACAGGGCCCGACAGGGCCCGACAGAGCCCGACAGGGCCCGACAGAGCCCGACAGAGCCCGACAGAGCCCGACAGAGCCCAGTAGAGCCCGACAGAGCCCGACAGAGCCCGACAGGGCCCGACAGGGCCCGACAGAGCCCGACAGAGCCCGACAGGGCCCAGTAGAGCCCGACAGAGCCCGACAGAGCCCAGTAGAGCCCGACAGAGCCCGACAGAGCCCGACAGGGCCCGGACAGAGCACGACAGAGCCCGACAGGGCCCGACAGGGCCCGACAGAGCCCAGTAGAGCCCGACAGAGCCCGACAGAGCCCGATAGAGCCCGACAGGGCCCGACAGGGCCCGACAGGCCCAGAAGAGCCCGACAGAGCCCAACAGGGCCCGACAGAGCCCGACAGGGCCCGACAGAGCCCGACAGAGCCCGACAGGGCCCGACAGGGCCCGACAGAGCCCGGACAGAGCCCGACAGAGCCCGACAGAGCCCGACAGGGCCCGACAGGGCCCGACAGAGCCCAGTAGAGCCCAGTAGAGCCCGACAGAGCCCGACAGAGCCCGACAGAGCCCGACAGGGCCCGACAGGGCCCGACAGAGCCCAGTAGAGCCCGACAGAGCCCGACAGAGCCCGACAGAGCCCGACAGGGCCCGACAGGCCCGACAGGGCCCAGTAGAGCCCGACAGAGCCCGACAGGGCCCGACAGGGCCCGACAGAGCCCGACAGGGCCCGACAGGGCCCGACAGGGCCCGACAGGGCACGACAGAGCCCGACAGAGCCCGACAGAGCCCGACAGAGCCCAGTAGAGCCCAGTAGAGCCCAGTAGAGCCCGACAGAGCCCGACAGAGCCCGACAGAGCCCGACAGGGCCCGACAGGGCCCAGTAGAGCCCGACAGAGCCCGACAGAGCCCGACAGAGCCCGACAGGGCCCGACAGGGCCCAGTAGAGCCCGACAGAGCCCGACAGAGCCCGACAGAGCCCGACAGGGCCCGACAGAGCCCGACAGGGCCCAGTAGAGCCCAACAGAGCCCGACAGAGCCCAGTAGAGCCCGACAGAGCCCGACAGAGCCCGACCAGGGCCCGACAGAGCCCGACAGGGCCCGACAGAGCCCAGTAGAGCCCGACAGAGCCCGTCAGGGCCCGACAGGGCCCGACAGGGCCCAGTAGAGTCCGACAGAGCCCGACAGAGCCCAGTAGAGCCCAGTAGAGCCCGACAGAGCCCGACAGAGCCCGACAGAGCCCGACAGAACCCCGACAGAGCCCGACAGGGCCCGACAGGGCCCAGTAGAGGCCCGACAGAGCCCGACAGAGCCCGACAGAGCCCGACAGGGCCCGACAGGGCCCAGAAGAGCCCGACAGAGCCCGACAGAGCCCGACAGAACCCGACAGAGCCCGACAGAGCCCGACAGGGCCCGACAGGCCCCGACAGGGCCCAGTAGAGCCCGACAGAGCCCGACAGAGCCCAGTAGAGCCCAGTAGAGCCCGACAGAGCCCGACAGAGCCCGACAGAGCCCGACAGAAACCGACAGAGCCCGACAGAGACCAGTGAGCCCGACAGAGCCCGACAGAGCCCGACAGAGCCCGACAGGGCCCGACAGGGCCCAGTAGAGCCCGACAGAGCCCGACAGAGCCCGACAGAGCCCGACAGGGCCCGACAGAGCCCGACAGAGCCCGACAGGGCCCGTCAGGGCCCGACAGAGCCCAGTAGAGCCCCGACAGAGCCCGACAGAGCCCGAACAGAGCCCGACAGGGCCCAGTAAAGCCCAGTAGAGCCCGACAGAGCCCAGTAGAGCCCGACAGAGCCCGACAGAGCCCGACAGGGCCCGACAGGGCCCGACAGGGCCCAGTAGAGCCCGATAGAGCCCGACAGAGCCCGACAGAGCCCGACAGGGCCCGACAGAGCCCGACAGAGCCCGACAGGGCCCGACAGGCCCGACAGAGCCCGACAGAGCCCGACAGGGCCCGACAGAGCCCGACAGAGCCCGACAGAGCCCGACAGGGCCCAGTAGAGCCCGACAGAGCCCGGACAAAGCCTGACAGAGCCCAACAGGGCCCGACAGGGCCCGACAGAGCCCGACAAAGCCTGACAGAGCCCAACAGGGCCCGACAGGGCCCGACAGAGTCCGACAGAGCCCGACAGGGCCCAGTAGAGCCCGACAGAGCCCGACAGAGCACGACTAGAGCCCGACAGAGCCCGACAGGGCCCAGTAGAGCCTGACAGAGCCCGACAGAGCCCGACAGGGCCCGACAGGGCCCGACAGAGCCCGACAGAGCCCGACAGGGCACGACAGAGCCCGACAGGGCCCGACAGGGCCCGACAGGGCCCGACAGGGCCCGACAGAGCCCGACAGAGCCCGACAGGGCCCGACAGAGACCGACAGAGCCCGACAGGGCCCGACAGGGCCCGACAGAGCCCGACAGGGCCCGACAGGGCCCAGTAGAGCCCGACAGAGCCCGACAGAGCCCGACAGAGCCCGACAGAGCCTAGTAGAGCCCAGTAGAGCCCGACAGAGCCGACAGAGCCCAGTAGAGTCCGACAGAGCCCGACAGGCCTGACAGGGCCCGACAGGGCCAGTAGAGCCCGACAGAGCCCGACAGGGCCCAGTAGAGGCCAGTAGAGCCCGACAGAGCCCGACAGAGCCGACAGAGCCCGACAGGGCCCGACAGGGCCCGACAGAGCCGGACAGGGCCCGACAGGGCCCGACAGGGCCCGACAGGGCCCAGTAGAGCCCGACAGAGCCCGACAGAGCCCAGTAGAGCCCAGTAGAGCCCGACAGGGCCCGAGAGGGCCCGACAGGGCCCAGTAGAGCCCGACAGAGCCCGACAGGGCCCGACAGAGCCCGACAGAGCCCGACAGAGCCCGACAGAGCCCAACAGGGCCCAGTAGAGCCCGACAGAGCCCGACAGAGCCCGACAGAGCCCGACAGGGCCCGACAGAGCCCGACAGAGCCCGACAGGTCACAGTAGAGCCCGACAGAGCCCGAGAGGGCCCGACAGAGCCCGACAGAGCCCGACAGAGCCCGACAGGGCCCGACAGGGCCCGACAGGGCCCGACAGGGCCAGTAGAGCCCGAAAGAGCCCGACAGAGCCCGACAGAACCCGACAGGGCCCAGTAGAGCCCGACAGAGCCAGACAGAGCCCGACAGAGCCCGACAGGGCCCGACAGAGCCCGACAGGGCCCGACAGAGCCCGACAGCGCCCGACAGGGCCCAGTAGAGCCCGACAGAGCCCGACAGGGCCCGACAGGGCCCGACAGAGCCCGACAGAGCCCGACAGAGCCCGACAGGGCCCAGTAGAGCCCGACAGAGCCCGACAGAGCCCGACAGAGCCCGACAGGGCCCGACAGAGCCCGACAGAGCCCGACAGGTCACAGTAGAGCCCGACAGAGCCCGAGAGGCCCGACAGAGCCCGACAGAGCCCGACAGAGCCCGACAGGGCCCGACAGAGCCCGACAGGGCCCGACAGGGCCCAGTAGAGCCCGAAAGAGCCCGACAGAGCCCGACAGAACCCGACAGGGCCCAGTAGAGCCCGACAGAGCCCGACAGAGCCCCGACAGGGCCCGACAGAGCCCGACAGAGCCTGACAGAACCCAGTAGAGCCCGACAGAGCCCGACAGAGCCCGACAGAGCCCGACAGGGCCCGACAGAGTCCGACAGAGCCCGACAGGGCCCGACAGGGCCCGACAGGGCCCAGTAGAGCCGACAGAGCCCGACAGGGCCCGACAGAGCCCGACAGAGCCGGACAGGGCCCGACAGAGCCCGACAGGGCCCGACAGAGCCCGACAGGGCCCGACAGGGCACGACAGAGCCCGACAGAGCCCGACAGGGCCCGACAGAGCCCGACAGAACCCGACAGAGCACGACAGAGCCCAGTAGAGCCCAGTAGAGCCCGACAGAGCCCGAGAGAGGCCCGACAGGGCCCGGACAGGGCCCAGTAGAGCCCAGTAGAGCCCGACAGAGCCCAGTAGAGCCAGTAGAGCCCGACAGAGCCCGACAGAGCCCGACAGAGCCCGACAGGGCCCGACAGGGCCCGACAGGGCCCAGTAGAGCCCGACAGAGCCCGACAGAGCCCGACAGAGCCCAGTAGAGCCCGACAGAGCCCGACAGAGCCCGACAGGGCCCGACAGAGCCCGACAGGGCCCGACAGGGCCCGACAGAGCCCGACAGCGCCCGACAGAGCCCGACAGGGCCCGACAGGGCCCCACAGAGCCCGACAGAGGCCCGACAGGTCCCAGTAGAGCCCGACAGAGCCCGACAGAGCCCGACAGAGCCCAGTAGAGCCCGACAGAGCCCGACAGAGCCCGACAGGGCCCGACAGGGCCCGACAGAGCCCGACAGGGCCCGACAGGGCCCAGTAGAGCCCGACAGAGCCCGACAGAGCCCAGTAGAGCCCGACAGAGCCCGACAGAGCCCGACAGGGCCCGACAGAGCCCGACAGGGCCCGACAGGGCCCGACAGAGCCCAGTAGAGCCCGACAGAGACCGACAGAGCCCGATAGAGCCCGACAGGGCCCGACAGGGCCCGACAGGGCCCAGAAGAGCCCGACAGAGCCAACAGGGCCCGACAGAGCCCGACAGGGCCCGACAGAGCCCGACAGGGCCCCGACAGGGCCGACAGGGCCCGACAGAGCCCGACAGGGCCCGACAGGGCCCGACAGAGCCCGACAGAGCCCGACAGGCCCGACAGAGCCCAGTAGAGCCCAGTAGAGCCCGACAGACCCCGACAGAGCCCGACAGGGCCCGACAGGGCCCGACAGAGCCCAGTAGAGCCCGACAGAGCCCGACAGGGCCCGACAGGGCCCGAGAGGGCCCAGTAGAGCCCGACAGAGCCCGACAGGGCCCGACAGGGCCCGACAGAGCCCGACAGGCCCGACAGAGCCCGACAGAGCCCGACAGGGCACGACAGGGCCCGACAGGGCACGACAGAGCCGACAGAGCCCGACAGAGCCCGACAGAGCCCAGTAGAGCCCAGTAGAGCCCGACAGAGCCCGACAGAGCCCGACAGAGCCCGACAGGGCCCGACAGGCCCAGTAGAGCCCGACAGAGCCCGACAGAGCCCGACAGAGCCCGACAGGGCCCGACAGGGCCCAGTAGAGCCCGACAGAGCCCGACAGAGCCCGACAGAGCCCGACAGGGCCCGACAGAGCCCGACAGGGCCCAGTAGAGCCCGACAGAGCCCGACAGAGCCCAGTAGAGCCCGACAGAGCCCGACAGAGCCCGACACGGCCCGATAGAGCCCGACAGAGCCCGACAGGGCCCGACAGAGCCCGACAGAGCCCAGTAGAGCCCGACAGAGCCCGTCAGGGCCCGACAGGGCCCGACAGGGCCCAGTAGAGCCCGACAGAGCCCAGTAGAGCCCAGTAGAGCCCGACAGAGCCCGACAGAGCCCGACAGAGCCCGACAGAACCCGACAGAGCCCGACAGGGCCCGACAGGGCCCAGTAGAGCCCGACAGAGCCCGACAGAGCCCGACAGAGCCCGACAGGGCCCGACAGGGCCCAGAAGAGCCCGACAGAGCCCGACAGAGCCCGACAGAACCCGACAGAGCCCGACAGAGCCCCGACAGAGCCCGACAGGGCCCGACAGGCCCCGACAGGGCCCAGTAGAGCCCGACAGAGCCCGACAGAGCCCAGTAGAGCCCAGTAGAGCCCGACAGAGCCCGACAGAGCCCGACAGAGCCCGACAGAGCCCAGTAGAGCCCGACAGAGCCCGACAGAGCCCGACAGAGCCCGACAGAGCCCGACAGGGCCCGACAGGGCCCGACAGAGCCCGACAGGGCCCGACAGGGCCCGACAGAGCCAGTAGAGCCCGACAGAGCCCGACAGAGCCCGACAGAGCCCGACAGAACCCGACAGAGCCCGACAGGGCCCAACAGGGCCCAGTAGAGCCCGACAGAGCCCGACAGAGCCCGACAGAACCCGACAGAGCCCGACAGAGCCCGACAGAGCCCGACAGGGCCCGACAGGCCCCGACAGGGCCCAGTAGAGCCCGAGAGAGCCCGACAGAGCCCAGTAGAGCCCAGTAGAGCCCGACAGAGCCCGACAGAGCCCGACAGAGCCCGACAGAGCCCAGTAGAGCCCGACAGAGCCCGACAGAGCCCGACAGAGCCCGACAGAGCCCGACAGGGCCCGACAGGGCCCGACAGAGCCCAGTAGAGCCCGACAGAGCCCGACAGAGCCCGACAGAGCCCGACAGGGCCCAGTAAAGCCCAGTAGAGCCCGACAGAGCCCAGTAGAGCCCGACAGAGCCCGACAGAGCCCGACAGGCCCGACAGGGCCCGACAGGGCCCGACAGGGCCCAGTAGAGCCCGATAGAGCCCGACAGAGCCCGACAGAGCCCGACAGGGCCCGACAGAGCCCGACAGAGCCCGACAGGGCCCGACAGAGCCCGACAGAGCCCGACAGGGCCCGACAGAGCCCGACAGAGCCCGACAGGGCCCAGTAGAGCCCGACAGAGCCCGACAGAGCCCGACAGAGCCCGACAGGGCCCAGTAGAGCCTGACAGAGCCCGACAGAGCCCGACAGGGCCCGACAGGGCCCGACAGAGCCCGACAGAGCCCGACAGGGCACGACAGAGCCCGACAGGGCCCGACAGGGCCCGACAGGGCCCGACAGAGCCCGACAGGGCCCGACAGGGCCCGACAGGGCCCGACAGGGCCCGACAGGGCCCGACAGGGCCCGACAGAGCCCCGACAGGGCCCGATAGAGCCCGACAGGGCCCGACAGGGCCCGACAGGGCCCGACAGGGCCCAGTAGAGCCCGACAGAGCCCGACAGGGCCCGACAGAGCCCGACAGAGCCCGACAGGGCCCGACAGAGCCCGACAGAGCCCGACAGAGCCCAGTAGAGCCCGACAGAGCCCGACAGAGCCCGACAGGGCCCGACAGGGCCCGACAGAGCCCGACAGGGCCCGACAGGGCGCGACAAAGCCCGACAGGGCCCGACAGAGCCCAACAGGGCCCCACAGAGCCCGACAGAGCCCGACAGGGCCCAGTAGAGCCCAACAGAGCCCGACAGAGCCCGACAGGGCCCGACAGGGCCCGACAGAGCCCGACAGAGCCCGACAGGGCCCAGTAGAGCCCGACAGAGCCCAGTAGAGCCCGACAGAGCCCGACAGAGCCCGACAGGGCCCGACAGAGCCCGACAGGGCCCGACAGGGCCCGACAGGGCCCAGTAGAGCCCGACAGAGCCCGACAGAGCCCGACAGAGCCCGACAGGGCCCGACAGAGCCCGACAGAGCCCGACAGAGCCCGAAAGAGCCCGACAGAGCCCGACAGGGCCCGACAGAGCCCGACAGAGCCCGACAGGGCCCGACCAGGGCCCAGTAGAGCCCGACAGAGCCCGACAGAGCCCGACAGGGCCCGACAGGGCCCGACAGAGCCCGACAGAGCCTGACAGAGCCCGACAGGGCCCGACAGAGCCCGACAGGGCCCGACAGAGCCCGACAGAGCCCGACAGAGCCCGACAGGGCCCGACAGAGCCCGACAGAGCCCGACAGAGCCCAACAGGGCCCGACAGAGACCAACAGGGCCCGACAGAGCCCGACAGAGCCCGACAGAGACCGACAGAGCCCGACAGGCCCGACAGGGCCGACAGAGCCCGACAGGGCCCGACAGGGCCCAGTAGAGCCCGACAGAGCCCGACAGAGCCCGACAGAGCCCGACAGAGCCCAGAGAGCCCAGTAGAGCCCGACAGAGCCCCGACAGAGCCCAGTAGTGTCCGACAGAGCCCGACAGGGCCTGACAGGGCCCGACAGGGCCCGGTGAGCCCGACAGAGCCCGACAGGGCCCAGTAGAGGCCAGTAGAGCCCGACAGAGCCCGACAGAGCCCGACAGAGCCCGACAGGGCCCGACAGAGCCCGACAGGGCCCGACAGAGCCCGACAGGGCCCGACAGGGCCCGACAGGCCCAGTAGAGCCCGACAGAGCCCGACAGAGCCCAGTAGAGCCCAGTAGAGCCCGACAGGGCCCGAGAGGGCCCGACAGGGCCCAGTAGAGCCCGACAGAGCCCGACAGGGCCCGACAGAGCCCGAAAGAGCCCGACAGAGCCCGACAGGGCCCAGTAGAGCCCGACAGAGCCCGACAGAGCCCGACAGAGCCCGACAGGGCCCGACTGGGCCCGACAGAGCCCGACAGAGCCCGACAGGTCACAGTAGAGCCCGACAGAGCCCGAGAGGGCCCGACAGAGCCCGACAGAGCCCGACAGAGCCCGACAGGGCCCGACAGAGCCCGACAGGGCCCGACAGAGCCCAGTAGAGCCCGAAAGAGCCCGACAGAGCCCGACAGAACCCGACAGGGCCCAGTAGAGCCCGACAGAGCCCGACAGAGCCCGACAGAGCCCGACAGAGCCCGACAGGGCCCGACAGAGCCCGACAGCGCCCGACAGGGCCCAGTAGAGCCCGACAGAGCCCGACAGGGCCCGACAGAGCCCGACAGAGCCCGACAGAGCCCGACAGGGCCCAGTAGAGCCCGACAGAGCCCGACAGAGCCCGACAGAGCCCGACAGAGCCCGACAGGGCCCGACAGAGCCCGACAGAGCCCGACAGGTCACAGTAGAGCCCGACAGAGCCCGAGAGGGCCCGACAGAGCCCGACAGAGCCCGACAGAGCCCGACAGGGCCCGACAGAGCCGACAGGGCCCGACAGGGCCCAGTAGAGCCCGAAAGAGCCCGACAGAGCCCGACAGAACCCGACAGGGCCCAGTAGAGCCCGACAGAGCCCGACAGAGCCCGACAGAGCCCGACAGGGCCCGACAGAGCCCGACAGGGCCCGACAGAGCCCGACAGCGCCCGACAGGGCCCAGTAGAGCCCGACAGAGCCCGACAGGGCCCGACAGAGCCCGACAGAGCCCGACAGGGCCCAGTAGAGCCCGACAGAGCCCGACAGAGCCCGACAGAGCCCGACAGGCCCAGTAGAGCCAGACAGAGCCCGACAGAGCCCGACAGAGCCCGACAGGGCCCGCCAGGGCCCGACAGAGCCCGACAGGGCCCGACAGAGCCTGACAGGGCCCGACAGGGCCCGACAGAGCCCGACAGAGCCCGACAGGGCCCAGTAGAGCCCGACAGAGCCTGACAGAACCCAGTAGAGCCCGACAGAGCCCGACAGAGCCCGACAGAGCCCGACAGAGCCCGACAGGGCCCGACAGAGTCCGACAGAGCCCGACAGGGCCCGACAGGGCCCGACAGGGCCCAGTAGAGCCCGACAGAGCCCGACAGGGCCCGACAGAGCCCGACAGAGCCCGACAGAGCCCGACAGGGCCCGACAGAGCCCGACAGGGCCCGGACAGGGCCCGCGGGCCCTGTCGGGCCCTGTCGGGCTCTGTCGGGCCCTGTCGGGCTCTGTCGGGCTCTGTCGGGCTCTGTCGGGCCCTGTCGGGCTCTGTCGGGCTCTACTGGGCCCTGTCGGGCCCTGTCGGGCCCTGTCGGGCTCTGTCGGACTCTGTCGGGCCCTGTCGGGCTCTGTCGGGCTCTGTCGGGCTCTGTCGGGCTCTGTCGGGCTCTACTGGGTTCTGTCAGGCTCTGTCGGGCTCTACTGGGCCCTGTCGGGCTCTGTCGGGCTCTGTCGGGCCCTGTCGGGCCCTGTCAGGCTCTGTCGGGCCCTGTCGGGCTCTGTCGGGCCCTGGCGGGCCCTGTCGGGCTCTGTCGGGCTCTGTCGGGCTCTGTCTGGCTCTACTGGGCCCTGTCGGCTCTGTCGGGCTCTGTCGGGCTCTGTCGGGCTCTACTGGGCCCTGTCGGGCTCTGTCGGGCTCTGTCGGGCCCTGTCGGGCTCTGTCGGGCTCTACTGGGCCCTGTCGGGCGCTGTCGGGCTCTGTCGGGCCCTGTCGGGCTCTGTCGGGCCCTGTCGGGCTCTGTCGGGCTCTGTCGGGCTCTGTCGGGCTCTACTGGGCCCTGTCGGGTTCTGTCGGGCTCTGTCGGGCTCTTTCGGGCTCTACTGGGCCCTGTCGGGCCCTGTCGGGCTCTGTCGGGCCCTGTCGGGCTCTGTCGGGCTCTGTCGGGCTCTGTCGGGCCCTCTCGGGCTCTGTCGGGCTCTACTGTGACCTGTCGGGCTCTGTCGGGCCTCTGTCGGGCCCTGTCGGGCTCTGTCGGGCTCTGTCGGGCTCTGTCGGGCTCTGTCGGGCTCTACTGGGCCTGTCGGGCTCTGTCGGGCTCTGTCGGGCTCTGTCGGGCCCTGTCGGGCTCTGTCGGGCTCTACTGGGCCCTGTCGGGCGCTGTCGGGCTCTGTCGGGCCCTGTCGGGCTCTGTCGGGCTCTGTCGGGCTCTGTCGGGCTCTGTCGGGCTCTACTGGGCCCTGTCGGGTTCTGTCGGGCTCTGTCGGGCTCTTTCGGGCTCTACTGGGCTCTGTCGGGCCCTGTCGGGCTCTGTCGGGCCCTGTCGGGCTCTGTCGGGCTCTGTCGGGCTCTGTCGGGCCCTCTCGGGCTCTGTCGGGCTCTACTGTGACCTGTCGGGCTCTGTCGGGCTCTGTCGGGCCCAGTCGGGCCCTGTCGGGCTCTGTCGGGCTCTGTCGGGCTCTGTCGGGCTCTACTGGGCCCTGTCGGGCTCTGTCGGGCTCTTTCGGGCTCTGTCGGGCCCTGTCGGGCTCTGTCGGGCTCTACTGGGCCCTGTCGGGCCCTCTCGGGCCCTGTCGGGCTCTACTGGGCTCTACTGGGCTCTGTCGGGCTCTGTCGGGCTCTACTGGGCCCTGTCGGGCCCTGTCGGGCCCTGTCGGGCTCTGTCGGGCCCTGTCGGGCTCTGTCGGGCCCTGTCGGGCTCTGTCGGGCTCTGTCGGGCTCTGTCGGGCTCTACTGGCCTCTACTGGGCCCTGTCGGGCTCTGTCGGGCTCTACTGGGCCCTGTCGGGCCCTGTCAGGCCCTGTCGGGCTCTGTCGGACACTACTGGGCTCTGTCGGGCTCTGTCGGGCTCTACTGGGCTCTACTGGGCTCTGTCGGGCTCTGTCGGGCTCTGTCGGGCTCTGTCGGGCTCTACTGGGCCCTGTCGGGCCCTGTCGGCTCTGTCGGGCCTGTCGGGCCCTGTCGGGCTCTGTCGGTCTCTGTCGGGCTCTGTCGGGCTCTGTCGGGCCCTGTTGGTCTCTGTCGGGCCCTGTTGGGCTCTGTCGGGCTCTGTCGGGCTCTGTCGGGCCCTGTCGGGCTCTGTCGGGCTCTGTCGGGCTCTGTCGGGCCCTGTCGGGCTCTGTCGGGCCCTGTCGGGCTCTGTCAGGCTCTGTCGGGCTCTGTCGGGCCCTGTCGGGCCCTGTCGGGCTCTGTCGGGCTCTGTCGGGCTCTACTGGGCCCTGTCGGGCCCTGTCGGGCTCTGTCGGGCTCTGTCGGGCCCTGTCGGGCTCTGTCGGGCTCTTTCGGGCTCTGTCGGGCTCTGTCGGGCTCTGTCGGGCCCTGTCGGGCTCTGTCGGGCTCTGTCGGGCTCTGTCGGGCTCTACTGGGCCCTGTCGGGCCCTGTCGGGCCCTGTCGGGCTCTGTCGGGCCCTGTCGGGCTCTGTCGGGCTCTGTCGGGCTCTACTGGGCTCTGTCGGGCTCTACTGGGCCCTGTCGGGCTCTGTCGGGCTCTGTCGGGCCCTGTCGGGCCCTGTCGGGCTCTGTCGGGCTCTGTTGGGCTCTACTGGGCCCTGTCGGGCTCTGTCGGGCTCTGTGGGGCCCTGTTGGGCTCTGTCGGGCCCTGTCGGGCTTTGTCGCGCCCTGTCGGGCCCTGTCGGGCTCTGTCGGGCCCTGTCGGGCCCTGTCGGGCTCTGTCGGGCTCTGTCGGGCTCTACTGGGCTCTGTCGGGCTCTGTCGGGCTCTGTCGGGCCCTGTCGGGCTCTGTCGGGCTCTGTCGGGCCCTGTCGGGCTCTGTCGGGCTCTACTGGGCCCTGTCGGGCCCTGTCGGGCCCTGTCGGGCCCTGTCGGGCTCTATCGGGCCCTGTCGGGCTCTGTCGGGCCCTGTCGGGCCCTGTCGGGCCCTGTCGGGCCCTGTCGGGCCCTGTCGGGCCCTGTCGGGCTCTGTCGGGCCCTGTCGGGCCCTGTCGGGCCCTGTCGGGCTCTGTCGTGCCCTGTCGGGCTCTGTCGGGCTCTGTCGGGCCCTGTCGGGCCCTGTCGGGCTCTGTCGGGCTCTGTCAGGCTCTACTGGGCCCTGTCGGGCTCTGTCGGGCTCTGTCGGGCTCTGTCGGGCTCTACTGGGCCCTGTCGGGCTCTGTCGGGCTCTGTCGGGCCCTGTCGGGCTCTGTCGGGCTCTGTCGGGCCCTGTCGGGCTCTGTCGGGCTCTGTCGGGCCCTGTCGGGCTCTGTCGGGCTCTGTCGGGCTCTATCGGGCTCTACTGGGCCCTGTCGGGCCCTGTCGGGCCCTGTCGGGCCCTGTCGGGCTCTGTCGGGCTCTGTCGGGCTCTACTGGGCTCTGTCGGGCTCTACTGGGCTTTACTGGGCCCTGTCGGGCTCTGTCGGGCTCTGTCGGGCTCTGTCGGGCTCTACTGGGCTCTGTCGGGCCCTGTCGGGCCCTGTCGGGCTCTGTCGGGCTCTGTCGGGCTCTGTCGGGCTCTGTCGGGCTCTACTGGGCTCTGTCGGGCTCTGTCGGGCTCTGTCGGGCTCTGTCGGGCTCTACTGGGCTCTACTGGGCTCTGTCGGGCTCTCTCGGGCTCTACTGGGCCCTGTCGGGGCCTGTCGGGCCCTGTCGGGCTCTGTCGGGCTCTGTCGGGCTCTGTCGGGTTCTGTCGGGCTCTGTCGGGCTCTGTCGGGCTCTACTGGGCCCTGTTGGGCCCTGTCGGGCTCTGTCGGGTTCTGTCGGGCTCTGTCGGGCTCTGTCGGGCTCTGTCGGGCTCTACTGGGCTCTGTCGGGCCCTGTCGGGCCCTGTCGGGCTCTGTCGGGCCCTGTCGGGCCCTGTCGGGCTCTGTCGGGCTCTGTCGGGCTCTGTCGGGCTCTGTCGGGCTCTACTGGGCTCTGTCGGGCTCTGTCGGGCTCTGTCGGGCTCTGTCGGGCTCTACTGGGCTCTACTGGGCTCTGTCGGGCTCTGTCGGGCTCTACTGGGCCCTGTCGGGGCCTGTCGGGCCCTGTCGGGCTCTGTCGGGCTCTGTCGGGCTCTGTCGGGTTCTGTCGGGCTCTGTCGGGCTCTGTCGGGCTCTTCTGGGCCCTGTCGGGCCCTGTCGGGCTCTGTCGGGCTCTGTCGGGCTCTGTCGGGCTCTACTGGGCCCTGTCGGGCCCTGTCGGGCTCTGTCGGGTTCTGTCGGGCTCTGTCGGGCTCTGTCGGGCTCTGTCGGGCTCTACTGGGCTCTACTGGGCTCTGTCGGGCTCTACTGGGCCCTGTCGGGCCCTGTCGGGCCCTGACGGGCTCTGTCGGGCTCTACTGGGCTCTGTCGGGCTCTGTCGGGCCCTGTCGGGCTCTGTCGGGCTCTATCGGGCCGTGTCGGGCTCTGTCGGGCTCTGTCGGGCTCTACTGGGCTCTGTCGGGCTCTGTCGGGCTCTACTGGGCCCTGTCGGGCTCTGTCGGGCCCTGTCGGGCTCTGTCGGGCTCTGTCGGGCTCTGTCGGGCTCTACTGGGCCCTGTCGGGCCCTGTCGGGCTCTGTCGGGCTCTGTCGGGCTCTGTCGGGCTCTACTGGGCCCTGTCGGGCCCTGTCGGCTCTGTCGGGCTCTGTCGGGCTCTGTCGGGCTCTACTGGGCTCTACTGGGCTCTGTCGGGCTCTGTCGGGCTCTGTCGGGCTCTGTCGTGCCCTGTCGGGCCCTGTCGTGCCCTGTCGGGCTCTGTCGGGCTCTGTCGGGCCCTGTCGGGCTCTGTCGGGCCCTGTCGGGCCCTGTCGGGCTCTGTCGGGCTCTACTGGGCCTCTCGGGCCCTGTCGGGCCCTGTCGGGCTCTGTCGGGCTCTACTGGGCTCTGTCGGGCCCTGTCGGGCCCTGTCGGGCTCTGTCGGGGTCTGTCGGGCTCTACTGGGCTCTACTGGGCTCTGTCGGGCCCTGTCGGGCTCTGTCGGGCTCTGTCGGGCCCTGTCGGGCCCTGTCGGGCTCTGTCGGGCCCTGTCGGGCCCTGTCGGGCCCTGTCGGGCTCTGTCGGGCCCTGTCGGGCTCTGTCGGGCCCTGTTGGGCTCTGTCGGGCTCTTCTGGGCCCTGTCGGGCCCTGTCGGGCCCTGTCGGGCTCTATCGGGCTCTGTCGGTCTCTGTCGGGCTCTACTGGGCTCTGTCGGGCCCTGTCGGGCCCTGTCGGGCTCTGTCGGGCCCTGTCGGGCTCTGTCGGGCTCTGTCGGGCTCTACTGGGCTCTGTCGGGCTCTGTCGGGCTCTACTGGGCCCTGTCGGGCCCTGTCGGGCTCTGTCGGGCCCTGTCGGGCCCTGTCGGGCTCTGTCGGGCTCTGTCGGGCTCTACTGGGCTCTGTCGGGCTCTGTCGGGCTCTGTCGGGCTCTACTGGGACCTGTCGGGCTCTGTCGGGCTCTGTGGGGCCCTGTCGGGCCCTGTCGGGCTCTGTCGGGCGCTGTCGGGCTCTGTCGGGCCCTGTCGGGCCCTGTCGGGCTCTGTCGGGCCCTGTCGGGCTCTGTCGGGCTCTGTCGGGCTCTACTGGGCTCTGTCGGGCTCTGTCGGGCTCTGTCGGGCTCTACTGGGCCCTGTCGGGCCCTGTCGGGCCCTGTCGGGCTCTGTCGGGCTCTGTCGGGCTCTGTCGGGCTCTACTGGCTCTACTGGGCTCTGTCGGGCTCTACTGGGCTCTACTGGGCCCTGTCGGGCCCTGTCGGGCTCTCTCGGGCTCTGTCGGGCTCTACTGGGCTCTACTGGGCTCTGTCGGGCTCTGTCGGGTTCTGTCGGGCTCTGTCGGGCCCTGTCGGGCTCTGTCGGGCTCTGTCGTGCCCTGTCGGCCCTGTCGGGCTCTGTCGGGCCCTGTCGGGCTCTGTCGGGCCCTGTCGGGCTCTGTCGGGCTCTGTCGGGCCCTGTCGGGCTCTGTCGGGCTCTACTGGGCCCTGTCGGGCCCTGTCGGGCCCTGTCGGGCTCTGTCGGACTCTGTCGGGCCCTGTCGGGCTCTGTCGGGCTCTGTCGGGCTCTGTCGGGCTCTACTGGGTTCTGTCAGGCTCTGTCGGGCTCTGTCGGGCCCTGTCGGGCTCTGTCGGGCTCTGTCGGGCTCTACTGGGCCCTGTCGGGTTCTGTCGGGCTCTGTCGGGCTCTTTCGGGCTCTACTGGGCCCTGTCGGGCCCTGTCGGGCTCTGTCGGGCCCTGTCGGGCTCTGTCGGGCTCTGTCGGGCTCTGTCGGGCCCTCTCGGGCTCTGTCGGGCTCTACTGTGACCTGTCGGGCTCTGTCGGGCTCTGTCGGGCCCTGTCGGGCTCTGTCGGGCTCTGTCGGGCTCTGTCGGGCTCTACTGGGCCCTGTCGGGCTCTGTCGGGCTCTGTCGGGCTCTGTCGGGCCCTGTCGGGCCCTGTCGGGCTCTGTCGGGCTCTACTGGGCCCTGTCGGGCGCTGTCGGGCTCTGTCGGGCCCTGTCGGGCTCTGTCGGGCCCTGTCGGGCTCTGTCGGGCTCTGTCTGGCTCTGTCGGGCTCTACTGGGCCCTGTCGGGTTCTGTCGGGCTCTGTCGGGCTCTTTCGGGCTCTACTGGGCCCTGTCGGGCCCTGTCGGGCCCTGTCGGGCCCTGTCGGGCTCTGTCGGGCTCTGTCGGGCTCTGTCGGGCCCTCTCGGGCTCTGTCGGGCTCTACTGTGACCTGTCGGGCTCTGTCGGGCTCTGTCGGGCCCTGTCGGGCTCTGTCGGGCTCTGTCGGGCTCTGTCGGGCTCTACTGGGCCCTGTTGGGCTCTGTCGGGCTCTGTCGGGCTCTGTCGGGCTCTGTCGGGCCCTGTCGGGCTCTGTCGGGCTCTACTGGGCCCTGTCGGGCCCTCTCGGGCCCTGTCGGGCTCTACTGGGCTCTACTGGGCTCTGTCGGGCTCTGTCGGGCTCTACTGGGCCCTGTCGGGCCCTGTCGGGCCCTGTCGGGCCCTGTCGGGCTCTGTCGGGCCCTGTCGGGCCCTGTCGGGCTCTGTCGGGCTCTGTCGGGCTCTGTCGGGCTCTACTGGCCTCTACTGGGCCCTGTCGGGCTCTGTCGGGCTCTACTGGGCCCTGTCGGGCCCTGTCAGGCCCTGTCGGGCTCTGTCGGACTCTACTGGGCTCTGTCGGGCTCTGTCGGGCTCTACTGGGCTCTACTAGGCTCTGTCGGGCTCTGTCGGGCTCTGTCGGGCTCTGTCGGGCTCTACTGGGCCCTGTCGGGCCCTGTCGGGCTCTGTCGGGCCCTGTCGGGCCCTGTCGGGCTCTGTCGGTCTCTGTCGGGCCCTGTCGGGCTCTGTCGGGCTCTGTCGGGCCCTGTCGGGCCCTGTCGGGCCCTGTCGGGCCCTGTCGGGCTCTGTCGTGCCCTGTCGGGCTCTGTCGGGCTCTGTCGGGCCCTGTCGGGCCCTGTCGGGCTCTGTCGGGCTCTGTCAGGCTCTACTGGGCCCTGTCGGGCTCTGTCGGGCTCTAGTCGTGCTCTGTCGGGCTCTGTCGGGCTCTACTGGGCCCTGTCGGGCTCTGTCGGACTCTGTCGGGCCCTGTCGGGCCCTGTTGGGCTCTGTCAGGCTTTGTCGGGCTCTGTCGGGCCCTGTCGGGCCCTGTTGGGCTCTGTCAGGCTTTGTCGGGCTCTGTCGGGCTCTACTGGGCCCTGTCGGGCTCTGTCGGGCTCTGTCGGGCTCTGTCGGGCCCTGTCGGGCTCTGTCGGGCTCTGTCGGGCCCTGTCGGGCCCTGTCGGGCTCTGTCGGGCTCTGTCGGGCCCCTGTCGGGCTCTGTCGGGCTCTGTCGGGCTCTATCGGGCTCTACTGGGCCCTGTCGGGCCCTGTCGGGCCCTGTCGGGCTCTGTCGGGCTCTGTCGGGCTCTACTGGGCTCTGTCGGGCTCTACTGGGCTTTACTGGGCCCTGTCGGGCTCTGTCGGGCTCTGTCGGGCTCTGTCGGGCTCTACTGGGCTCTGTCGGGCCCTGACGGGCCCTGTCGGGCTCTGTCGGGCTCTGTCGGGCCCTGTCGGGCTCTGTCGGGCTCTGTCGGGCTCTGTCGGGCTCTACTGGGCCCTGTCGGGCCCTGTCGGGCTCTGTCGGGCTCTGTCGGGCTCTGTCGGGCTCAACTGGTCTCTGTCGGGCTCTGTCGGGTTCTGTCGGGCTCTGTCGGGCTCTGTCGGGCTCTGTCGGGCTCTACTGGGCTCTACTGGGCTCTGTCGGGCTCTGTCGGGCTCTACTGGGCCCTGTCGGGGCCTGTCGGGCCCTGTCGGGCTCTGTCGGGCTCTGTCGGGTTCTGTCGGGCTCTGTCGGGCTCTGTCGGGCTCTTCTGGGCCCTGTCGGGCCCTGTCGGGCTCTGTCGGGCTCTGTCGGGCTCTGTCGGGCTCTACTGGGCCCTGTCGGGCCCTGTCGGGCTCTGTCGGGTTCTGTCGGGCTCTGTCGGGCTCTGTCGGGCTCTGTCGGGCTCTACTGGGCTCTACTGGGCTCTGTCGGGCTCTGTCGGACTCTACTGGGCCCTGTCGGGCCCTGTCGGGCCCTGACGGGCTCTGTCGGGCTCTACTGGGCTCTGTCGGGCCCTGTCGGGCTCTGTCGGGCCGTGTCGGGCTCTGTCGGGCTCTGTCGGGCTCTACTGGGCTCTGTCGGGCTCTGTTGGGCTCTACTGGGCCCTGTCGGGCTCTGTCGGGCCCTGTCGGGCTCTGTCGGGCTCTGTCGGGCTCTGTCGGGCTCTACTGGGCCCTGTCGGGCCCTGTCGGGCTCTGTCGGGCTCTGTCGGGCTCTGTCGGGCTCTACTGGGCCCTGTCGGGCCCTGTCGGGCTCTGTCGGGCTCTGTCGGGCTCTGTCGGGCTCTACTGGGCTCTACTGGGCTCTACTGGGCTCTGTCGGGCTCTGTCGGGCTCTGTCGGGCTCTGTCGTGCCCTGTCGGGCCCTGTCGGGCCCTGTCGGGCCCTGTCGGGCTCTGTCGGGCCCTGTCGGGCCCTGTCGGGCTCTGTCGGGCTCTACTGGGCCCTGTCGGGCCCTGTCGGGCCCTGTCGGGCTCTGTCGGGCTCTGTCGGGCTCTGTCGGGCTCTACTGGGCTCTGTCGGGCCCTGTCGGGCCCTGTCGGGCTCTGTCGGGCTCTGTCGGGCTCTGTCGGGCTCTACTGGGCTCTACTGGGCTCTGTCGGGCCCTGTCGGGCCCTGTCGGGCTCTGTCGGGCTCTGTCGGGCTCTGTCGGGCTCTGTCGGGCCCTGTCGGGCCCTGTCGGGCTCTGTCGGGCTCTGTCGGGCCCTGTCGGGCTCTGTCGGGCCCTGTTGGGCTCTGTCGGGCTCTTCTGGGCCCTGTCGGGCCCTGTCGGGCCCTGTCGGGCTCTATCGGGCTCTGTCGGGCTCTGTCGGGCTCTACTGGGCTCTGTCGGGCCCTGTCGGGCCCTGTCGGGCTCTGTCGTGCTCTGTCGGGCCCTGTCGGGCTCTGTCGGGCTCTGTCGGGCTCTACTGGGCTCTGTCGGGCTCTGTCGGGCTCTACTGGGCCCTGTCGGGCTCTGTCGGGCTCTGTCGGGCCCTGTCGGGCCCTGTCGGGCTCTGTCGGGCTCTGTCGGGCTCTACTGGGCTCTGTCGGGCTCTGTCGGGCTCTGTCGGGCTCTGTCGGGCCCTGTCGGGCTCTGTCGGGCCCTGTCGGGCCCTGTCGGGCTCTGTCGGGCCCTGTCGGGCTCTGTCGGGCTCTGTCGGGCTCTACTGGGCTCTGTCGGGCTCTGTCGGGCTCTGTCGGGCTCTACTGGGCCCTGTCGGGCTCTGTCGGGCTCTGTCGGGCTCTGTCGGGCTCTACTGGCTCTACTGGGCTCTGTCGGGCTCTACTGGGCTCTACTGGGCCCTGTCGGGCCCTGTCGGGCTCTCTCGGGCTCTGTCGGGCTCTGTCGGGCTCTACTGGGCTCTACTGGGCTCTGTCGGGCTCTGTCGGGTTCTGTCGGGACCTGTCGGGCCCTGTCGGGCTCTGTCGGGCTCTGTCGTGCCCTGTCGGGCCCTGTCGGGCTCTGTCGGGCCCTGTCGGGCTCTGTCGGGCCCTGTCGGGCCCTGTCGGGCCCTGTCGGGCTCTGTCGGGCTCTACTGGGCCCTGTCGGGCCCTGTCGGGCCCTGTCGGGCCCTGTCGGGCTCTGTCGGGCCCTGTCGGGCCCTGTCGGGCTCTGTCGGGCTCTGTCGGGCTCTGTCGGGCTCTACTGGGTTCTGTCAGGCTCTGTCGGGCTCTACTGGGCCCTGTCGGGCTCTGTCGGGCTCTGTCGGGCCCTGTCGGGCCCTGTCGGGCTCTGTCAGGCTCTGTCGGGCTCTGTCGGGCCCTGTCGGGCTCTGTCGGGCCCTGTCGGGCCCTGTCGGGCTCTGTCGGGCTCTGTCGGGCTCTGTCTGGCTCTACTGGGCCCTGTCGGGCTCTGTCGGGCTCTGTCGGGCTCTGTCGGGCTCTACTGGGCCCTGTCGGGCTCTGTCGGGCTCTGTCGGGTCCTGTCGGGCTCTGTCGGGCTCTACTGGGCCCTGTCGGGCGCTGTCGGGCTCTGTCGGGCCCTGTCGGGCTCTGTCGGGCCCTGTCGGGCTCTGTCGGGCTCTGTCGGGCTCTGTCGGGCTCTACTGGGCCCTGTCGGGTTCTGTCGGGCTCTGTCGGGCTCTTTCGGGCTCTACTGGGCCCTGTCGGGCCCTGTCGGGCTCTGTCGGGCCCTGTCGGGCTCTGTCGGGCTCTGTCGGGCTCTGTCGGGCCCTCTCGGGCTCTGTCGGGCTCTACTGTGACCTGTCGGGCTCTGTCGGGCTCTGTCGGGCCCTGTCGGGCTCTGTCGGGCTCTGTCGGGCTCTGTCGGGCTCTACTGGGCCCTGTCGGGCTCTGTCGGGCTCTGTCGGGCCCTGTCGGGCTCTGTCGGGCTCTACTGGGCCCTGTCGGGTGCTGTCGGGCTCTGTCGGGCCCTGTCGGGCTCTGTCGGGCCCTGTCGGGCTCTGTCGGGCTCTGTCGGGCTCTATCGGGCTCTACTGGGCCCTGTCGGGTTCTGTCGGGCTCTGTCGGGCTCTTTCGGGCTCTACTGGGCCCTGTCGGGCCCTGTCGGGCCCTGTCGGGCCCTGTCGGGCTCTGTCGGGCTCTGTCGGGCTCTGTCGGGCCCTCTCGGGCTCTGTCGGGCTCTACTGTGACCTGTCGGGCTCTGTCGGGCTCTGTCGGGCCCTGTCGGGCTCTGTCGGGCTCTGTCGGGCTCTACTGGGCCCTGTCGGGCTCTGTCGGGCTCTGTCGGGCTCTGTCGGGCCCTGTCGGGCTCTGTCGGGCTCTACTGGGCCCTGTCGGGCCCTCTCGGGCCCTGTCGGGCTCTACTGGGCTCTACTGGGCTCTGTCGGGCTCTGTCGGGCTCTACTGGGCCCTGTCGGGCCCTGTCGGGCCCTGTCGGGCTCTGTCGGGCCCTGTCGGGCCCTGTCGGGCTCTGTCGGGCTCTGTCGGGCCCTGTCGGGCTCTGTCGGGCTCTGTCGGGCTCTGTCGGGCTCTACTGGCCTCTACTGGGCCCTGTCGGGCTCTGTCGGGCTCTACTGGGCCCTGTCGGGCCCTGTCAGGCCCTGTCGGGCTCTGTCGGACTCTACTGGGCTCTGTCGGGCTCTGTCGGGCTCTACTGGGCTCTACTGGGCTCTGTCGGGCTCTGTCGGGCTCTGTCGGGCTCTGTCGGGCTCTACTGGGCCCTGTCGGGCCCTGTCGGGCTCTGTCGGGCCCTGTCGGGCCCTGTCGGGCTCTGTCGGTCTCTGTCGGGCTCTGTCGGGCTCTGTCGGGCCCTGTTGGTCTCTGTCGGGCCCTGTTGGGCTCTGTCGGGCTCTGTCGGGCCCTGTCGGGCTCTGTCGGGCTCTGTCGGGCTCTGTCGGGCCCTGTCGGGCTCTGTCAGGCCCTGTCGGGCTCTGTCGGGCCCTGTCGGGCTCTGTCGGGCCCTGTCGGGCCCTGTCGGGCTCTGTCGGGCTCTGTCGGGCTCTACTGGGCCCTGTCGGGCCCTGTCGGGCTCTGTCGGGCTCTGTCGGGCCCTGTCGGGCTCTGTCGGGCTCTTTCGGGCTCTGTCGGGCTCTACTGGGCCCTGTCGGGCTCTGTCGGGCTCTGTCGGGCTCTGTCGGGCCCTGTCGGGCTCTGTCGGGCTCTGTCGGGCTCTGTCGGGCTCTACTGGGCTCTGTCGGGCCCTGTCGGGCCCTGTCGGGCTCTGTCGGGCCCTGTCGGGCCCTGTCGGGCTCTGTCGGGCTCTGTCGGGCTCTACTGGGCTCTGTCGGGCTCTGTCGGGCTCTACTGGGCCCTGTCGGGCTCTGTCGGGCTCTGTCGGGCCCTGTCGGGCCCTGTCGGGCTCTGTCGGGCTCTGTCGGGCTCTACTGGGCTCTGTCGGGCTCTGTCGGGCTCTGTCGGGCTCTGTCGGGCTCTGTTGGGCTCTACTGGGCCCTGTCGGGCTCTGTCGGGCTCTGTGGGGCCCTGTTGGGCTCTGTCGGGCCCTGTCGGGCTTTGTCGGGCCCTGTCGGGTCCTGTCGGGCTCTGTCGGGCCCTGTCGGGCTCTGTCGGGCTCTGTCGGGCTCTACTGGGCTCTGTCGGGCTCTGTCGGGCTCTGTCGGGCCCTGTCGGGCTCTGTCGGGCTCTACTGGGCCCTGTCGGGCCCTGTCGGGCCCTGTCGGGCCCTGTCGGGCTCTATCGGGCCCTGTCGGGCCCTGTCGGGCCCTGTCGGGCTCTGTCGGGCTCTGTCGGGCCCTGTCGGGCTCTGTCGGGCTCTGTCGGGCTCTATCGGGCTCTACTGGGCCCTGTCGGGCCCTGTCGGGCCCTGTCGGGCCCTGTCGGGCTCTGTCGTGCCCTGTCGGGCTCTGTCGGGCCCTGTCGGGCCCTGTCGGGCTCTGTCGGGCTCTGTCGGGCTCTGTCGGGCTCTGTCGGGCTCTACTGGGCCCTGTCGGGCTCTGTCGGACTCTGTCATGCCCTGTCGGGCCCTGTCGGGCTCTGTCAGGCTTTGTCGGGCTCTGTCGGGCTCTACTGGGCCCTGTCGGGCTCTGTCGGGCTCTGTCGGGCTCTGTCGGGCCCTGTCGGGCTCTGTCGGGCTCTGTCGGGCCCTGTCGGGCTCTGTCGGGCTCTGTCGGGCTCTATCGGGCTCTACTGGGCCCTGTCGGGCCCTGTCGGGCTCTGTCGTGCCCTGTCGGGCTCTGTCGGGCTCTGTCGGGCCCTGTCGGGCCCTGTCGGGCTCTGTCGGGCTCTGTCGGGCTCTACTGGGCCCTGTCGGGCTCTGTCGGGCTCTGTCGGGCTCTGTCTGGCTCTGTCGGGCTCTACTGGGCCCTGTCGGGCTCTGTCGGACTCTGTCGGGCCCTGTCGGGCCCTGTCGGGCTCTGTCAGGCTTTGTCGGGCTCTGTCGGGCTCTACTGGGCCCTGTCGGGCTCTGTCGGGCTCTGTCGGGCTCTGTCGGGCCCTGTCGGGCTCTGTCGGGCTCTGTCGGTCCCTGTCGGGCTCTGTCGGGCTCTGTCGGGCTCTGTCGGGCTCTACTGGGCTCTGTCGGGCTCTGTCGGGCTCTGTCGGGCTCTACTGGGCCCTGTCGGGCTCTGTCCGGCTCTGTCGGGCCCTGTCGGGCCCTGTCGGGCCCTGTCGGGCTCTGTCGGGCTCTGTCGGGCTCTGTCGGGCTCTACTGGGCTCTGTCGGGCTCTACTGGTCTCTACTGGGCCCTGTCGGGCTCTGTCGGGCTCTGTCGGGCTCTACTGGGCTCTGTCGGGCCCTGTCGGGCCCTGTCGGGCTCTGTCAGGCCCTGTCGGGCCCTGTCGGGCTCTGTCGGGCTCTGTCGGGCTCTGTCGGGCTCTACTGGGCTCTGTCGGGCTCTGTCGGGCTCTGTCGGGCTCTGTCGGGCTCAACTGGTCTCTGTCTGGCTCTGTCGGGTTCTGTCGGGCTCTGTCGGGCTCTGTCGGGCTCTACTGGGCCCTGTCGGGCTCTGTCGGGCCCTGTCGGGCCCTGTCGGGCTCTGTCGGGCTCTGTCGGGCTCTGTCGGGTTCTGTTGGGTTCTGTCGGGCTCTGTCGGGCTCTGTCGGGCTCTTCTGGGCCCTGTCGGGCTCTGTCGGGTTCTGTCGGGCTCTGTCGGGCTCTGTCGGGCTCTGTCGGGCTCTACTGGGCTCTGTCGGGCTCTGTCGGGTTCTGTCGGGCTCTGTCGGGCCCTGTCGGGCCCTGTCGGGCTCTGTCGGGCTCTGTCGGGATCTGTCGGGCTCTGTCGGGCTCTACTGGGCCCTGTCGGGCCCTGTCGGGCCCTGTCGGGCTCTGTCGGGCTCTGTCGGGCCCTGTCGGGCTCTGTCGGGCTCTGTCGGGCTCTGTCGGGCTCTGTCGGGCTCTACTGGGCTCTACTGGGCTCTGTCGGGCTCTGTCGGGCTCTACTGGGCCCTGTCGGGCCCTGTCGGGCCCTGACGGGCTCTGTCGGGCTCTACTGGGCACTGTCGGGCTCTGTCGGGCCCTGTCGGGCTCTACTGGGCTCTACTGGGCTCTGTCGGGCTCTGTCGGGCTCTACTGGGCCCTGTCGGGCCCTGTCGGGCTCTGTCGGGCTCTGTCGGGCTCTCTCGGGCTCTACTGGGCTCTGTCGGGCTCTACTGGTCTCTACTGGGCCCTGTCGGGCTCTGTCGGGCTCTGTCGGGCTCTACTGGGCTCTGTCGGGCCCTGTCGGGCCCTGTCGGGCCCTGTCGGGCTCTGTCGGGCTCTGTCGGGCTCTACTGGGCTCTGTCGGGCTCTGTCGGGCTCTGTCGGGCCCTGTCGGGCTCTATCGGGCTCTGTCGGGCCCTGTCGGGCTCTGTCGGGCTCTGTCGGGCCCTGTCGGGCTCTGTCGGGCTCTGTCGGGCTCTATCGGGCTCTACTGGGCCCTGTCGGGCTCTGTCGTGCCCTGTCGGGCTCTGTCGGGCTCTGTCGGGCCCTGTCGGGCCCTGTCGGGCTCTGTCGGGCTCTGTCGGGCTCTACTGGGCCCTGTCGGGCTCTGTCGGGCTCTGTCGGGCTCTGTCGGGCTCTGTCGGGCTCTACTGGGCCCTGTCGGGCTCTGTCGGACTCTGTCGGGCCCTGTCGGGCCCTGTCGGGCTCTGTCAGGCTTTGTCGGGCTCTGTCGGGCTCTACTGGGCCCTGTCGGGCTCTGTCGGGCTCTGTCGGGCTCTGTCGGGCCCTGTCGGGCTCTGTCGGGCTCTGTCGGGCCCTGTCGGGCTCTGTCGGGCCCTGTCGGGCCCTGTCGGGCTCTGTCGGGCTCTGTCGGGCTCTATCGGGCTCTACTGGGCCCTGTCGGGCCCTGTCGGGCCCTGTCGGGCCCTGTCGGGCTCTGTCGTGCCCTGTCGGGCTCTGTCGGGCTCTGTCGGGCCCTGTCGGGCCCTGTCGGGCTCTGTCGGGCTCTGTCGGGCTCTACTGGGCCCTGTCGGGCTCTGTCGGGCTCTGTCGGGCTCTGTCGGGCTCTGTCGGGCTCTACTGGGCCCTGTCGGGCTCTGTCGGACTCTGTCGGGCCCTGTCGGGCCCTGTCGGGCTCTGTCAGGCTCTGTCGGGCTCTGTCGGGCTCTACTGGGCCCTGTCGGGCTCTGTCGGGCTCTGTCGGGCCCTGTCGGGCTCTGTCGGGCTCTGTCGGGCCCTGTCGGGCTCTGTCGGGCTCTGTCGGGCTCTGTCGGGCTCTACTGGGCTCTGTCGGGCTCTGTTGGGCTCTGTCGGGCTCTGTCGGGCTCTACTGGGCCCTGTCGGGCTCTGTCCGGCTCTGTCGGGCCCTGTCGGGCCCTGTCGGGCTCTGTCGGGCTCTGTCGGGCTCTGTCGGGCTCTACTGGGCTCTGTCGGGCTCTACTGGTCTCTACTGGGCCCTGTCGGGCTCTGTCGGGCTCTGTCGGGCTCTACTGGGCTCTGTCGGGCCCTGTCGGGCCCTGTCGGGCTCTGTCGGGCCCTGTCGGGCCCTGTCGGGCTCTGTCGGGCTCTGTCGGGCTCTGTCGGGCTCTGTCGAGCTCTACTGGGCTCTGTCGGGCTCTGTCGGGCTCTGTCGGGCTCTGTTGGGCTCAACTGGTCTCTGTCTGGCTCTGTCGGGTTCTGTCGGGCTCTGTCGGGCTCTGTCGGGCTCTACTGGGCCCTGTCGGGCTCTGTCGGGCCCTGTCGGGCCCTGTCGGGCTCTGTCGGGCTCTGTCGGGCTCTGTCGGGCTCTGTCGGGTTCTGTCGGGCTCTGTCGGGCTCTGTCGGGCTCTTCTGGGCCCTGTCGGGCTCTGTCGGGCTCTGTCGGGCTCTGTCGGGCTCTGTCGGGCTCTGTCGGGCTCTACTGGGCTCTGTCGGGCTCTGTCGGGTTCTGTCGGGCTCTGTCGGGCCCTGTCGGGCCCTGTCGGGCTCTGTCGGGCTCTGTCGGGATCTGTCGGGCTCTGTCGGGCTCTACTGGGCCCTGTCGGGCCCTGTCGGGCTCTGTCGGGCTCTGTCGGGCCCTGTCGGGCTCTGTCGGGCTCTGTCGGGCTCTGTCGGGCTCTACTGGGCTCTACTGGGCTCTGTCGGGCTCTACTGGGCTCTGTCGGGCTCTGTCGGGTTCTGTCGGGCTCTGTCGGGCCCTGTCGGGCCCTGTCGGGCTCTGTCGGGCTCTGTCGGGATCTGTCGGGCTCTGTCGGGCTCTACTGGGCCCTGTCGGGCCCTGTCGGGCTCTGTCGGGCCCTGTCGGGCTCTGTCGGGCTCTGTCGGGCTCTGTCGGGCTCTATCGGGTTCTACTGGGCCCTGTCGGGCCCTGTCGGGCCCTGTCGGGCTCTGTCGGGCTCTGTCGGGCTCTGTCGGGCCCTGTCGGGCCCTGTCGGGCTCTGTCGGGCTCTGTCGGGCTCTACTGGGCCCTGTCGGGCTCTGTCGGGCTCTGTCGGGCTCTGTCTGGCTCTGTCGGGCTCTACTGGGCCCTGTCGGGCTCTGTCGGACTCTGTCGGGCCCTGTCGGGCCCTGTCGGGCTCTGTCAGGCTTTGTCGGGCTCTGTCGGGCTCTACTGGGCCCTGTCGGGCTCTGTCGGGCTCTGTCGGGCTCTGTCGGGCCCTGTCGGGCTCTGTCGGGCTCTGTCGGGCCCTGTCGGGCTCTGTTGGGCTCTGTCGGGCTCTGTCGGGCTCTACTGGGCTCTGTCGGGCTCTGTTGGGCTCTGTCGGGCTCTGTCGGGCTCTACTGGGCCCTGTCGGGCTCTGTCCGGCTCTGTCGGGCCCTGTCGGGCCCTGTCGGGCTCTGTCGGGCTCTGTCGGGCTCTGTCGGGCTCTACTGGGCTCTGTCGGGCTCTACTGGTCTCTACTGGGCCCTGTCGGGCTCTGTCGGGCTCTGTCGGGCTCTACTGGGCTCTGTCGGGCCCTGTCGGGCTCTGTCAGGCCCTGTCGGGCTCTGTCGTGCTCTGTCGGGCTCTGTCGGGCTCTGTCGGGCTCTGTCGGGCTCTACTGGGCTCTGTCGGGCTCTGTCGGGCTCTGTCGGGCTCAACTGGTCTCTGTCTGGCTCTGTCGGGTTCTGTCGGGCTCTGTCGGGCTCTGTCGGGCTCTACTGGGCCCTGTCGGGCTCTGTCGGGCCCTGTCGGGCCCTGTCGGGCTCTGTCGGGCTCTGTCGGGCTCTGTCGGGTTCTGTCGGGCTCTGTCGGGCTCTGTCGGGCTCTTCTGGGCCCTGTCGGGCTCTGTCGGGTTCTGTCGGGCTCTGTCGGGCTCTGTCGGGCTCTGTCGGGCTCTACTGGGCTCTGTCGGGCTCTGTCGGGTTCTGTCGGGCTCTGTCGGGCCCTGTCGGGCCCTGTCGGGCTCTGTCGGGCTCTGTCGGGATCTGTCGGGCTCTGTCGGGCTCTACTGGGCCCTGTCGGGCCCTGTCGGGCTCTGTCGGGCTCTGTCGGGCTCTGTCGGGCCCTGTCGGGCTCTGTCGGGCTCTGTCGGGCTCTGTCGGGCTCTACTGGGCTCTACTGGGCTCTGTCGGGCTCTGTCGGGCTCTACTGGGCCCTGTCGGGCCCTGTCGGGCCCTGACGGGCTCTGTCGGGCTCTACTGGGCTCTGTCGGGCTCTGTCGGGCCCTGTCGGGCTCTGTCGGGCCCTGTCGGGCCCTGTCGGGCTCTGTAGGGCTCTGTCGGGCTCTGTCGGGCCCTGTCGGGCTCTACTGGGCTCTACTGGGCTCTGTCGGGCTCTGTCGGGCTCTACTGGGCCCTGTCGGGCCCTGTCGGGCTCTGTCGGGCTCTGTCGGGCTCTGTCGGGCTCTACTGGGCTCTGTCGGGCTCTACTGGTCTCTACTGGGCCCTGTCGGGCTCTGTCGGGCTCTGTCGGGCTCTACTGGGCTCTGTCGGGCCCTGTCGGGCCCTGTCGGGCCCTGTCGGGCTCTGTTGGGCTCTGTCGGGCTCTACTGGGCTCTGTCGGGCTCTGTCGGGCTCTGTCGGGCCCTGTCGGGCTCTGTCGGGCTCTGTCGGGCCCTGTCGGGCTCTGTCGGGCTCTACTGGGCCCTGTCGGGCCCTGTCGGGCCCTGTCGGGCCCTGTCGGGCTCTATCGGGCCCTGTCGGGCTCTGTCGGGCCCTGTCGGGCCCTGTCGGGCCCTGTCGGGCTCTGTCGGGCTCTGTCGGGCCCTGTCGGGCTCTGTCGGGCTCTGTCGGGCTCTATCGGGCTCTACTGGGCCCTGTCGGGCCCTGTCGGGCCCTGTCGGGCCCTGTCGGGCTCTGTCGGGTTCTGTCGGGCCCTGTCGGGCCCTGTCGGGCTCTGTCGGGCTCTGTCGGGCTCTACTGGGCCCTGTCGGGCTCTGTCGGGCTCTGTCGGGCTCTGTCGGGCCCTGTCGGGCTCTGTCGGGCTCTGTCGGGCTCTGTCGGGCTCTACTGGGCTCTGTCGGGCTCTGTCGGGCTCTGTCGGGCTCTGTCGGGCTCTGTCGGGCTCTACTGGGCCCTGTCGGGCTCTGTCGGGCCCTGTCGGGCCCTGTCGGGCTCTGTCGGGCTCTGTCGGGCCCTGTCGGGCTCTGTCGGGCTCTGTCGGGCCCTGTCGGGCTCTGTCGGGCTAAGTCGGGCTCTATCGGGCTCTACTGGGCCCTGTCGGGCCCTGTCGGGCCCTGTCGGGCTCTGTCGTGCCCTGTCGGGCTCTGTCGGGCTCTACTGGGCCCTGTCGGGCCCTGTCGGGCCCTGACGGGCTCTGTCGGGCTCTACTGGGCTCTGTCGGGCTCTGTCGGGCCCTGTCGGGCTCTGTCGGGCCCTGTCGGGCCCTGTCGGGCTCTGTAGGGCTCTGTCGGGCTCTGTCGGGCCCTGTCGGGCTCTACTGGGCTCTACTGGGCCCTGTCGGGCCCTGTCGGGCCCTGTCGGGCCCTGTCGGGCTCTGTCGGGCTCTGTCGGGCTCTGTCGGGCTCTACTGGGCTCTGTCGGGCCCTGTCGGGCCCTGTCGGGCTCTGTCGGGCTCTGTCGGGCTCTACTGGGCTCTACTGGGCCCTGTCGGGCTCTGTCGGGCTCTACTGGGCCCTGTCGGGCCCTGTCGGGCCCTGTCGGGCTCTGTCGGACTCTACTGGGCTCTGTCGGGCTCTGTCGGGCTCTGTCGGGCTCTGTCGGGCTCTACTGGGCTCTGTCGGGCTCTGTCGGGCTCTGTCGGGCTCTACTGGGCCCTGTCGGGCCCTGTCGGGCTCTGTCGGGCCCTGTCGGGCCCTGTCAGGCTCTGTCGGGCTCTGTCGGGCCCTGTCGGGATCTGTCGGGCTCTGTCGGGCTCTGTCGGGCTCTACTGGGCTCTGTCGGGCTCTGTCGGGCTCTACTGGGCCCTGTCGGGCTCTGTCGGGCTCTGTTGGGCTCTGTCGGGCTCTGTCAGGCTCTGTCGGGCTCTGTCGGGCCCTGTCGGGCCCTGTCGGGCCCTGTCGGGCTCTGTCGGGCTCTGTCGGGCTCTACTGGGCCCTGTCGGGCTCTGTCGGGCTCTGTCGGGCTCTGTCGGTCCCTGTCGGGCTCTGTCGGGCTCTACTGGACCCTGTCGGGCGCTGTCGGGCTCTGTCGGGCTCTGTCGGGCTCTGTCGGGCCCTGTCGGGCTCTGTCGGGCTCTGTCGGGCTCTGTCGGGCTCTGTCGGGCTCTACTGGGCCCTGTCGGGCTCTGTCGGGCTCTGTCGGGCTCTGTCGGGCTCTACTGGGCCCTGTCGGGCCCTGTCGGGCCCTGTCGGGCCCTGTCGGGCTCTGTCGGGCTCTGTCGGGCTCTACTGGGCCCTGTCGGGCTCTGTCGGGCTCTGTCGGGCCCTGTCGGGCTCTGTCGGGCTCTGTCGGGCTCTGACGGGTTCTGTCGGGCCCTGTCGGGCTCTGTCGGGCTCTACTGGGCCCTGTCGGGCTCTGTCGGGCTCTGTCGGGCTCTGTCGGGCTCTGTCGGGCTCTTTCGGGCTCTGTCGGGCTCTACTGGGCCCTGTCGGGCCCTGTCGGGCCCTGTCGGGCTCTGTCGGGCCCTGTCGGGCCCTGTCGGGCCCTGTCGGGCTCTGTCGGGCTCTGTCGGGCCCTGTCGGGCTCTGTCGGGCTCTGTCGGGCCCTGTCGGGCCCTGTCGGGCCCTGTCGGGCTCTGTCGGGCTCTACTGGGCCCTGTCGGGCTCTGTCGGGCTCTGTCGGGCTCTGTCGGGTTCTGTCGGGCTCTGTCGGGCTCTACTGGGCCCTGTCGGGCTCTGTCGGGCTCTGTCGGGCCCTGTCGGGCTCTGTCGGGCTCTGTCGGGCCCTGTCGGGCTCTGTCGGGCCCTGTCGGGCCCTGTCGGGCTCTGTCGGGCTCTGTCGGGCTCTACTGGGCCCTGTCGGGCTCTGTCGGGCTCTGTCGGGCCCTGTCGGGCTCTGTCGGGCTCTGTCGGGCTCTGACGGGTTCTGTCGGGCCCTGTCGGGCTCTGTCGGGCTCTACTGGGCCCTGTCGGGCTCTGTCGGGCTCTGTCGGGCTCTGTCGGGCTCTGTCGGGCTCTTTCGGGCTCTGTCGGGCTCTACTGGGCCCTGTCGGGCCCTGTCGGGCCCTGTCGGGCTCTGTCGGGCCCTGTCGGGCCCTGTCGGGCCCTGTCGGGCTCTGTCGGGCTCTGTCGGGCCCTGTCGGGCTCTGTCGGGCTCTGTCGGGCCCTGTCGGGCCCTGTCGGGCCCTGTCGGGCTCTGTCGGGCTCTACTGGGCCCTGTCGGGCTCTGTCGGGCTCTGTCGGGCTCTGTCGGGTTCTGTCGGGCTCTGTCGGGCTCTACTGGGCCCTGTCGGGCTCTGTCGGGATCTGTCGGGCCCTGTCGGGCTCTGTCGGGCTCTGTCGGGCCCTGTCGGGCTCTGTCGGGCTCTGTCGGGCTCTGTCGGGCTCTACTGGGCTCTGTCGGGCTCTGTCAGGCTCTGTCGGGCTCTGTCGGGCTCTACTGGGCCCTGTCGGGCTCTGTCGGGCTCTGTCGGGCTCTGTCAGGCTCTGTCGGGCTCTGTCGGGCCCTGTCGGGCCCTTTCGGGCTCTGTCGGGCTCTGTCGGGCTCTGTCGGGCTCTACTGGGCTCTGTCGGGCTCTGTCGGGCCCTGTCGGGCTCTGTCGGGCTCTGTCGGGCTCTGTCGGGCTCTACTGGGCTCTGTCGGGCTCTGTCGGGCTCTGTCGGGCCCTGTCGGGCTCTACTGGGCCCTGTCGGGCGCTGTCGGGCTCTGTCGGGCTCTGTCGGGCTCTGTCGGGCCCTGTCGGGCTCTGTCGGGCTCTGTCGGGCTCTGTCGGGCCCTGTCGGGCTCTGTCGGGCTCTCTCGGGCCCTGTCGGGCTCTGTCGGGCCCTGTCGGGTTCTGTCGGGCTCTCTCGGGCTCTGTCGGGCTCTACTGGGCCCTGTCGGGCTCTGTCGGTCTCTCTCGGGCCCTGTCGGGCTCTGTCGGGCTCTGTCGGGCTCTGTCGGGCTCTACTGGGCCCTGTCGGACTCTGTCGGGCTCTGTCGGGCTCTGTCGGGCTCTGACGGGTTCTGTCGGGCTCTGTCGGGCTCTGTCGGGCTCTACTGGGCCCTGTCGGGCTCTGTCGGGCTCTGTCGGGCTCTGTCGGGCTCTACTGGGCCCTGTCGGGCCCTGTCGGGCTCTGTCGGGCTCTGTCGGGCTCTGTCGGGCTCTACTGGGCTCTGTCGGGCCCTGTCGGGCCCTGTCGGGCTCTGTCGGGCCCTGTCGGGCCCTGTCGGGCCCTGTCGGGCTCTGTCGGGCTCTGTCGGGCCCTGTCGGGCTCTGTCGGGCTCTGTCGGGCCCTGTCGGGCTCTGTCGGGCCCTGTCGGGCCCTGTCGGGCTCTGTCGGGCCCTGTCGGGCCCTGTCGGGCCCTGTCGGGCTCTGTCGGGCTCTGTCGGGCCCTGTCGGGCTCTGTCGGGCTCTGTCGGGCTCTACTGGGCCCTGTCGGGCTCTGTCGGGCTCTGTCGGGCTCTGTCTGGCTCTGTCGGGCTCTACTGGGCCCTGTCGGGCTCTGTCGGACTCTGTCGGGCCCTGTCGGGCCCTGTCGGGCTCTGTCAGGCTTTGTCGGGCTCTGTCGGGCTCTACTGGGCCCTGTCGGGCTCTGTCGGGCTCTGTCGGGCTCTGTCGGGCCCTGTCGGGCTCTGTCGGGCTCTGTCGGGCCCTGTCGGGCTCTGTCGGGCTCTGTCGGGCTCTGTCGGGCTCTACTGGGCTCTGTCGGGCTCTGTTGGGCTCTGTCGGGCTCTGTCGGGCTCTACTGGGCCCTGTCGGGCTCTGTCCGGCTCTGTCGGGCCCTGTCGGGCCCTGTCGGGCTCTGTCGGGCTCTGTCGGGCTCTGTCGGGCTCTACTGGGCTCTGTCGGGCTCTACTGGTCTCTACTGGGCTCTGTCGGGCTCTGTCGGGCTCTGTCGGGCTCTACTGGGCTCTGTCGGGCTCTGTCGGGCCCTGTCGGGCTCTGTCGGGCTCTGTCGTGCTCTGTCGGGCTCTGTCGGGCTCTGTCGGGCTCTGTCGGGCTCTACTGGGCTCTGTCGGGCTCTGTCGGGCTCTGTCGGGCTCAACTGGTCTCTGTCTGGCTCTGTCGGGTTCTGTCGGGCTCTGTCGGGCTCTGTCGGGCTCTACTGGGCCCTGTCGGGCTCTGTCGGGCCCTGTCGGGCCCTGTCGGGCTCTGTCGGGCTCTGTCGGGCTCTGTCGGGTTCTGTCGGGCTCTGTCGGGCTCTGTCGGGCTCTTCTGGGCCCTGTCGGGCTCTGTCGGGCTCTGTCGGGCTCTGTCGGGCACTGTCGGGCCCTGTCGGGCTCTGTCGGGCTCTGTCGGGCCCTGTCGGGCTCTGTCGGGCTCTGTCGGGCTCTACTGGGCCCGACAGGGCTCTGTCGGGCTCTGTCGGGCTCTGTCGGGCCCTGTCAGGCTCTGTCGGGCTCTGTCGGACCCTGTCGGGCTCTGTCGGGCTCTACTGGGCCCTGTCGGGCTCTGTCGGGCTCTGTCGGGCTCTGTCGGGCCCTGTCGGGCTCTGTCGGGCTCTGTCGGGCTGTGTCGGGCTCTGTCGGGCTCTACTGGGCTCTACTGGGCTCTGCCGGGCTCTGTCGGGCTCTGTCGGGCACTGTCGGGCTCTACTGGGCCCTGTCGGGCCCTGTCGGGCTCTGTCGGGCTCTGTCGGGCTCTGTCGGGCTCTCCTGGGCCCTGTCGGGCCCTGTCGGGCTCTGTCGGGCTCTGTCGGGCTCTGTCGGGCTCTACTGGGCTCTACTGGGCTCTGTCGGGCTCTGTCGGGTTCTGTCGGGCTCTGTCGGGCTCTATCGGGCCCTGTCGGGCCCTGTCGGGCTCTGTCGGGCTCTGTCGTGCCCTGTCGGGCCCTGTCGGGCCCTGTCGGGCCCTGTCGGGCCCTGTCGGGCTCTGTCGGGCCCTGTCGGGCTCTGTCGGGCTCTACTGGGCCCTGTCGGGCCCTGTCGGGCCCTGTCGGGCTCTGTCGGGCTCTGTCGGGCTCTGTCGGTCTCTACTGGGCTCTGTCGGGCCCTGTCGGGCTCTGTCGGGATCTACTGGGCTCTGTCGGGCTCTGTCGGGCTCTGTCGGGATCTACTGGGCTCTGTTGGGCTCTGTCGGGCTCTGTCGGGCCCTGTCGGGCTCTACTGGGCCCTGTCGGGCTCTGTCGGGCTCTGTCGGGCCCTGTCGGGCCCTGTCGGGCTCTGTCGGGCTCTGTCGGGCTCTACTGGGCTCTGTCGGGCTCTGTCGGGCTCTGTCGGGCTCTACTGGGCCCTGTCGGGCCCTGTCGGGCCCTGTCGGGCTCTGTCGGGCTCTGTCGGGCTCTGTCGGGCTGTCGGGCTCTACTGGGCCCTGTCGGACTCTGTCGGGCTCTGTCGGGCTCTGTCGGGCTCTGACGGGTTCTGTCGGGCTCTGTCGGGCTCTGTCGGGCTCTACTGGGCCCTGTCGGGCTCTGTCGGGCTCTGTCGGGCTCTGTCGGGCTCTGTCGGGCTCTACTGGGCCCTGTCGGGCTCTGTCGGGCTCTGTCGGGCTCTGTCGGGCTCTACTGGGCCCTGTCGGGCCCTGTCGGGCTCTGTCGGGCTCTGTCGGGCTCTGTCGGGCTCTACTGGGCCCTGTCGGGCCCTGTCGGGCTCTGTCGGGCCCTGTCGGGCTCTGTCGGGCTCTGTCGGGCCCTGTCGGGCTCTGTCGGGCCCTGTCGGGCTCTACTGGGCCCTGTCGGGCTCTGTCGGGCCCTGTCGGGCCCTGTCGGGCCCTGTCGGGCTCTGTCGGGCTCTGTCGGGCTCTGTCGGGCTCTACTGGGCCCTGTCGGGCCCTGTCGGGCTCTGTCGGGCTCTGTCGGGCTCTGTCGGGCTCTGTCGGGCTCAACTGGTCTCTGTCGGGCTCTGTCGGGCTCTGTCGGGCTCTGTCGGGCTCTACTGGGCTCTACTGGGCTCTGTCGGGCTCTGTCGGTATCTACTGGGCCCTGTCGGGCTCTGTCGGGCTCTGTCGGGCCCTGTCGGGCTCTGTCGGGCTCTGTCGGGCTCTGTCGGGTTCTGTCGGGCTCTGTCGGGCTCTTTCGGGCTCTTCTGGGCCCTGTCGGGCCCTGTCGGGCTCTGTCGGGCTCTGTCGGGCTCTGTCGGGCTCTACTGGGCCCTGTCGGGCCCTGTCGGGCCCTGTCGGGCTCAGTCGGGTTCTGTCGGGCTCTGTCGGGCTCTGTCGGGCTCTGTCGGGCTCTACTGGGCCCTGTCGGGCTCTGTCGGGCCCTGTCGGGCTCTGTCGGGCTCTGTCGGGCTCTGTCGGGCTCTACTGGGCTCTGTCGGGCTCTGTCGGGCCCTGTCGGGCCCTGTCGGGCTCTGTCGGGCACTGTCGGGCCCTGTCGGGCTCTGTCGGGCTCTGTCGGGCTCTACTGGGCTCTGTCGGGCTCTGTCGGGCTCTGTCGGGCTCTGTCGGGCTCTACTGGGCCCTGTCGGGCTCTGTCGGGCCCTGTCGGGCTCTGTCGGGCTCTGTCGGGCCCTGTCGGGCTCTGTCGGGCTCTGTCGGGCTCTGTCGGGCTCTGTCGGGCTCTACTGGGCTCTGTCGGGTTCTACTGGGCTCTACTGGGCCCTGTCGGGCTCTGTCGGGCTCTGTCGGGCTCTGTCGGGCACTGTCGGGCCCTGTCGGGCTCTGTCGGGCTCTGTCGGGCCCTGTCGGGCTCTGTCGGGCTCTGTCGGGCTCTACTGGGCCCGACAGGGCTCTGTCGGGCTCTGTCGGGCTCTGTCGGGCCCTGTCAGGCTCTGTCGGGCTCTGTCGGGCCCTGTCGGGCTCTGTCGGGCTCTACTGGGCCCTGTCGGGCTCTGTCGGGCTCTGTCGGGCTCTGTCGGGCCCTGTCGGGCTCTGTCGGGCTCTGTCGGGCTGTGTCGGGCTCTGTCGGGCTCTACTGGGCTCTACTGGGCTCTGTCGGGCTCTGTCGGGCTCTGTCGGGCACTGTCGGGCTCTACTGGGCCCTGTCGGGCCCTGTCGGGCTCTGTCGGGCTCTGTCGGGCTCTGTCGGGCTCTACTGGGCCCTGTCGGGCCCTGTCGGGCTCTGTCGGGCTCTGTCGGGCTCTGTCGGGCTCTACTGGGCTCTACTGGGCTCTGTCGGGCTCTGTCGGGTTCTGTCGGGCTCTGTCGGGCTCTATCGGGCCCTGTCGGGCCCTGTCGGGCTCTGTCGGGCTCTGTCGTGCCCTGTCAGGCCCTGTCGGGCCCTGTCGGGCCCTGTCGGGCCCTGTCGGGCTCTGTCGGGCCCTGTCGGGCTCTGTCGGGCTCTACTGGGCCCTGTCGGGCCCTGTCGGGCCCTGTCGGGCTCTGTCGGGCTCTGTCGGGCTCTGTCGGGCTCTACTGGGCTCTGTCGGGCCCTGTCGGGCTCTGTCGGGATCTACTGGGCTCTGTCGGGCTCTGTCGGGCTCTGTCGGGATCTACTGGGCTCTGGTGGGCTCTGTCGGGCTCTGTCGGGCCCTGTCGGGCTCTACTGGGCCCTGTCGGGCTCTGTCGGGCTCTGTCGGGCCCTGTCGGGCCCTGTCGGGCTCTGTCGGGCTCTGTCGGGCTCTACTGGGCTCTGTCGGGCTCTGTCGGGCCCTGTCGGGCTCTGTCGGGCTCTGTCGGGCTCTACTGGGCTCTGTCGGGCTCTACTGGGCCCTGTCGGGCCCTGTCGGGCTCTGTCGGGCTCTGTCGGGCTCTGTCGTGCCCTGTCGGGCTCTGTCGGGCTCTGTCGGGCTCTGTCGGGCTCTATCGGGCCCTGTCGGGCCCTGTCGGGCTCTGTCGGGCCCTGTCGGGCCCTGTCGGGCTCTGTCGGGCTCTGTCGGGCTCTGTCGGGCTCTACTGGGCCCTGTCGGGCTCTGTCGGGCTCTGTCGGGCTCTGTCGGGCTCTACTGGGCTCTGTCGGGCCCTGTCGGGCCCTGTCGGGCCCTGTCGGGCTCTGTCGGGCTCTACTGGGCCCTGTCGGGCTCTGTCGGGCTCTGTCGGGCTCTACTGGGCTCTGTCGGGCCCTGTCGGGCTCTGTCGGGATCTACTGGGCTCTGTCGGGCTCTGTCGGGCTCTGTCGGGATCTACTGGGCTCTGTTGGGCTCTGTCGGGCTCTGTCGGGCCCTGTCGGGCTCTACTGGGCCCTGTCGGGCTCTGTCGGGCTCTGTCGGGCCCTGTCGGGCCCTGTCGGGCTCTGTCGGGCTCTGTCGGGCTCTACTGGGCTCTGTCGGGCTCTGTCGGGCTCTGTCGGGCTCTACTGGGCCCTGTCGGGCCCTGTCGGGCCCTGTCGGGCCCTGTCGGGCTCTGTCGGGCTCTGTCGGGCTCTACTGGGCTCTGTCGGGCTCTACTGGGCCCTGTCGGGCTCTGTCGTGCCCTGTCGGGCTCTGTCGTGCCCTGTCGGGCTCTGTCGGGCTCTGTCGGGCTCTATCGAGCTCTATCGGGCCCTGTCGGGCCCTGTCGGGCTCTGTCGGGCTCTGTCGGGCCCTGTCGGGCTCTGTCGGGCTCTGTCGGGCTCTGTCGGGCTCTACTGGGCCCTGTCGGGCTCTGTCGGGCTCTGTCGGGCTCTGTCGGGCTCTACTGGGCTCTGTCGGGCCCTGTCGGGCCCTGTCGGGCTCTGTCGGGCTCTACTGGGCCCTGTCGGGCTCTGTCGGGCTCTGTCGGGCCCTGTCGGGCTCTGTCGGGCTCTGTCGGGCTCTGACGGGTTCTGTCGGGCCCTGTCGGGCTCTGTCGGGCTCTACTGGGCCCTGTCGGGCTCTGTCGGGCTCTGTCGGGCTCTGTCGGGCTCTGTCGGGCTCTGTCGGGCTCTTTCGGGCTCTGTCGGGCTCTACTGGGCCCTGTCGGGCCCTGTCGGGCCCTGTCGGGCCCTGTCGGGCCCTGTCGGGCTCTGTCAGGCTCTGTCGGGCCCTGTCGGGCTCTGTCGGGCTCTGTCGGGCCCTGTCGGGCCCTGTCGGGCCCTGTCGGGCTCTGTCGGGCTCTACTGGGCCCTGTCGGGCTCTGTCGGGCTCTGTCGGGCTCTGTCGGGTTCTGTCGGGCTCTGTCGGGCTCTACTGGGCCCTGTCGGGCTCTGTCGGGCTCTGTCGGGCCCTGTCGGGCTCTGTCGGGCCCTGTCGGGCCCTGTCGGGCTCTGTCGGGCTCTGTCGGGCTCTGTCGGGCTCTACTGGGCTCTGTCGGGCTCTGTCAGGCTCTGTCGGGCTCTGTCGGGCTCTACTGGGCCCTGTCGGGCTCTGTCGGGCTCTGTCGGGCTCTGTCAGGCTCTGTCGGGCTCTGTCGGGCCCTGTCGGGCCCTGTCGGGCTCTGTCGGGCTTTGTCGGGCTCTGTCGGGCTCTACTGGGCTCTGTCGGGCCCTGTCGGGCCCTGTCGGGCTCTGTCGGGCCCTGTCGGGCTCTGTCGGGATCTACTGGGCCCTGTCGGGCCCTATCGGGCTCTGTCGGGCTCTGTCGGGCCCTGTCGGGCTCTACTGGGCCCTGTCGGGCGCTGTCGGGCTCTGTCGGGCTCTGTCGGGCTCTGTCGGGCCCTGTCGGGCTCTGTCGGGCTCTGTCGGGCTCTGTCGGGCTCTACTGGGCCCTGTCGGGTTCTGTCGGGCTCTGTCGGGCTCTGTCGGGCTCTACTAGGCCCTGTCGGGCCCTGTCGGGATCTGTCGGGCTCTGTCGGGCTCTCTCGGGCCCTGTCGGGCTCTGTCGGGCCCTGTCGGGTTCTGTCGGGCTCTCTCGGGCTCTGTCGGGCTCTACTGGGCCCTGTCGGGCTCTGTCGGGCTCTCTCGGGCTCTCTCGGGCCCTGTCGGGCTCTGTCGGGCCCTGTCGGGTTCTGTCGGGCTCTCTCGGGCTCTGTCGGGCTCTATTGGGCCCTGTCGGGCTCTGTCGGGCTCTCTCGGGCTCTGTCGGGCCCTGTCGGGCTCTGTCGGGCTCTGTCGGGCTCTGTCGGGCTCTACTGGGCCCTGTCGGACTCTGTCGGGCTCTGTCGGGCTCTGTCGGGCTCTGACGGGTTCTGTCGGGCTCTGTCGGGCTCTGTCGGGCTCTACTGGGCCCTGTCGGGCTCTGTCGGGCTCTGTCGGGCTCTGTCGGGCTCTACTGGGCCCTGTCGGGCCCTGTCGGGCTCTGTCGGGCTCTGTCGGGCTCTGTCGGGCTCTACTGGGCTCTGTCGGGCCCTGTCGGGCCGTGTCGGGCTCTGTCGGGCCCTGTCGGGCCCTGTCGGGCTCTGTCGGGCTCTGTCGGGCCCTGTCGGGCTCTGTCGGGCTCTGTCGGGCCCTGTCGGGCTCTGTCGGGCCCTGTCGGGCTCTACTGGGCCCTGTCGGGCCCTGTCGGGCTCTGTCGGGCTCTGTCGGGCCCTGTCGGGCCCTGTCGGGCCCTGTCGGGCTCTGTCGGGCTCTGTCGGGCTCTGTCGGGCTCAACTGGTCTCTGTCGGGCTCTGTCGGGTTCTGTCGGGCTCTGTCGGGCTCTGTCGGGCTCTGTCGGGCTCTACTGGGCTCTACTGGGCTCTGTCGGGCTCTGTCGGTATCTACTGGGCCCTGTCGGGCTCTGTCGGGCCCGGTCGGGCCCTGTCGGGCTCTGTCGGGTTCTGTCGGGCTCTGTCGGGTTCTGTCGGGCTCTGTCGGGCTCTTTCGGGCTCTTCTGGGCCCTGTCGGGCCCTGTCGGGCTCTGTCGGGCTCTGTCGGGCTCTGTCGGGCTCTACTGGGCCCTGTCGGGCCCTGTCGGGCCCTGTCGGGCTCAGTCGGGTTCTGTCGGGCTCTGTCGGGCTCTGTCGGGCTCTGTCGGGCTCTACTGGGCCCTGTCGGGCCCTGTCGGGCCCTGTCGGGCTCTGTCGGGCCCTGTCGGGCTCTGTCGGGCTCTGTCGGGCTCTGTCGGGCTCTACTGGGCTCTGTCGGGCTCTGTCGGGCCCTGTCGGGCCCTGTCGGGCTCTGTCGGGCACTGTCGGGCCCTGTCGGGCTCTGTCGGGCTCTGTCGGGTTCTACTGGGCTCTGTCGGGCTCTGTCGGGCTCTGTCGGGCTCTGTCGGGCTCTACTGGGCCCTGTCGGGCTCTGTCGGGCCCTGTCGGGCTCTGTCGGGCTCTGTCGGGCCCTGTCGGGCTCTGTCGGGCTCTGTCGGGCTCTGTCGGGCTCTGTCGGGCTCTACTGGGCTCTGTCGGGTTCTACTGGGCTCTACTGGGCCCTGTCGGGCTCTGTCGGGCTCTGTCGGGCTCTGTCGGGCACTGTCGGGCCCTGTCGGGCTCTGTCGGGCTCTGTCGGGCCCTGTCGGGCTCTGTCGGGCTCTGTCGGGCTCTACTGGGCCCGACAGGGCTCTGTCGGGCTCTGTCGGGCTCTGTCGGGCCCTGTCAGGCTCTGTCGGGCTCTGTCGGGCCCTGTCGGGCTCTGTCGGGCTCTACTGGGCCCTGTCGGGCTCTGTCGGGCTCTGTCGGGCTCTGTCGGGCTCTGTCGGGCCCTGTCGGGCTCTGTCGGGCTCTGTCGGGCTGTGTCGGGCTCTGTCGGGCTCTACTGGGCTCTACTGGGCTCTGTCGGGCTCTGTCGGGCTCTGTCGGGCACTGTCGGGCTCTACTGGGCCCTGTCGGGCCCTGTCGGGCTCTGTCGGGCTCTGTCGGGCTCTACTGGGCCCTGTCGGGCCCTGTCGGGCTCTGTCGGGCTCTGTCGGGCTCTGTCGGGCTCTACTGGGCTCTACTGGGCTCTGTCGGGCTCTGTCGGGTTCTGTCGGGCTCTGTCGGGCTCTATCGGGCCCTGTCGGGCCCTGTCGGGCTCTGTCGGGCTCTGTCGTGCCCTGTCAGGCCCTGTCGGGCCCTGTCGGGCCCTGTCGGGCTCTGTCGGGCTCTGTCGGGCCCTGTCGGGCTCTACTGGGCTCTGTCGGGCCCTGTCGGGCTCTGTCGGGCTCTACTGGGCCCTGTCGGGCCCCGTCGGGCCCTGTCGGGCTCTGTCGGGCTCTGTCGGGCTCTACTGGGCTCTGTCGGGCCCTGTCGGGCTCTGTCGGGATCTACTGGGCTCTGTCGGGCTCTGTCGGGCTCTGTCGGGATCTACTGGGCTCTGTTGGGCTCTGTCGGGCTCTGTCGGGCCCTGTCGGGCTCTACTGGGCCCTGTCGGGCTCTGTCGGGCTCTGTCGGGCCCTGTCGGGCCCTGTCGGGCTCTGTCGGGCTCTGTCGGGCTCTACTGGGCTCTGTCGGGCTCTGTCGGGCTCTGTCGGGCTCTGTCGGGCTCTACTGGGCCCTGTCGGGCTCTGTCGGGCTCTGTGGGGCCCTGTCGGGCTCTGTCGGGCTCTGTCGGGCTCTGTCGGGCCCTGTCGGGCTCTGTCGGGCCCTGTCGGGCCCTGTCGGGCTCTGTCGGGCCCTGTCGGGCCCTGTCGGGCTCTGTCGGGCTCTGTCGGGCTCTGTCGGGCTCTGTCGGGCTCTACTGAGCCCTGTCGGGCTCTGTCGGGCTCTGTCGGGCCCTGTCCGGCTCTGTCGGGCTCTGTCGGGCCCTGTCGGGCTCTGTCGGGCTCTACTGGGCCCTGTCGGGCCCTGTCGGGCTCTGTCGGGCTCTGTCGGGCTCTACTGGGCTCTGTCGGGCTCTACTGGGCTCTGTCGGGCCCTGTCGGGCTCTGTCGGGCTCTGTCGGGCTCTGTCGTGCCCTGTCGGGCTCTGTCGGGCTCTGTCGGGCTCTATCGGGCCCTGTCGGGCCCTGTCGGGCTCTGTCGGGCTCTGTCGGGCTCTGTCGGGCCCTGTCGGGCTCTGTCGGGCTCTGTCGGGCTCTGTCGGGCTCTACTGGGCCCTGTCGGGCTCTGTCGGGCTCTGTCGGGCTCTGTCGGGCTCTACTGGTCTCTGTCGGGCCCTGTCGGGCCCTGTCGGGCCCTGTCGGGCTCTGTCGGGCTCTGTCGGGCTCTACTGGGCCCTGTCGGGCTCTGTCGGGCTCTGTCGGGCCCTGTCGGGCTCTGTCGGGCTCTGTCGGTCTCTACTGGGCTCTGTCGGGCCCTGTCGGGCTCTGTCGGGATCTACTGGGCTCTGTCGGGCTCTGTCGGGCTCTGTCGGGATCTACTGGGCTCTGTTGGGCTCTGTCGGGCTCTGTCGGGCCCTGTCGGGCTCTACTGGGCCCTGTCGGGCTCTGTCGGGCTCTGTCGGGCCCTGTCGGGCCCTGTCGGGCTCTGTCGGGCTCTGTCGGGCTCTACTGGGCTCTGTCGGGCTCTGTCGGGCTCTGTCGGGCTCTACTGGGCCCTGTCGGGCCCTGTCGGGCCCTGTCGGGCTCTGTCGGGCTCTGTCGGGCTCTGTCGGGCTGTCGGGCTCTACTGGGCCCTGTCGGACTCTGTCGGGCTCTGTCGGGCTCTGTCGGGCTCTGACGGGTTCTGTCGGGCTCTGTCGGGCTCTGTCGGGCTCTACTGGGCCCTGTCGGGCTCTGTCGGGCTCTGTCGGGCTCTGTCGGGCTCTGTCGGGCTCTACTGGGCCCTGTCGGGCTCTGTCGGGCTCTGTCGGGCTCTGTCGGGCTCTACTGGGCCCTGTCGGGCCCTGTCGGGCTCTGTCGGGCTCTGTCGGGCTCTGTCGGGCTCTACTGGGCCCTGTCGGGCCCTGTCGGGCTCTGTCGGGCCCTGTCGGGCTCTGTCGGGCTCTGTCGGGCCCTGTCGGGCTCTGTCGGGCCCTGTCGGGCTCTACTGGGCCCTGTCGGGCTCTGTCGGGCCCTGTCGGGCCCTGTCGGGCCCTGTCGGGCTCTGTCGGGCTCTGTCGGGCTCTGTCGGGCTCTACTGGGCCCTGTCGGGCCCTGTCGGGCTCTGTCGGGCTCTGTCGGGCTCTGTCGGGCTCTGTCGGGCTCAACTGGTCTCTGTCGGGCTCTGTCGGGCTCTGTCGGGCTCTGTCGGGCTCTACTGGGCTCTACTGGGCTCTGTCGGGCTCTGTCGGTATCTACTGGGCCCTGTCGGGCTCTGTCGGGCTCTGTCGGGCCCTGTCGGGCTCTGTCGGGCTCTGTCGGGCTCTGTCGGGTTCTGTCGGGCTCTGTCGGGCTCTTTCGGGCTCTTCTGGGCCCTGTCGGGCCCTGTCGGGCTCTGTCGGGCTCTGTCGGGCTCTGTCGGGCTCTACTGGGCCCTGTCGGGCCCTGTCGGGCCCTGTCGGGCTCAGTCGGGTTCTGTCGGGCTCTGTCGGGCTCTGTCGGGCTCTGTCGGGCTCTACTGGGCCCTGTCGGGCTCTGTCGGGCCCTGTCGGGCTCTGTCGGGCTCTGTCGGGCTCTGTCGGGCTCTACTGGGCTCTGTCGGGCTCTGTCGGGCCCTGTCGGGCCCTGTCGGGCTCTGTCGGGCACTGTCGGGCCCTGTCGGGCTCTGTCGGGCTCTGTCGGGCTCTACTGGGCTCTGTCGGGCTCTGTCGGGCTCTGTCGGGCTCTGTCGGGCTCTACTGGGCCCTGTCGGGCTCTGTCGGGCCCTGTCGGGCTCTGTCGGGCTCTGTCGGGCCCTGTCGGGCTCTGTCGGGCTCTGTCGGGCTCTGTCGGGCTCTGTCGGGCTCTACTGGGCTCTGTCGGGTTCTACTGGGCTCTACTGGGCCCTGTCGGGCTCTGTCGGGCTCTGTCGGGCTCTGTCGGGCACTGTCGGGCCCTGTCGGGCTCTGTCGGGCTCTGTCGGGCCCTGTCGGGCTCTGTCGGGCTCTGTCGGGCTCTACTGGGCCCGACAGGGCTCTGTCGGGCTCTGTCGGGCTCTGTCGGGCCCTGTCAGGCTCTGTCGGGCTCTGTCGGGCCCTGTCGGGCTCTGTCGGGCTCTACTGGGCCCTGTCGGGCTCTGTCGGGCTCTGTCGGGCTCTGTCGGGCCCTGTCGGGCTCTGTCGGGCTCTGTCGGGCTGTGTCGGGCTCTGTCGGGCTCTACTGGGCTCTACTGGGCTCTGTCGGGCTCTGTCGGGCTCTGTCGGGCACTGTCGGGCTCTACTGGGCCCTGTCGGGCCCTGTCGGGCTCTGTCGGGCTCTGTCGGGCTCTGTCGGGCTCTACTGGGCCCTGTCGGGCCCTGTCGGGCTCTGTCGGGCTCTGTCGGGCTCTGTCGGGCTCTACTGGGCTCTACTGGGCTCTGTCGGGCTCTGTCGGGTTCTGTCGGGCTCTGTCGGGCTCTATCGGGCCCTGTCGGGCCCTGTCGGGCTCTGTCGGGCTCTGTCGTGCCCTGTCAGGCCCTGTCGGGCCCTGTCGGGCCCTGTCGGGCCCTGTCGGGCTCTGTCGGGCCCTGTCGGGCTCTGTCGGGCTCTACTGGGCCCTGTCGGGCCCTGTCGGGCCCTGTCGGGCTCTGTCGGGCTCTGTCGGGCTCTGTCGGGCTCTACTGGGCTCTGTCGGGCCCTGTCGGGCTCTGTCGGGATCTACTGGGCTCTGTCGGGCTCTGTCGGGCTCTGTCGGGATCTACTGGGCTCTGGTGGGCTCTGTCGGGCTCTGTCGGGCCCTGTCGGGCTCTACTGGGCCCTGTCGGGCTCTGTCGGGCTCTGTCGGGCCCTGTCGGGCCCTGTCGGGCTCTGTCGGGCTCTGTCGGGCTCTACTGGGCTCTGTCGGGCTCTGTCGGGCCCTGTCGGGCTCTGTCGGGCTCTGTCGGGCTCTACTGGGCTCTGTCGGGCTCTACTGGGCCCTGTCGGGCCCTGTCGGGCTCTGTCGGGCTCTGTCGGGCTCTGTCGTGCCCTGTCGGGCTCTGTCGGGCTCTGTCGGGCTCTGTCGGGCTCTATCGGGCCCTGTCGGGCCCTGTCGGGCTCTGTCGGGCCCTGTCGGGCCCTGTCGGGCTCTGTCGGGCTCTGTCGGGCTCTGTCGGGCTCTACTGGGCCCTGTCGGGCTCTGTCGGGCTCTGTCGGGCTCTGTCGGGCTCTACTGGGCTCTGTCGGGCCCTGTCGGGCCCTGTCGGGCCCTGTCGGGCTCTGTCGGGCTCTACTGGGCCCTGTCGGGCTCTGTCGGGCTCTGTCGGGCTCTACTGGGCTCTGTCGGGCCCTGTCGGGCTCTGTCGGGATCTACTGGGCTCTGTCGGGCTCTGTCGGGCTCTGTCGGGATCTACTGGGCTCTGTTGGGCTCTGTCGGGCTCTGTCGGGCCCTGTCGGGCTCTACTGGGCCCTGTCGGGCTCTGTCGGGCTCTGTCGGGCCCTGTCGGGCCCTGTCGGGCTCTGTCGGGCTCTGTCGGGCTCTACTGGGCTCTGTCGGGCTCTGTCGGGCTCTGTCGGGCTCTACTGGGCCCTGTCGGGCCCTGTCGGGCCCTGTCGGGCCCTGTCGGGCTCTGTCGGGCTCTGTCGGGCTCTACTGGGCTCTGTCGGGCTCTACTGGGCCCTGTCGGGCTCTGTCGTGCCCTGTCGGGCTCTGTCGTGCCCTGTCGGGCTCTGTCGGGCTCTGTCGGGCTCTATCGAGCTCTATCGGGCCCTGTCGGGCCCTGTCGGGCTCTGTCGGGCTCTGTCGGGCCCTGTCGGGCTCTGTCGGGCTCTGTCGGGCTCTGTCGGGCTCTACTGGGCCCTGTCGGGCTCTGTCGGGCTCTGTCGGGCTCTGTCGGGCTCTACTGGGCTCTGTCGGGCCCTGTCGGGCCCTGTCGGGCTCTGTCGGGCTCTACTGGGCCCTGTCGGGCTCTGTCGGGCTCTGTCGGGCCCTGTCGGGCTCTGTCGGGCTCTGTCGGGCTCTGACGGGTTCTGTCGGGCCCTGTCGGGCTCTGTCGGGCTCTACTGGGCCCTGTCGGGCTCTGTCGGGCTCTGTCGGGCTCTGTCGGGCTCTGTCGGGCTCTGTCGGGCTCTTTCGGGCTCTGTCGGGCTCTACTGGGCCCTGTCGGGCCCTGTCGGGCCCTGTCGGGCCCTGTCGGGCCCTGTCGGGCTCTGTCAGGCTCTGTCGGGCCCTGTCGGGCTCTGTCGGGCTCTGTCGGGCCCTGTCGGGCCCTGTCGGGCCCTGTCGGGCTCTGTCGGGCTCTACTGGGCCCTGTCGGGCTCTGTCGGGCTCTGTCGGGCTCTGTCGGGTTCTGTCGGGCTCTGTCGGGCTCTACTGGGCCCTGTCGGGCTCTGTCGGGCTCTGTCGGGCCCTGTCGGGCTCTGTCGGGCCCTGTCGGGCCCTGTCGGGCTCTGTCGGGCTCTGTCGGGCTCTGTCGGGCTCTACTGGGCTCTGTCGGGCTCTGTCAGGCTCTGTCGGGCTCTGTCGGGCTCTACTGGGCCCTGTCGGGCTCTGTCGGGCTCTGTCGGGCTCTGTCAGGCTCTGTCGGGCTCTGTCGGGCCCTGTCGGGCCCTGTCGGGCTCTGTCGGGCTTTGTCGGGCTCTGTCGGGCTCTACTGGGCTCTGTCGGGCCCTGTCGGGCCCTGTCGGGCTCTGTCGGGCCCTGTCGGGCTCTGTCGGGATCTACTGGGCCCTGTCGGGCCCTATCGGGCTCTGTCGGGCTCTGTCGGGCCCTGTCGGGCTCTACTGGGCCCTGTCGGGCGCTGTCGGGCTCTGTCGGGCTCTGTCGGGCTCTGTCGGGCCCTGTCGGGCTCTGTCGGGCTCTGTCGGGCTCTGTCGGGCTCTACTGGGCCCTGTCGGGTTCTGTCGGGCTCTGTCGGGCTCTGTCGGGCTCTACTAGGCCCTGTCGGGCCCTGTCGGGATCTGTCGGGCTCTGTCGGGCTCTCTCGGGCCCTGTCGGGCTCTGTCGGGCCCTGTCGGGTTCTGTCGGGCTCTCTCGGGCTCTGTCGGGCTCTACTGGGCCCTGTCGGGCTCTGTCGGGCTCTCTCGGGCTCTCTCGGGCCCTGTCGGGCTCTGTCGGGCCCTGTCGGGTTCTGTCGGGCTCTCTCGGGCTCTGTCGGGCTCTATTGGGCCCTGTCGGGCTCTGTCGGGCTCTCTCGGGCTCTGTCGGGCCCTGTCGGGCTCTGTCGGGCTCTGTCGGGCTCTGTCGGGCTCTACTGGGCCCTGTCGGACTCTGTCGGGCTCTGTCGGGCTCTGTCGGGCTCTGACGGGTTCTGTCGGGCTCTGTCGGGCTCTGTCGGGCTCTACTGGGCCCTGTCGGGCTCTGTCGGGCTCTGTCGGGCTCTGTCGGGCTCTACTGGGCCCTGTCGGGCCCTGTCGGGCTCTGTCGGGCTCTGTCGGGCTCTGTCGGGCTCTACTGGGCTCTGTCGGGCCCTGTCGGGCCGTGTCGGGCTCTGTCGGGCCCTGTCGGGCCCTGTCGGGCTCTGTCGGGCTCTGTCGGGCCCTGTCGGGCTCTGTCGGGCTCTGTCGGGCCCTGTCGGGCTCTGTCGGGCCCTGTCGGGCTCTACTGGGCCCTGTCGGGCCCTGTCGGGCTCTGTCGGGCTCTGTCGGGCCCTGTCGGGCCCTGTCGGGCCCTGTCGGGCTCTGTCGGGCTCTGTCGGGCTCTGTCGGGCTCAACTGGTCTCTGTCGGGCTCTGTCGGGTTCTGTCGGGCTCTGTCGGGCTCTGTCGGGCTCTGTCGGGCTCTACTGGGCTCTACTGGGCTCTGTCGGGCTCTGTCGGTATCTACTGGGCCCTGTCGGGCTCTGTCGGGCCCGGTCGGGCCCTGTCGGGCTCTGTCGGGTTCTGTCGGGCTCTGTCGGGTTCTGTCGGGCTCTGTCGGGCTCTTTCGGGCTCTTCTGGGCCCTGTCGGGCCCTGTCGGGCTCTGTCGGGCTCTGTCGGGCTCTGTCGGGCTCTACTGGGCCCTGTCGGGCCCTGTCGGGCCCTGTCGGGCTCAGTCGGGTTCTGTCGGGCTCTGTCGGGCTCTGTCGGGCTCTGTCGGGCTCTACTGGGCCCTGTCGGGCCCTGTCGGGCCCTGTCGGGCTCTGTCGGGCCCTGTCGGGCTCTGTCGGGCTCTGTCGGGCTCTGTCGGGCTCTACTGGGCTCTGTCGGGCTCTGTCGGGCCCTGTCGGGCCCTGTCGGGCTCTGTCGGGCACTGTCGGGCCCTGTCGGGCTCTGTCGGGCTCTGTCGGGTTCTACTGGGCTCTGTCGGGCTCTGTCGGGCTCTGTCGGGCTCTGTCGGGCTCTACTGGGCCCTGTCGGGCTCTGTCGGGCCCTGTCGGGCTCTGTCGGGCTCTGTCGGGCCCTGTCGGGCTCTGTCGGGCTCTGTCGGGCTCTGTCGGGCTCTGTCGGGCTCTACTGGGCTCTGTCGGGTTCTACTGGGCTCTACTGGGCCCTGTCGGGCTCTGTCGGGCTCTGTCGGGCTCTGTCGGGCACTGTCGGGCCCTGTCGGGCTCTGTCGGGCTCTGTCGGGCCCTGTCGGGCTCTGTCGGGCTCTGTCGGGCTCTACTGGGCCCGACAGGGCTCTGTCGGGCTCTGTCGGGCTCTGTCGGGCCCTGTCAGGCTCTGTCGGGCTCTGTCGGGCCCTGTCGGGCTCTGTCGGGCTCTACTGGGCCCTGTCGGGCTCTGTCGGGCTCTGTCGGGCTCTGTCGGGCTCTGTCGGGCCCTGTCGGGCTCTGTCGGGCTCTGTCGGGCTGTGTCGGGCTCTGTCGGGCTCTACTGGGCTCTACTGGGCTCTGTCGGGCTCTGTCGGGCTCTGTCGGGCACTGTCGGGCTCTACTGGGCCCTGTCGGGCCCTGTCGGGCTCTGTCGGGCTCTGTCGGGCTCTACTGGGCCCTGTCGGGCCCTGTCGGGCTCTGTCGGGCTCTGTCGGGCTCTGTCGGGCTCTACTGGGCTCTACTGGGCTCTGTCGGGCTCTGTCGGGTTCTGTCGGGCTCTGTCGGGCTCTATCGGGCCCTGTCGGGCCCTGTCGGGCTCTGTCGGGCTCTGTCGTGCCCTGTCAGGCCCTGTCGGGCCCTGTCGGGCCCTGTCGGGCTCTGTCGGGCTCTGTCGGGCCCTGTCGGGCTCTACTGGGCTCTGTCGGGCCCTGTCGGGCTCTGTCGGGCTCTACTGGGCCCTGTCGGGCCCCGTCGGGCCCTGTCGGGCTCTGTCGGGCTCTGTCGGGCTCTACTGGGCTCTGTCGGGCCCTGTCGGGCTCTGTCGGGATCTACTGGGCTCTGTCGGGCTCTGTCGGGCTCTGTCGGGATCTACTGGGCTCTGTTGGGCTCTGTCGGGCTCTGTCGGGCCCTGTCGGGCTCTACTGGGCCCTGTCGGGCTCTGTCGGGCTCTGTCGGGCCCTGTCGGGCCCTGTCGGGCTCTGTCGGGCTCTGTCGGGCTCTACTGGGCTCTGTCGGGCTCTGTCGGGCTCTGTCGGGCTCTGTCGGGCTCTACTGGGCCCTGTCGGGCTCTGTCGGGCTCTGTGGGGCCCTGTCGGGCTCTGTCGGGCTCTGTCGGGCTCTGTCGGGCCCTGTCGGGCTCTGTCGGGCCCTGTCGGGCCCTGTCGGGCTCTGTCGGGCCCTGTCGGGCCCTGTCGGGCTCTGTCGGGCTCTGTCGGGCTCTGTCGGGCTCTGTCGGGCTCTACTGAGCCCTGTCGGGCTCTGTCGGGCTCTGTCGGGCCCTGTCCGGCTCTGTCGGGCTCTGTCGGGCCCTGTCGGGCTCTGTCGGGCTCTACTGGGCCCTGTCGGGCCCTGTCGGGCTCTGTCGGGCTCTGTCGGGCTCTACTGGGCTCTGTCGGGCTCTACTGGGCTCTGTCGGGCCCTGTCGGGCTCTGTCGGGCTCTGTCGGGCTCTGTCGTGCCCTGTCGGGCTCTGTCGGGCTCTGTCGGGCTCTATCGGGCCCTGTCGGGCCCTGTCGGGCTCTGTCGGGCTCTGTCGGGCTCTGTCGGGCCCTGTCGGGCTCTGTCGGGCTCTGTCGGGCTCTGTCGGGCTCTACTGGGCCCTGTCGGGCTCTGTCGGGCTCTGTCGGGCTCTGTCGGGCTCTACTGGTCTCTGTCGGGCCCTGTCGGGCCCTGTCGGGCCCTGTCGGGCTCTGTCGGGCTCTGTCGGGCTCTACTGGGCCCTGTCGGGCTCTGTCGGGCTCTGTCGGGCCCTGTCGGGCTCTTTCGGGCTCTGTCGGGCCCTGTCGGGCTCTGTCGGGCTCTGTCGGGCTCTGTCGGGCTCTACTGGGCTCTGTCGGGCTCTGTCGGGCTCTGTCGGGCTCTGTCGGGCTCTGTCGGGCTCTACTGGGCCCTGTCGGGCTCTGTCGGGCCCTGTCGGGCTCTTTCGGGCTCTGTCGGGCTCTGTCGGGCCCTGTCAGGACCTGTCGGGCTCTGTCGGGCTCTGTCGGGCTCTGTCGGGCTCTACTGGGCTCTGTCGGGCTCTACTGGGCTCTACTGGGCCCTGTCGGGCTCTGTCGGGCTCTGTCGGGCTCTGTCGGGCTCTGTCGGGCTCTGCTGGGCTCTGTCGGGCTCTGTCGGGCTCTGTCGGGCTCTGTCGGGCCCTGTCGGGCTCTGTCGGGCTCTGTCGGGCCCTGTCGGGCTCTGTCGGGCTCTGTCGGGCTCTACTGGGCCCTGTCGGGCTCTGTCGGGCTCTGTCGGGCTCTGTCGGGCCCTGTCGGGCTCTGTCGGGCTCTACTGGGCCCTGTCGGGCCCTGTCGGGCTCTACTGGGCTCTACTGGGCTCTGTCGGGCTCTGTCGGGCTCTACTGGGCCCTGTCGGGCCCTGTCGGGCCCTGTTGGGCCCTGTCGGGCTCTGTCGGGCCCTGTCGGGCCCTGTCGGGCCATGTCGGGCTCTGTCGGGCTCTGTCGGGCCCTGTCGGGCTCTGTCGGGCTCTGTCGGGCTCTACTGGGCTCTACTGGGCCCTGTCGGGCTCTGTCGGGCTCTACTGGGCCCTGTCGGGCCCTGTCGGGCCCTGTCGGGCCCTGTCGGGCTCTGTCGGGCTCTGTCAGGACCTGTCGGGCTCTGTCGGGCTCTGTCGGGCCCTGTCGGGCTCTACTGGGCCCTGTCGGGCGCTGTCGGGCTCTGTCGGGCTCTGTCGGGCTCTGTCGGGCCCTGTCGGGCTCTGTCGGGCTCTGTCGGGCTCTACTGGGCCCTGTCGGGTTCTGTCGGGCTCTGTCGGGCTCTGTCGGGCTCTACTGGGCCCTGTCGGGCGTGTCGGGCCCTCTCGGGATCTGTCGGGCTCTGTCGGGCTCTGTCGGGCCCTGTCGGGCTCTGTCGGGCTCTGTCGGGCTCTGTCGGGCCCTCTCGGGCTCTGTCGGGCTCTACTGGGCCCTGTCGGGCTCTGTCGGGCTCTGTCGGGCCCTGTCGGGCCCTGTCGGGCTCTGTCGGGCTCTGTCGGGCTCTGTCGGGCTCTACTGGGCCCTGTTGGACTCTGTCGGGCTCTGTCGGGCTCTGTCGGGCTCTGTCGGGCTCTGTCGGGCTCTACTGGGCTCTGTCGGGCTCTACTGGGCTCTACTGGGCCCTGTCGGGCTCTGTCGGGCTCTGTCGGGCTCTGTCGGGCTCTGTCGGGCTCTACTGGGCTCTGTCGGGCTCTGTCGGGCCCTGTCGGGCTCTGTCGGGCTCTGTCGGGCCCTGTCGGGCTCTGTCGGGCTCTGTCGGGCTCTACTGGGCCCTGTCGGGCTCTGTCGGGCTCTGTCGGGCTCTGTCGGGCCCTGTCGGGCTCTGTCGGGCTCTACTGGGCCCTGTCGGGCCCTGTCGGGCTCTACTGGGCTCTACTGGGCTCTGTCGGGCTCTGTCGGGCTCTACTGGGCCCTGTCGGGCCCTGTCGGGCCCTGTCGGGCTCTGTCGGGCCCTGTCGGGCCCTGTCGGGCCATGTCGGGCTCTGTCGGGCCCTGTCGGGCCCTGTCGGGCTCTGTCGGGCTCTGTCGGGCTCTACTGGGCTCTACTGGGCCCTGTCGGGCTCTGTCGGGTTCTACTGGGCCCTGTCGGGCTCTGTCGGGCCCTGTCGGGCTCTGTCGGGCTCTGTCAGGACCTGTCGGGCTCTGTCGGGCTCTGTCGGGCCCTGTCGGGCTCTACTGGGCCCTGTCGGGCGCTGTCGGGCTCTGTCGGGCTCTGTCGGGCTCTGTCGGGCCCTGTCGGGCTCTGTCGGGCTCTGTCGGGCTCTACTGGGCCCTGTCGGGTTCTGTCGGGCTCTGTCGGGCTCTGTCGGGCTCTACTGGGCCCTGTCGGGCGTGTCGGGCCCTGTCGGGATCTGTCGGGCTCTGTCGGGCTCTGTCGGGCCCTGTCGGGCTCTGTCGGGCTCTGTCGGGCTCTGTCGGGCCCTCTCGGGCTCTGTCGGGCTCTACTGGGCCCTGTCGGGCTCTGTCGGGCTCTGTCGGGCTCTGTCGGGCTCTGTCGGGCCCTGTCGGGCTCTGTCGGGCTCTGTCGGGCTCTGTCGGGCTCTACTGGGCCCTGTTGGACTCTGTCGGGTTCTGTCGGGCTCTGTCGGGCTCTGTCGGGCTCTGACGGGTTCTGTCGGGCTCTGTCGGGCTCTGTCGGGCTCTACTGGCCCTGTCGGGCCCCGTCGGGCCATGTCGGGCTCTGTCGGGCTCTGTCGGGCCCTGTCGGGCTCTGTCGGGCTCTGTCGGGCTCTGTCGGGCTCTACTGGGCCCTGTCGGGCCCTGTCGGGCTCTGTCGGGCTCTGTCGGGCTCTGTCGGGCTCTACTGGGCTCTGTCGGGCCCTGTCGGGCCCTGTCGGGCTCTGTCGGGCCCTGTTGGGCCGTGTCGGGCTCTGTCGGGCCCTGTCGGGCTCTACTGGGCCCTGTCGGGCTCTACTGGGCTCTACTGGGCTCTGTCGGGCTCTGTCGGGCTCTACTGGGCCCTGTCGGGCCCTGTCGGGCCCTGTTGGGCCCTGTCGGGCTCTGTCGGGCCCTGTCGGGCCGTGTCGGGCCATGTCGGGCTCTGTCGGGCTCTGTCGGGCCCTGTCGGGCTCTGTCGGGCTCTGTCGGGCTCTACTGGGCTCTACTGGGCCCTGTCGGGCTCTGTCGGGCTCTACTGGGCCCTGTCGGGCCCTGTCGGGCCCTGTCGGGCTCTGTCGGGCCCTGTCGGGCCGTGTCGGGCCATGTCGGGCTCTGTCGGGCTCTGTCGGGCCCTGTCGGGCTCTGTCGGGCTCTGTCGGGCTCTACTGGGCTCTACTGGGCCCTGTCGGGCTCTGTCGGGCTCTACTGGGCCCTGTCGGGCCCTGTCGGGTTCTGTCGGGCTCTGTCGGGCTCTGTCGGGCTCTGTCAGGCTCTGTCGGGCCCTGTCGGGCTCTGTCGGGCTCTGTCGGGCTCTGTCGGGCTCTACTGGGCCCTGTCGGGCTCTGTCGGGCTCTGTCGGGCTCTGTCGGGCTCTACTGGTCTCTGTCGGGCCCTGTCGGGCCCTGTCGGGCCCTGTCGGGCTCTGTCGGGCTCTGTCGGGCTCTACTGGGCCCTGTCGGGCTCTACTGGGCTCTGTCGGGCCCTGTCGGGCTCTGTCGGGCCCTGTCGGGCCCTGTCAGGACCTGTCGGGCTCTGTCGGGCTCTGTCGGGCTCTGTCGGGCTCTACTGGGCTCTGTCGGGCTCTACTGGGCTCTACTGGGCCCTGTCGGGCTCTGTCGGGCTCTGTCGGGCTCTGTCGGGCTCTGTCGGGCTCTGCTGGGCTCTGTCGGGCTCTGTCGGGCTCTGTCGGGCTCTGTCGGGCCCTGTCGGGCTCTGTCGGGCTCTGTCGGGCCCTGTCGGGCTCTGTCGGGCTCTGTCGGGCTCTACTGGGCCCTGTCGGGCTCTGTCGGGCTCTGTCGGGCTCTGTCGGGCCCTGTCGGGCTCTGTCGGGCTCTACTGGGCCCTGTCGGGCCCTGTCGGGCTCTACTGGGCTCTACTGGGCTCTGTCGGGCTCTGTCGGGCTCTACTGGGCCCTGTCGGGCCCTGTCGGGCCCTGTTGGGCCCTGTTGGGCTCTGTCGGGCCCTGTCGGGCCCTGTCGGGCCATGTCGGGCTCTGTCGGGCTCTGTCGGGCCCTGTCGGGCTCTGTCGGGCTCTGTCGGGCTCTACTGGGCTCTACTGGGCCCTGTCGGGCTCTGTCGGGCTCTACTGGGCCCTGTCGGGCCCTGTCGGGCCCTGTCGGGCTCTGTCGGGCTCTGTCAGGACCTGTCGGGCTCTGTCGGGCTCTGTCGGGCCCTGTCGGGCTCTACTGGGTCCTGTCGGGCGCTGTCGGGCTCTGTCGGGCTCTGTCGGGCTCTGTCGGGCCCTGTCGGGCTCTGTCGGGCTCTGTCGGGCTCTACTGGGCCCTGTCGGGTTCTGTCGGGCTCTGTCGGGCTCTGTCGGGCTCTACTGGGCCCTGTCGGGCGTGTCGGGCCCTGTCGGGATCTGTCGGGCTCTGTCGGGCTCTGTCGGGCCCTGTCGGGCTCTGTCGGGCTCTGTCGGGCTCTGTCGGGCCCTCTCGGGCTCTGTCGGGCTCTACTGGGCCCTGTCGGGCTCTGTCGGGCTCTGTCGGGCCCTGTCGGGCCCTGTCGGGCTCTGTCGGGCTCTGTCGGGCTCTGTCGGGGTCTACTGGGCCCTGTTGGACTCTGTCGGGCTCTGTCGGGCTCTGTCGGGCTCTGTCGGGCTCTGTCGGGCTCTACTGGGCTCTGTCGGGCTCTACTGGGCTCTACTGGGCCCTGTCGGGCTCTCTCGGGCTCTGTCGGGCTCTGTCGGGCTCTACTGGGCTCTGTCGGGCTCTGTCGGGCCCTGTCGGGCTCTGTCGGGCTCTGTCGGGCCCTGTCGGGCTCTGTCGGGCTCTGTCGGGCTCTACTGGGCCCTGTCGGGCTCTGTCGGGCTCTGTCGGGCTCTGTCGGGCCCTGTCGGGCTCTGTCGGGCTCTACTGGGCCCTGTCGGGCCCTGTCGGGCTCTACTGGGCTCTACTGGGCTCTGTCGGGCTCTGTCGGGCTCTACTGGGCCCTGTCGGGCCCTGTCGGGCCCTGTCGGGCTCTGTCGGGCCCTGTCGGGCCCTGTCGGGCCATGTCGGGCCCTGTCGGGCTCTGTCGGGCTCTGTCGGGCTCTACTGGGCTCTACTGGGCCCTGTCGGGCTCTGTCGGGTTCTACTGGGCCCTGTCGGGCTCTGTCGGGCCCTGTCGGGCTCTGTCGGGCTCTGTCAGGACCTGTCGGGCTCTGTCGGGCTCTGTCGGGCCCTGTCGGGCTCTACTGGGCCCTGTCGGGCGCTGTCGGGCTCTGTCGGGCTCTGTCGGGCTCTGTCGGGCCCTGTCGGGCTCTGTCGGGCTCTGTCGGGCTCTACTGGGCCCTGTCGGGTTCTGTCGGGCTCTGTCGGGCTCTGTCGGGCTCTACTGGGCCGTGTCGGGCGTGTCGGGCCCTGTCGGGATCTGTCGGGCTCTGTCGGGCTCTGTCGGGCCCTGTCGGGCTCTGTCGGGCTCTGTCGGGCTCTGTCGGGCCCTCTCGGGCTCTGTCGGGCTCTACTGGGCCCTGTCGGGCTCTGTCGGGCTCTGTCGGGCTCTGTCGGGCTCTGTCGGGCCCTGTCGGGCTCTGTCGGGCTCTGTCGGGCTCTGTCGGGCTCTACTGGGCCCTGTTGGACTCTGTCGGGCTCTGTCGGGCTCTGTCGGGCTCTGTCGGGCTCTGTCGGGCTCTGACGGGTTCTGTCGGGCTCTGTCGGGCTCTGTCGGGCTCTACTGGCCCTGTCGGGCCCCGTCGGGCCATGTCGGGCTCTGTCGGGCTCTGTCGGGCCCTGTCGGGCTCTGTCGGGCTCTGTCGGGCTCTGTCGGGCTCTACTGGGCCCTGTCGGGCCCTGTCGGGCTCTGTCGGGCTCTGTCGGGCTCTGTCGGGCTCTACTGGGCTCTGTCGGGCCCTGTCGGGCCCTGTCGGGCTCTGTCGGGCCCTGTTGGGCCGTGTCGGGCTCTGTCGGGCCCTGTCGGGCTCTGTCGGGCCCTCTCGGGCTCTGTCGGGCTCTACTGGGCCCTGTCGGGCTCTGTCGGGCTCTGTCGGGCCCTGTCGGGCCCTGTCGGGCTCTGTCGGGCTCTGTCGGGCTCTGTCGGGGTCTACTGGGCCCTGTTGGACTCTGTCGGGCTCTGTCGGGCTCTGTCGGGCTCTGTCGGGCTCTGTCGGGCTCTACTGGGCTCTGTCGGGCTCTACTGGGCTCTACTGGGCCCTGTCGGGCTCTGTCGGGCTCTGTCGGGCTCTGTCGGGCTCTACTGGGCTCTGTCGGGCTCTGTCGGGCCCTGTCGGGCTCTGTCGGGCCCTGTCGGGCCCTGTCGGGCTCTGTCGGGCTCTGTCGGGCTCTACTGGGCCCTGTCGGGCTCTGTCGGGCTCTGTCGGGCTCTGTCGGGCCCTGTCGGGCTCTGTCGGGCTCTACTGGGCCCTGTCGGGCCCTGTCGGGCTCTACTGGGCTCTACTGGGCTCTGTCGGGCTCTGTCGGGCTCTACTGGGCCCTGTCGGGCCCTGTCGGGCCCTGTCGGGCTCTGTCGGGCCCTGTCGGGCCCTGTCGGGCCATGTCGGGCCCTGTCGGGCTCTGTCGGGCTCTGTCGGGCTCTACTGGGCTCTACTGGGCCCTGTCGGGCTCTGTCGGGTTCTACTGGGCCCTGTCGGGCTCTGTCGGGCCCTGTCGGGCTCTGTCGGGCTCTGTCAGGACCTGTCGGGCTCTGTCGGGCTCTGTCGGGCCCTGTCGGGCTCTACTGGGCCCTGTCGGGCGCTGTCGGGCTCTGTCGGGCTCTGTCGGGCTCTGTCGGGCCCTGTCGGGCTCTGTCGGGCTCTGTCGGGCTCTACTGGGCCCTGTCGGGTTCTGTCGGGCTCTGTCGGGCTCTGTCGGGCTCTACTGGGCCGTGTCGGGCGTGTCGGGCCCTGTCGGGATCTGTCGGGCTCTGTCGGGCTCTGTCGGGCCCTGTCGGGCTCTGTCGGGCTCTGTCGGGCTCTGTCGGGCCCTCTCGGGCTCTGTCGGGCTCTACTGGGCCCTGTCGGGCTCTGTCGGGCTCTGTCGGGCTCTGTCGGGCTCTGTCGGGCCCTGTCGGGCTCTGTCGGGCTCTGTCGGGCTCTGTCGGGCTCTACTGGGCCCTGTTGGACTCTGTCGGGCTCTGTCGGGCTCTGTCGGGCTCTGTCGGGCTCTGTCGGGCTCTGACGGGTTCTGTCGGGCTCTGTCGGGCTCTGTCGGGCTCTACTGGCCCTGTCGGGCCCCGTCGGGCCATGTCGGGCTCTGTCGGGCTCTGTCGGGCCCTGTCGGGCTCTGTCGGGCTCTGTCGGGCTCTGTCGGGCTCTACTGGGCCCTGTCGGGCCCTGTCGGGCTCTGTCGGGCTCTGTCGGGCTCTGTCGGGCTCTACTGGGCTCTGTCGGGCCCTGTCGGGCCCTGTCGGGCTCTGTCGGGCCCTGTTGGGCCGTGTCGGGCTCTGTCGGGCCCTGTCGGGCTCTACTGGGCCCTGTCGGGCTCTGTCGGGCTCTGTCGGGCTCTGTCGGGCTCTGTCGGGCCCTGTCGGGCTCTGTCGGGCTCTGTCGGGCTCTACTGGGCTCTGTCGGGCTCTGTCGGGCTCTGTCGGGCTCTACTGGGCCCTGTCGGGCACTGTCGGGCTCTGTCGGGCCCTGTCGGGCTCTGTCGGGCTCTGTCGGGCTCTGTCGGGCCCTGTCGGGCCCTGTCGGGCTCTGTCGGGCTCTGTCGGGCTCTACTGGGCCCTGTCGGGCCCTGTCGGGCCCTGTCGGGCTCTGTCGGGCTCTGTCGGGCTCTGTCGGGCTCTACTGGGCCCTGTCGGGCCCTGTCGGGCTCTGTCGGGCCCTGTCGGGCTCTGTCGGGATCTACTGGGCCCTGTCGGGCCCTATCGGGCTCTGTCGGGCTCTGACGGGCCCTTTCGGGCTCTACTGGGCCCTGTCGGGCGCTGTCGGGCTCTGTCGGGCTCTGTCGGGCCCTGTCGGGCCCTGTCGGGCTCTGTCGGGCTCTGTCGGGCTCTGTCGGGCTCTACTGGGCCCTGTCGGGTTCTGTCGGGCTCTGTCGGGCTCTGTCGGGCTCTACTAGGCCCTGTCGGGCCCTGTCGGGATCTGTCGGGCTCTGTCGGGCTCTCTCGGGCCCTGTCGGGCTCTGTCGGGCCCTGTCGGGTTCTGTCGGGCTCTCTCGGGCTCTGTCGGGCTCTACTGGGCCCTGTCGGGCTCTGTCGGGCTCTCTCGGGCTCTGTCGGGCCCTGTCGGGCTCTCTCGGGCTCTGTCGGGCTCTGTCGGGCTCTACTGGGCCCTGTCGGACTCTGTCGGGCTCTGTCGGGCTCTGTCGGGCTCTGACGGGCTCTGTCGGGCTCTGTCGGGCTCTACTGGGCCCTGTCGGGCTCTGTCGGGCTCTGTCGGGCTCTGTCGGGCTCTACTGGGCCCTGTCGGGCCCTGTCGGGCTCTGTCGGGCTCTGTCGGGCTCTGTCGGGCTCTACTGGGCTCTGTCGGGCCCTGTCGGGCCCTGTCGGGCTCTGCCGGGCCCTGTCGGGCTCTGTCGGGCCCTGTCGGGCCCTGTCGGGCCCTGTCGGGCTCTGTCGGGCTCTGTCGGGCCCTGTCGGGCTCTGTCGGGCCCTGTCGGGCCCTGTCGGGCTCTGTCGGGCCCTGTCGGGCTCTACTGGGCTCTGTCGGGCCCTGTCGGGCCCTGTCGGGCTCTGTCAGACTCTGTCGGGCCCTGTCGGGCCCTGTCGGGCTCTGTCGGGCTCTGTCGGGCTCTACTGGGCCCTGTCGGGCCCTGTCGGGCTCTGTCGGGCTCTGTCGGGCTCTGTCGGGCTCAACTGGTCTCTGTCGGGCTCTGTCGGGTTCTGTCGGGCTCTGTCGGGCTCTGTCGGGCTCTGTCGGGCTCTACTGGGCTCTACTGGGCTCTGTCGGGCTCTGTCGGGATCTACTGGGCCCTGTCGGGCTCTGTCGGGCTCTGTCGGGCCCTGTCGGGCTCTGTCGGGCCCTGTCGGGCTCTGTCGGGCTCTGTCGGGCTCTGTCGGGCTCTGTCGGGCTCTGTCGGGCTCTACTGAGCCCTGTCGGGCTCTGTCGGGCTCTGTCGGGCCCTGTCCGGCTCTGTCGGGCTCTGTCGGGCCCTGTCGGGCTCTGTCGGGCTCTACTGGGCCCTGTCGGGCCCTGTCGGGCCCTGTCGGGCTCTGTCGGGCTCTGTCGGGCTCTACTGGGCTCTACTGGGCTCTGTCGGGCTCTACTGGGCCCTGTCGGGCCCTGTCGGGCTCTGTCGGGCTCTGTCGGGCTCTGTCGTGCCCTGTCGGGCTCTGTCGGGCTCTGTCGGGCCCTGTCGGGCTCTATCGGGCCCTGTCGGGCCCTGTCGGGCTCTGTCGGGCTCTGTTGGGCTCTGTCGGGCCCTGTCGGGCTCTGTCGGGCTCTGTCGGGCTCTGTCGGGCTCTACTGGGCCCTGTCGGGCTCTGTCGGGCTCTGTCGGGCTCTGTCGGGCTCTACTGGGCTCTGTCGGGCCCTGTCGGGCCCTGTCGGGCCCTGTCGGGCTCTTTCGGGCTCTACTGGGCCCTGTCGGGCTCTGTCGGGCCCTGTCGGGCCCTGTCGGGCTCTTTCGGGCTCTGTCGGGCCCTGTCGGGCTCTGTCGGGCTCTGTCGGGCTCTGTCGGGCTCTACTGGGCTCTGTCGGGCTCTGTCGGGCTCTGTCGGGCTCTGTCGGGCTCTACTGGGCTCTGTCGGGCTCTGTCGGGCTCTGTCGGGCCCTGTCAGGCCCTGTCGGGCTCTGTCGGGCTCTACTGGGCTCTGTCGGGCTCTGTCGGGCTCTGTCGGGCCCTGTCGGGCTCTGTCGGGCTCTACTGGGCCCTGTCGGGCCCTGTCGGGCTCTACTGGGCTCTACTGGGCTCTGTCGGGCTCTGTCGGGCTCTACTGGGCCCTGTCGGGCCCTGTCGGGCCCTGTCGGGCTCTGTCGGGCCCTGTCGGGCCCTGTCGGGCCATGTCGGGCCCTGTCGGGCTCTGTCGGGCTCTGTCGGGCTCTACTGGGCTCTACTGGGCCCTGTCGGGCTCTGTCGGGTTCTACTGGGCCCTGTCGGGCTCTGTCGGGCCCTGTCGGGCTCTGTCGGGCTCTGTCAGGACCTGTCGGGCTCTGTCGGGCTCTGTCGGGCCCTGTCGGGCTCTACTGGGCCCTGTCGGGCGCTGTCGGGCTCTGTCGGGCTCTGTCGGGCTCTGTCGGGCCCTGTCGGGCTCTGTCGGGCTCTGTCGGGCTCTACTGGGCCCTGTCGGGTTCTGTCGGGCTCTGTCGGGCTCTGTCGGGCTCTACTGGGCCGTGTCGGGCGTGTCGGGCCCTGTCGGGATCTGTCGGGCTCTGTCGGGCTCTGTCGGGCCCTGTCGGGCTCTGTCGGGCTCTGTCGGGCTCTGTCGGGCCCTCTCGGGCTCTGTCGGGCTCTACTGGGCCCTGTCGGGCTCTGTCGGGCTCTGTCGGGCTCTGTCGGGCTCTGTCGGGCCCTGTCGGGCTCTGTCGGGCTCTGTCGGGCTCTGTCGGGCTCTACTGGGCCCTGTTGGACTCTGTCGGGCTCTGTCGGGCTCTGTCGGGCTCTGTCGGGCTCTGTCGGGCTCTGACGGGTTCTGTCGGGCTCTGTCGGGCTCTGTCGGGCTCTACTGGCCCTGTCGGGCCCCGTCGGGCCATGTCGGGCTCTGTCGGGCTCTGTCGGGCCCTGTCGGGCTCTGTCGGGCTCTGTCGGGCTCTGTCGGGCTCTACTGGGCCCTGTCGGGCCCTGTCGGGCTCTGTCGGGCTCTGTCGGGCTCTGTCGGGCTCTACTGGGCTCTGTCGGGCCCTGTCGGGCCCTGTCGGGCTCTGTCGGGCCCTGTTGGGCCGTGTCGGGCTCTGTCGGGCCCTGTCGGGCTCTACTGGGCCCTGTCGGGCTCTGTCGGGCTCTGTCGGGCTCTGTCGGGCTCTGTCGGGCCCTGTCGGGCTCTGTCGGGCTCTGTCGGGCTCTACTGGGCTCTGTCGGGCTCTGTCGGGCTCTGTCGGGCTCTACTGGGCCCTGTCGGGCACTGTCGGGCTCTGTCGGGCCCTGTCGGGCTCTGTCGGGCTCTGTCGGGCTCTGTCGGGCCCTGTCGGGCCCTGTCGGGCTCTGTCGGGCTCTGTCGGGCTCTACTGGGCCCTGTCGGGCCCTGTCGGGCCCTGTCGGGCTCTGTCGGGCTCTGTCGGGCTCTGTCGGGCTCTACTGGGCCCTGTCGGGCCCTGTCGGGCTCTGTCGGGCCCTGTCGGGCTCTGTCGGGATCTACTGGGCCCTGTCGGGCCCTATCGGGCTCTGTCGGGCTCTGACGGGCCCTTTCGGGCTCTACTGGGCCCTGTCGGGCGCTGTCGGGCTCTGTCGGGCTCTGTCGGGCCCTGTCGGGCCCTGTCGGGCTCTGTCGGGCTCTGTCGGGCTCTGTCGGGCTCTACTGGGCCCTGTCGGGTTCTGTCGGGCTCTGTCGGGCTCTGTCGGGCTCTACTAGGCCCTGTCGGGCCCTGTCGGGATCTGTCGGGCTCTGTCGGGCTCTCTCGGGCCCTGTCGGGCTCTGTCGGGCCCTGTCGGGTTCTGTCGGGCTCTCTCGGGCTCTGTCGGGCTCTACTGGGCCCTGTCGGGCTCTGTCGGGCTCTCTCGGGCTCTGTCGGGCCCTGTCGGGCTCTCTCGGGCTCTGTCGGGCTCTGTCGGGCTCTACTGGGCCCTGTCGGACTCTGTCGGGCTCTGTCGGGCTCTGTCGGGCTCTGACGGGTTCTGTCGGGCTCTGTCGGGCTCTACTGGGCCCTGTCGGGCTCTGTCGGGCTCTGTCGGGCTCTGTCGGGCTCTACTGGGCCCTGTCGGGCCCTGTCGGGCTCTGTCGGGCTCTGTCGGGCTCTGTCGGGCTCTACTGGGCTCTGTCGGGCCCTGTCGGGCCCTGTCGGGCTCTGCCGGGCCCTGTCGGGCTCTGTCGGGCCCTGTCGGGCCCTGTCGGGCCCTGTCGGGCTCTGTCGGGCTCTGTCGGGCCCTGTCGGGCTCTGTCGGGCCCTGTCGGGCCCTGTCGGGCTCTGTCGGGCCCTGTCGGGCTCTACTGGGCTCTGTCGGGCCCTGTCGGGCCCTGTCGGGCTCTGTCAGGCTCTGTCGGGCCCTGTCGGGCCCTGTCGGGCTCTGTCGGGCTCTGTCGGGCTCTACTGGGCCCTGTCGGGCCCTGTCGGGCTCTGTCGGGCTCTGTCGGGCTCTGTCGGGCTCAACTGGTCTCTGTCGGGCTCTGTCGGGTTCTGTCGGGCTCTGTCGGGCTCTGTCGGGCTCTGTCGGGCTCTACTGGGCTCTACTGGGCTCTGTCGGGCTCTGTCGGGATCTACTGGGCCCTGTCGGGCTCTGTCGGGCTCTGTCGGGCCCTGTCGGGCTCTGTCGGGCCCTGTCGGGCTCTGTCGGGCTCTGTCGGGCTCTGTCGGGCTCTGTCGGGCTCTGTCGGGCTCTACTGAGCCCTGTCGGGCTCTGTCGGGCTCTGTCGGGCCCTGTCCGGCTCTGTCGGGCTCTGTCGGGCCCTGTCGGGCTCTGTCGGGCTCTACTGGGCCCTGTCGGGCCCTGTCGGGCCCTGTCGGGCTCTGTCGGGCTCTGTCGGGCTCTACTGGGCTCTACTGGGCTCTGTCGGGCTCTACTGGGCCCTGTCGGGCCCTGTCGGGCTCTGTCGGGCTCTGTCGGGCTCTGTCGTGCCCTGTCGGGCTCTGTCGGGCTCTGTCGGGCCCTGTCGGGCTCTATCGGGCCCTGTCGGGCCCTGTCGGGCTCTGTCGGGCTCTGTTGGGCTCTGTCGGGCCCTGTCGGGCTCTGTCGGGCTCTGTCGGGCTCTGTCGGGCTCTACTGGGCCCTGTCGGGCTCTGTCGGGCTCTGTCGGGCTCTGTCGGGCTCTACTGGGCTCTGTCGGGCCCTGTCGGGCCCTGTCGGGCCCTGTCGGGCTCTTTCGGGCTCTACTGGGCCCTGTCGGGCTCTGTCGGGCCCTGTCGGGCCCTGTCGGGCTCTTTCGGGCTCTGTCGGGCCCTGTCGGGCTCTGTCGGGCTCTGTCGGGCTCTGTCGGGCTCTACTGGGCTCTGTCGGGCTCTGTCGGGCTCTGTCGGGCTCTGTCGGGCTCTGTCGGGCTCTACTGGGCTCTGTCGGGCTCTGTCGGGCTCTGTCGGGCCCTGTCAGGCCCTGTCGGGCTCTGTCGGGCTCTACTGGGCTCTGTCGGGCCCTGTCGGGCTCTCTCGGGCCCTGTCGGGCTCTGTCGGGCCCTGTCGGGTTCTGTCGGGCTCTCTCGGGCTCTGTCGGGCTCTACTGGGCCCTGTCGGGCTCTGTCGGGCTCTCTCGGGCTCTGTCGGGCCCTGTCGGGCTCTCTCGGGCTCTGTCGGGCTCTGTCGGGCTCTACTGGGCCCTGTCGGACTCTGTCGGGCTCTGTCGGGCTCTGTCGGGCTCTGACGGGTTCTGTCGGGCTCTGTCGGGCTCTGTCGGGCTCTACTGGGCCCTGTCGGGCTCTGTCGGGCTCTGTCGGGCTCTGTCGGGCTCTACTGGGCCCTGTCGGGCCCTGTCGGGCTCTGTCGGGCTCTGTCGGGCTCTGTCGGGCTCTACTGGGCTCTGTCGGGCCCTGTCGGGCCCTGTCGGGCTCTGCCGGGCCCTGTCGGGCTCTGTCGGGCCCTGTCGGGCCCTGTCGGGCCCTGTCGGGCTCTGTCGGGCTCTGTCGGGCCCTGTCGGGCTCTGTCGGGCCCTGTCGGGCCCTGTCGGGCTCTGTCGGGCCCTGTCGGGCTCTACTGGGCTCTGTCGGGCCCTGTCGGGCCCTGTCGGGCTCTGTCAGGCTCTGTCGGGCCCTGTCGGGCTCTGTCGGGCTCTGTCGGGCTCTGTCGGGCTCTACTGGGCCCTGTCGGGCCCTGTCGGGCTCTGTCGGGCTCTGTCGGGCTCTGTCGGGCTCAACTGGTCTCTGTCGGGCTCTGTCGGGCTCTGTCGGGCTCTGTCGGGCTCTACTGGGCTCTACTGGGCTCTGTCGGGCTCTGTCGGGATCTACTGGGCCCTGTCGGGCTCTGTCGGGCTCTGTCGGGCCCTGTCGGGCTCTGTCGGGCTCTGTCGGGTTCTGTCGGGCTCTGTCGGGCTCTTTCGGGATCTTCTGGGCCCTGTCGGGCCCTGTCGGGCTCTGTCGGGCTCTGTCGGGCTCTGTCGGGCTCTACTGGGCCCTGTCGGGCCCTGTCGGGCTCTGTCGGGCTCTGTCGGGCTCTACTGGGCCCTGTCGGGCCCTGTCGGGCTCTGTCGGGCTCTGTCGGGCTCTGTCGGGCTCTGTCGGGCTCTACTGGGCCCTGTCGGGCCCTGTCGGGTTCTGTCGGGCTCTGTCGGGCTCTGTCGGGCTCTGTCGGGCTCTACTGGGCCCTGTCGGGCCCTGTCGGGCCCTGTCGGGCTCTGTCGGGCTCTGTCGGGCTCTGTCGGGCTCTGTCGGGCTCTACTGGGCTCTGTCGGGCTCTGTCGGGCTCTGTCGGACCCTGTCGGGCTCTGTCGGGCTCTGTCGGGCCCTGTCGGGCTCTGTCGGGCTCTGTCGGGCTCTCCTGGGCTCTGTCGGGCTCTGTCGGGCTCTACTGGGCCCTGTCGGGCTCTGTCGGGCCCTGTCGGGCTCTGTCGGGCCCTGTCGGGCCCTGTCGGGCTCTGTCGGGCTCTGTCGGGCTCTGTCGGGCTCTGTCGGGCTCTACTGGGCTCTGTCGGGTTCTACTGGGCTCTACTGGGCCCTGTCGGGCTCTGTCGGGCTCTGTCAGGCTCTGTCGGGCACTGTCGGGCCCTGTCGGGCTCTGTCGGGCTCTGTCGGGCCCTGTCGGGCTCTGTCGGGCTCTGTCGGGCTCTACTGGGCCCGACAGGGCTCTGTCGGGCTCTGTCGGGCCCTGTCAGGCTCTGTCGGGCTCTGTCGGGCCCTGTCGGGCTCTGTCGGGCTCTACTGGGCCCTGTCGGGCTCTGTCGGGCTCTGTCGGGCTCTGTCGGGCCCTGTCGGGCTCTGTCGGGCTCTGTCGGGCTGTGTCGGGCTCTGTCGGGCTCTACTGGGCTCTACTGGGCTCTGTCGGGCTCTGTCGGTCTCTGTCGGGCACTGTCGGGCTCTACTGGGCCCTGTCGGGCCCTGTCGGGCTCTGTCGGGCTCTGTCGGGCTCTGTCGGGCTCTACTGGGCCCTGTCGGGCCCTGTCGGGCCCTGTCGGGCTCTGTCGGGCTCTGTCGGGCTCTACTGGGCTCTACTGGGCTCTGTCGGGCTCTGTCGGGCTCTGTCGGGCTCTATCGGGCCCTGTCGGGCCCTGTCGGGCTCTGTCGGGCTCTGTCGTGCCCTGTCGGGCCCTGTCGGGCCCTGTCGGGCCCTGTCGGGCTCTGTCGGGCTCTGTCGGGCCCTGTCGGGCTCTGTCGGGCTCTATTGGGCCCTGTCGGGCCCTGTCGGGCCCTGTCGGGCTCTGTCGGGCTCTGTCGGGCTCTGTCGGGCTCTACTGGGCTCTGTCGGGCCCTGTCGGGCTCTGTCGGGATCTACTGGGCTCTGTCGGGCTCTGTCGGGCTCTGTCGGGATCTACTGGGCTCTGTTGGGCTCTGTCGGGCTCTGTCGGGCCCTGTCGGGCTCTACTGGGCCCTGTCGGGCTCTGTCGGGCCCTGTCGGGCCCTGTCGGGCCCTGTCGGGCCCTGTCGGGCTCTGTCGGGCTCTGTCGGGCTCTACTGGGCTCTGTCGGGCTCTGTCGGGCTCTGTCGGGCTCTGTCGGGCTCTACTGGGCCCTGTCGGGCTCTGTCGGGCTCTGTGGGGCCCTGTCGGGCTCTGTCGGGCTCTGTCGGGCTCTGTCGGGCCCTGTCGGGCTCTGTCGGGCCCTGTCGGGCTCTGTCGGGCCCTGTCGGGCCCTGTCGGGCTCTGTCGGGCTCTGTCGGGCTCTGTCGGGCTCTACTGAGCCCTGTCGGGCTCTGTCGGGCTCTGTCGGGCCCTGTCCGGCTCTGTCGGGCTCTGTCGGGCCCTGTCGGGCTCTGTCGGGCTCTACTGGGCCCTGTCGGGCCCTGTCGGGCCCTGTCGGGCTCTGTCGGGCTCTGTCGGGCTCTACTGGGCTCTACTGGGCTCTGTCGGGCTCTACTGGGCCCTGTCGGGCCCTGTCGGGCTCTGTCGGGCTCTGTCGGGCTCTGTCGTGCCTGTCGGGCTCTGTCGGGCTCTGTCGGGCCCTGTCGGGCTCTATCGGGCCCTGTCGGGCCCTGTCGGGCTCTGTCGGGCTCTGTTGGGCTCTGTCGGGCCCTGTCAGGCTCTGTCGGGCTCTGTCGGGCTCTGTCGGGCTCTACTGGGCCCCTGTCGGGCTCTGTCGGGCTCTGTCGGGCTCTGTCGGGCTCTACTGGGCTCTGTCGGGCCCTGTCGGGCCCTGTCGGGCCCTGTCGGGCTCTTTCGGGGCTCTACTGGGCCCTGTCGGGCTCTGTCGGGCTCTGTCGGGCCCTGTCGGGCTCTTTCGGGCTCTGTCGGGCCCTGTCGGGCTCTGTCGGGCTCTGTCGGGCTCTACTGGGCTCTGTCGGGCTCTGTCGGGCTCTGTCGGGCTCTGTCGGGCTCTGTCGGGCTCTACTGGGCTCTGTCGGGCTCTGTCGGGCTCTGTCGGGCCCTGTCAGGCCCTGTCGGCTCTGTCGGGCTCTACTGGGCTCTGTCGGGCCCTGTCGGGCTCTGTCGGGCTCTGTCGGGCTCTGTCGGGCCCTGTCAGGACCTGTCGGGCTCTGTCGGGCTCTGTCGGGCTCTGTCGGGCTCTACTGGGCTCTGTCGGGCTCTACTGGGCTCTACTGGGCCCTGTCGGGCTCTGTCGGGCTCTGTCGGGCTCTGTCGGGCTCTGCTGGGCTCTGTCAGGCTCTGTCGGGCTCTGTCGGGCCCTGTCGGGCTCTGTCGGGCTCTGTCGGGCCCTGTCGGGCTCTGTCGGGCTCTGTCGGGCTCTACTGGGCCCTGTCGGGCTCTGTCGGGCTCTGTCGGGCTCTGTCGGGCCCTGTCGGGCTCTGTCGGGCTCTACTGGGACCTGTCGGGCCCTGTCGGGCTCTACTGGGCTCTACTGGGCTCTGTCGGGCTCTGTCGGGCTCTACTGGGCCTGTCGGGCCCTGTCGGGCCCCTGTTGGGCCCTGTCGGGCTCTGTCGGGCCCTGTCGGGCCCTGTCGGGCCATGTCGGGCTCTGTCGGGCTCTGTCGGGCCCTGTCGGGCTCTGTCGGGCTCTGTCGGGCTCTACTGGGCTCTACTGGGCCCTGTCGGGCTCTGTCGGGCTCTACTGGGCCCTGTCGGGCCCTGTCGGGCCCTGTCGGGCTCTGTCGGGCTTTGTCAGGACCTGTCGGGCTCTGTCGGGCTCTGTCGGGCCCTGTCGGGCTCTACTGGGCCCTGTCGGGCGCTGTCGGGCTCTGTCGGGCTCTGTCGGGCCCTGTCGGGCTCTGTCGGGCTCTGTCGGGCTCTACTGGGGCCCTGTCGGGTTCTGTCGGGCTCTGTCGGGCTCTGTCGGGCTCTACTGGGCCCTGTCGGGCGTGTCGGGCCCTGTCGGGATCTGTTCGGGCTCTGTCGGGCTCTGTCGGGCCCTGTCGGGCTCTGTCGGGCTCTGTCGGGCTCTGTCGGGCCCTCTCGGGCTCTGTCGGGCTCTACTGGGCCCTGTCGGGCTCTGTCGGGCTCTGTCGGGCTCTGTCGGGCCCTGTCGGGCTCTGTCGGGCTCTGTCGGGCTCTGTCGGGCTCTACTGGGCCCTGTTGGACTCTGTCGGGCTCTGTCGGGCTCTGTCGGGCTCTGTCGAGCTCTGTCGGGCTCTACTGGGCTCTGTCGGGCTCTACTGGGCTCTACTGGGCCCTGTCGGGCTCTGTCGGGCTCTGTCGGGCTCTGTCGGGCTCTGTCGGGCTCTACTGGGCTCTGTCGGGCTCTGTCGGGCCCTGTCGGGCTCTGTCGGGCTCTGTCGGGCCCTGTCGGGCTCTGTCGGGCTCTGTCGGGCTCTACTGGGCCCTGTCGGGCTCTGTCGGCTCTGTCGGGCTCTGTCGGGCCCTGTCGGGCTCTGTCGGGCTCTACTGGGCCCTGTCGGGCCCTGTCGGGCTCTACTGGGCTCTACTGGGCTCTGTCGGGCTCTGTCGGGCTCTACTGGGCCCTGTCGGGCCCTGTCGGGCTCTGTCGGGCCCTGTCGGGCCCTGTCGGGCCATGTCGGGCTCTGTCGGGCTCTGTCGGGCCCTGTCGGGCTCTGTCGGGCTCTTGTCGGGCTCTACTGGGCTCTACTGGGCCCTGTCGTGCTCTGTCGGGTTCTACTGGGCCCTGTCGGGCTCTGGTCGGGCCCTGTCGGGCTCTGTCGGGCTCTGTCAGGACCTGTCGGGCTCTGTCGGGCTCTGTCGGGCCCTGTCGGGCTCTACTGGGCCCTGTCGGGCGCTGTCGGGCTCTGTCGGGCTCTGTCGGGCTCTGTCGGGCCCTGTCGGGCTCTGTCGGGCTCTACTGGGCCCTGTCGGGTTCTGTCGGGTTCTGTCGGGCTCTGTCGGGCTCTGTCGGGCTCTACTGGGCCCTGTCGGGCGTGTCGGGCCCTGTCGGGATCTGTCGGGCTCTGTCGGGCTCTGTCGGGCCCTGTCGGGCTCTGTCGGGCTCTGGTCGGGCTCTGTCGGGGCCCTCTCCTCTGTCGGGCTCTACTGGGCCCTGTCGGGCTCTGTCGGGCTCTGTCGGGCTCTGTCGGGCTCTGTCGGGCTCTGTCGGGCTCTACTGGGCCCTGTTGGACTCTGTCGGGCTCTGTCGGGCTCTGTCGGGCTCTGTCGGGCTCTGACGGGTTCTGTCGGGCTCTGTCGGGCTCTGTCGGGCTCTACTGGCCCTGTCGGGCCCCGTCGGGCCATGTCGGGCTCTGTCGGGCCCTGTCGGGCCCTGTCGGGCTCTGTCGGGCTCTGTCGGGCTCTGTCGGGCTCTACTGGGCCCTGTCGGGCCCTGTCGGGCTCTGTCGGGCTCTGTCGGGCTCTGTCGGGCTCTGTCGGGCTCTGTCGGGCTCTACTGGGCTCTGTCGGGCCCTGTCGGGCCCTGTCGGGCTCTGTCGGGCCCTGTCGGGCCCTGTCGGGCTCTGTCGGGCTCTGTCGGGCTCTACTGGGCCCTGTCGGGCTCTGTCGGGCCCTGTCGGGCTCTGTCGGGCCCTGTCGGGCTCTGTCGGGCTCTGTCGGGCCCTGTCGGGCTCTGTCGGGCTCTGTCGGGCTCTACTGGGCTCTGTCGGGCTCTGTCGGGCTCTGTCGGGCTCTGTCGGGCTCTACTGGGCCCTGTCGGGCCCTGTCGGGCCCTGTCGGGCTCTGTCGGGCTCTGTCGGGCTCTGTCGGGCCCTGTCGGGCCCTGTCGGGCTCTGTCGGGCTCTGTCGGGCTCTACTGGGCCCTGTCGGGCTCTGTCGGGCTCTGTCGGGCTCTGTCGGGCTCTGTCGGGTTCTGTCGGGCTCTGTCGGGCTCTGTCGGGCTCTTCTGGGCCCTGTCGGGCCCTGTCGGGCTCTGTCGGGCTCTGTCGGGCTCTGTTGGGCTCTACTGGGCCCTGTCGGGCCCTGTCGGGCTCTGTCGGGCTCTGTCGGGCTCTGTCGGGCTCTACTGGACTCTGTCGGGCCCTGTCGGGCCCTGTCGGGCTCTGTCGGGCTCTGTCGGGCTCTGTCGGGCTCTACTGGGCCCTGTCGGGCCCTGTCGGGCCCTGTCGGGCTCTGTTGGGACCTGTCGGGCCCTGTCGGGCCCTGTCGGGCTCTGTCGGGCTCTGTCGGGCTCTGTCGGGCTCTACTGGGCTCTACTGGGCTCTGTCGGGCTCTGTCGGGCTCTACTGGGCCCTGTCGGGCCCTGTCGGGCCCTGACGGGCTCTGTCGGGCTCTACTGGGCTCTGTCGGGCTCTGTCGGGCCCTGTCGGGCTCTGTCGGGCTCTGTCGGGCCCTGTCGGGCTCTGTCGGGCTCTGTCGGGCTCTACTGGGCTCTGTCGGGCTCTGTCAGGCTCTACTGGGCCCTGTCGGGCTCTGTCGGGCCCTGTCGGGCTCTGTCGGGCTCTGTCGGGCTCTGTCGGGCTCTACTGGGCCCTGTCGGGCCCTGTCGGGCTCTGTCGGGCTCTGTCGGGCTCTGTCGGGCTCTACTGGGCTCTACTGGGCTCTGTCGGGCTCTGTCGGGCTCTGTCGGGCTCTGTCGGGCCCTGTCAGGCTCTGTCGGGCTCTGTCGTGCCCTGTCGGGCCCTGTCGGGCTCTGTCGGGCCCTATCGGGCTCTGTCGGGCCCTGTCGGGCTCTGTCGGGCTCTACTGGGCCCTGTCGGGCCCTGTCGGGCCCTGTCGGGCTCTGTCGGGCTCTGTCGGGCTCTGTCGGGCTCTACTGGGCTCTGTCGGGCCCTGTCGGGCCCTGTCGGGCTCTGTCGGGCTCTGTCGGGCCCTGTCGGGCTCTGTCGGGCCCTGTCGGGCTCTACTGGGCTCTGTCGGGCTCTGTCGGGCTCTGTCGGGCTCTGTCGGGCCCTGTCGGGCCCTGTCGGGCTCTGTCGGGCTCTGTCGGGCTCTACTGGGCTCTGTCGGGCTCTGTCGGGCTCTCTCGGGCTCTGTCGGGCCCTGTCGGGCTCTCTCGGGCTCTGTCGGGCTCTGTCGGGCTCTACTGGGCCCTGTCGGACTCTGTCGGGCTCTGTCGGGCTCTGTCGGGCTCTGACGGGTTCTGTCGGGCTCTGTCGGGCTCTGTCGGGCTCTACTGGGCCCTGTCGGGCTCTGTCGGGCTCTGTCGGGCTCTGTCGGGCTCTACTGGGCCCTGTCGGGCCCTGTCGGGCTCTGTCGGGCTCTGTCGGGCTCTGTCGGGCTCTACTGGGCTCTGTCGGGCCCTGTCGGGCCCTGTCGGGCTCTGCCGGGCCCTGTCGGGCTCTGTCGGGCCCTGTCGGGCCCTGTCGGGCCCTGTCGGGCTCTGTCGGGCTCTGTCGGGCCCTGTCGGGCTCTGTCGGGCCCTGTCGGGCCCTGTCGGGCTCTGTCGGGCCCTGTCGGGCTCTACTGGGCTCTGTCGGGCCCTGTCGGGCCCTGTCGGGCTCTGTCAGGCTCTGTCGGGCCCTGTCGGGCTCTGTCGGGCTCTGTCGGGCTCTGTCGGGCTCTACTGGGCCCTGTCGGGCCCTGTCGGGCTCTGTCGGGCTCTGTCGGGCTCTGTCGGGCTCAACTGGTCTCTGTCGGGCTCTGTCGGGCTCTGTCGGGCTCTGTCGGGCTCTACTGGGCTCTACTGGGCTCTGTCGGGCTCTGTCGGGATCTACTGGGCCCTGTCGGGCTCTGTCGGGCTCTGTCGGGCCCTGTCGGGCTCTGTCGGGCTCTGTCGGGTTCTGTCGGGCTCTGTCGGGCTCTTTCGGGATCTTCTGGGCCCTGTCGGGCCCTGTCGGGCTCTGTCGGGCTCTGTCGGGCTCTGTCGGGCTCTACTGGGCCCTGTCGGGCCCTGTCGGGCTCTGTCGGGCTCTGTCGGGCTCTACTGGGCCCTGTCGGGCCCTGTCGGGCTCTGTCGGGCTCTGTCGGGCTCTGTCGGGCTCTGTCGGGCTCTACTGGGCCCTGTCGGGCCCTGTCGGGTTCTGTCGGGCTCTGTCGGGCTCTGTCGGGCTCTGTCGGGCTCTACTGGGCCCTGTCGGGCCCTGTCGGGCCCTGTCGGGCTCTGTCGGGCTCTGTCGGGCTCTGTCGGGCTCTGTCGGGCTCTACTGGGCTCTGTCGGGCTCTGTCGGGCTCTGTCGGACCCTGTCGGGCTCTGTCGGGCTCTGTCGGGCCCTGTCGGGCTCTGTCGGGCTCTGTCGGGCTCTCCTGGGCTCTGTCGGGCTCTGTCGGGCTCTACTGGGCCCTGTCGGGCTCTGTCGGGCCCTGTCGGGCTCTGTCGGGCCCTGTCGGGCCCTGTCGGGCTCTGTCGGGCTCTGTCGGGCTCTGTCGGGCTCTGTCGGGCTCTACTGGGCTCTGTCGGGTTCTACTGGGCTCTACTGGGCCCTGTCGGGCTCTGTCGGGCTCTGTCAGGCTCTGTCGGGCACTGTCGGGCCCTGTCGGGCTCTGTCGGGCTCTGTCGGGCCCTGTCGGGCTCTGTCGGGCTCTGTCGGGCTCTACTGGGCCCGACAGGGCTCTGTCGGGCTCTGTCGGGCCCTGTCAGGCTCTGTCGGGCTCTGTCGGGCCCTGTCGGGCTCTGTCGGGCTCTACTGGGCCCTGTCGGGCTCTGTCGGGCTCTGTCGGGCTCTGTCGGGCCCTGTCGGGCTCTGTCGGGCTCTGTCGGGCTGTGTCGGGCTCTGTCGGGCTCTACTGGGCTCTACTGGGCTCTGTCGGGCTCTGTCGGTCTCTGTCGGGCACTGTCGGGCTCTACTGGGCCCTGTCGGGCCCTGTCGGGCTCTGTCGGGCTCTGTCGGGCTCTGTCGGGCTCTACTGGGCCCTGTCGGGCCCTGTCGGGCCCTGTCGGGCTCTGTCGGGCTCTGTCGGGCTCTACTGGGCTCTACTGGGCTCTGTCGGGCTCTGTCGGGCTCTGTCGGGCTCTATCGGGCCCTGTCGGGCCCTGTCGGGCTCTGTCGGGCTCTGTCGTGCCCTGTCGGGCCCTGTCGGGCCCTGTCGGGCCCTGTCGGGCTCTGTCGGGCTCTGTCGGGCCCTGTCGGGCTCTGTCGGGCTCTATTGGGCCCTGTCGGGCCCTGTCGGGCCCTGTCGGGCTCTGTCGGGCTCTGTCGGGCTCTGTCGGGCTCTACTGGGCTCTGTCGGGCCCTGTCGGGCTCTGTCGGGATCTACTGGGCTCTGTCGGGCTCTGTCGGGCTCTGTCGGGATCTACTGGGCTCTGTTGGGCTCTGTCGGGCTCTGTCGGGCCCTGTCGGGCTCTACTGGGCCCTGTCGGGCTCTGTCGGGCCCTGTCGGGCCCTGTCGGGCCCTGTCGGGCCCTGTCGGGCTCTGTCGGGCTCTGTCGGGCTCTACTGGGCTCTGTCGGGCTCTGTCGGGCTCTGTCGGGCTCTGTCGGGCTCTACTGGGCCCTGTCGGGCTCTGTCGGGCTCTGTGGGGCCCTGTCGGGCTCTGTCGGGCTCTGTCGGGCCTCTGTCGGGCCCTGTCGGGCTCTGTCGGGCCTGTCGGGCTCTGTCGGGCCCTGTCGGGCCCTGTCGGGCTCTGTCGGGCTCTGTCGGGCTCTGTCGGGCTCTACTGAGCCCTGTCGGGCTCTGTCGGGCTCTGTCGGGCCCTGTCCGGCTCTGTCGGGCTCTGTCGGGCCCTGTCGGGCTCTGTCGGGCTCTACTGGGCCCTGTCGGGCCCTGTCGGGCCCTGTCGGGCTCTGTCGGGCTCTGTCGGGCTCTACTGGGCTCTACTGGGCTCTGTCGGGCTCTACTGGGCCCTGTCGGGCCCTGTCGGGCTCTGTCGGGCTCTGTCGGGCTCTGTCGTGCCCTGTCGGGCTCTGTCGGGCTCTGTCGGGCCCTGTCGGGCTCTATCGGGCCCTGTCGGGCCCTGTCGGGCTCTGTCGGGCTCTGTTGGGCTCTGTCGGGCCCTGTCAGGCTCTGTCGGGCTCTGTCGGGCTCTGTCGGGCTCTACTGGGCCCTGTCGGGCTCTGTCGGGCTCTGTCGGGCTCTGTCGGGCTCTACTGGGCTCTGTCGGGCCCTGTCTGGGCCCTGTCGGGCCCTGTCGGGCTCTTTCGGGCTCTACTGGGCCCTGTCGGGCTCTGTCGGGCTCTGTCGGGCCCTGTCGGGCTCTTTCGGGCTCTGTCGGGCCCTGTCGGGCTCTGTCGGGCTCTGTCGGGCTCTACTGGGCTCTGTCGGGCTCTGTCGGGCTCTGTCGGGCTCTGTCGGGCTCTGTCGGGCTCTACTGGGCTCTGTCGGGCTCTGTCGGGCTCTGTCGGGCCCTGTCAGGCCCTGTCGGGCTCTGTCGGGCTCTACTGGGCTCTGTCGGGCCCTGTCGGGCTCTGTCGGGCTCTGTCGGGCTCTGTCGGGCCCTGTCAGGACCTGTCGGGCTCTGTCGGCTCTGTCGGGCTCTGTCGGGCTCTACTGGGCTCTGTCGGGCTCTACTGGGCTCTACTGGGCCCTGTCGGGCTCTGTCGGGCTCTGTCGGGCTCTGTCGGGCTCTGCTGGGCTCTGTCAGGCTCTGTCGGGCTCTGTCGGGCCCTGTCGGGCTCTGTCGGGCTCTGTCGGGCCCTGTCGGGCTCTGTCGGGCTCTGTCGGGCTCTACTGGGCCCTGTCGGGCTCTGTCGGGCTCTGTCGGGCTCTGTCGGGCCCTGTCGGGCTCTGTCGGGCTCTACTGGGACCTGTCGGGCCCTGTCGGGCTCTACTGGGCTCTACTGGGCTCTGTCGGGCTCTGTCGGGCTCTACTGGGCCCTGTCGGGCCCTGTCGGGCCCTGTTGGGCCCTGTCGGGCTCTGTCGGGCCCTGTCGGGCCCTGTCGGGCCATGTCGGGCTCTGTCGGGCTCTGTCGGGCCCTGTCGGGCTCTGTCGGGCTCTGTCGGGCTCTACTGGGCTCTACTGGGCCCTGTCGGGCTCTGTCGGGCTCTACTGGGCCCTGTCGGGCCCTGTCGGGCCCTGTCGGGCTCTGTCGGGCTTTGTCAGGACCTGTCGGGCTCTGTCGGGCTCTGTCGGGCCCTGTCGGGCTCTACTGGGCCCTGTCGGGCGCTGTCGGGCTCTGTCGGGCTCTGTCGGGCCCTGTCGGGCTCTGTCGGGCTCTGTCGGGCTCTACTGGGCCCTGTCGGGTTCTGTCGGGCTCTGTCGGGCTCTGTCGGGCTCTACTGGGCCCTGTCGGGCGTGTCGGGCCCTGTCGGGATCTGTCGGGCTCTGTCGGGCTCTGTCGGGCCCTGTCGGGCTCTGTCGGGCTCTGTCGGGCTCTGTCGGGCCCTCTCGGGCTCTGTCGGGCTCTACTGGGCCCTGTCGGGCTCTGGTCGGGCTCTGTCGGGCTCTGTCGGGCCCTGTCGGGCTCTGTCGGGCTCTGTCGGGCTCTGTCGGGCTCTACTGGGCCCTGTTGGACTCTGTCGGGCTCTGTCGGGCTCTGTCGGGCTCTGTCGAGCTCTGTCGGGCTCTACTGGGCTCTGTCGGGCTCTACTGGGCTCTACTGGGCCCTGTCGGGCTCTGTCGGGCTCTGTCGGGCTCTGTCGGGCTCTGTCGGGCTCTACTGGGCTCTGTCGGGCTCTGTCGGGCCCTGTCGGGCTCTGTCGGGCTCTGTCGGGCCCTGTCGGGCTCTGTCGGGCTCTGTCGGGCTCTACTGGGCCCTGTCGGGCTCTGTCGGGCTCTGTCGGGCTCTGTCGGGCCCTGTCGGGCTCTGTCGGGCTCTACTGGGCCCTGTCGGGCCCTGTCGGGCTCTACTGGGCTCTACTGGGCTCTGTCGGGCTCTGTCGGGCTCTACTGGGCCCTGTCGGGCCCTGTCGGGCTCTGTCGGGCCCTGTCGGGCCCTGTCGGGCCATGTCGGGCTCTGTCGGGCTCTGTCGGGCCCTGTCGGGCTCTGTCGGGCTCTGTCGGGCTCTACTGGGCTCTACTGGGCCCTGTCGTGCTCTGTCGGGTTCTACTGGGCCCTGTCGGGCTCTGTCGGGCCCTGTCGGGCTCTGTCGGGCTCTGTCAGGACCTGTCGGGCTCTGTCGGGCTCTGTCGGGCCCTGTCGGGCTCTACTGGGCCCTGTCGGGCGCTGTCGGGCTCTGTCGGGCTCTGTCGGGCTCTGTCGGGCCCTGTCGGGCTCTGTCGGGCTCTACTGGGCCCTGTCGGGTTCTGTCGGGTTCTGTCGGGCTCTGTCGGGCTCTGTCGGGCTCTACTGGGCCCTGTCGGGCGTGTCGGGCCCTGTCGGGATCTGTCGGGCTCTGTCGGGCTCTGTCGGGCCCTGTCGGGCTCTGTCGGGCTCTGTCGGGCTCTGTCGGGCCCTCTCGGGCTCTGTCGGGCTCTACTGGGCCCTGTCGGGCTCTGTCGGGCTCTGTCGGGCTCTGTCGGGCTCTGTCGGGCTCTGTCGGGCTCTACTGGGCCCTGTTGGACTCTGTCGGGCTCTGTCGGGCTCTGTCGGGCTCTGTCGGGCTCTGACGGGTTCTGTCGGGCTCTGTCGGGCTCTGTCGGGCTCTACTGGCCCTGTCGGGCCCCGTCGGGCCATGTCGGGCTCTGTCGGGCCCTGTCGGGCCCTGTCGGGCTCTGTCGGGCTCTGTCGGGCTCTGTCGGGCTCTACTGGGCCCTGTCGGGCCCTGTCGGGCTCTGTCGGGCTCTGTCGGGCTCTGTCGGGCTCTGTCGGGCTCTGTCGGGCTCTACTGGGCTCTGTCGGGCCCTGTCGGGCCCTGTCGGGCTCTGTCGGGCCCTGTCGGGCCCTGTCGGGCTCTGTCGGGCTCTGTCGGGCTCTACTGGGCCCTGTCGGGCTCTGTCGGGCCCTGTCGGGCTCTGTCGGGCCCTGTCGGGCTCTGTCGGGCTCTGTCGGGCCCTGTCGGGCTCTGTCGGGCTCTGTCGGGCTCTACTGGGCTCTGTCGGGCTCTGTCGGGCTCTGTCGGGCTCTGTCGGGCTCTACTGGGCCCTGTCGGGCCCTGTCGGGCCCTGTCGGGCTCTGTCGGGCTCTGTCGGGCTCTGTCGGGCCCTGTCGGGCCCTGTCGGGCTCTGTCGGGCTCTGTCGGGCTCTACTGGGCCCTGTCGGGCTCTGTCGGGCTCTGTCGGGCTCTGTCGGGCTCTGTCGGGTTCTGTCGGGCTCTGTCGGGCTCTGTCGGGCTCTTCTGGGCCCTGTCGGGCCCTGTCGGGCTCTGTCGGGCTCTGTCGGGCTCTGTTGGGCTCTACTGGGCCCTGTCGGGCCCTGTCGGGCTCTGTCGGGCTCTGTCGGGCTCTGTCGGGCTCTACTGGACTCTGTCGGGCCCTGTCGGGCCCTGTCGGGCTCTGTCGGGCTCTGTCGGGCTCTGTCGGGCTCTACTGGGCCCTGTCGGGCCCTGTCGGGCCCTGTCGGGCTCTGTTGGGACCTGTCGGGCCCTGTCGGGCCCTGTCGGGCTCTGTCGGGCTCTGTCGGGCTCTGTCGGGCTCTACTGGGCTCTACTGGGCTCTGTCGGGCTCTGTCGGGCTCTACTGGGCCCTGTCGGGCCCTGTCGGGCCCTGACGGGCTCTGTCGGGCTCTACTGGGCTCTGTCGGGCTCTGTCGGGCCCTGTCGGGCTCTGTCGGGCTCTGTCGGGCCCTGTCGGGCTCTGTCGGGCTCTGTCGGGCTCTACTGGGCTCTGTCGGGCTCTGTCAGGCTCTACTGGGCCCTGTCGGGCTCTGTCGGGCCCTGTCGGGCTCTGTCGGGCTCTGTCGGGCTCTGTCGGGCTCTACTGGGCCCTGTCGGGCCCTGTCGGGCTCTGTCGGGCTCTGTCGGGCTCTGTCGGGCTCTACTGGGCTCTACTGGGCTCTGTCGGGCTCTGTCGGGCTCTGTCGGGCTCTGTCGGGCCCTGTCGGGCTCTGTCGGGCTCTGTCGTGCCCTGTCGGGCCCTGTCGGGCTCTGTCGGGCCCTATCGGGCTCTGTCGGGCCCTGTCGGGCTCTGTCGGGCTCTACTGGGCCCTGTCGGGCCCTGTCGGGCCTGTCGGGCTCTGTCGGGCTCTGTCGGGCTCTGTCGGGCTCTACTGGGCTCTGTCCGGGCCCTGTCGGGCCCTGTCGGGCTCTGTCGGGCTCTGTCGGGCCCTGTCGGGCTCTGTCGGGCCCTGTCGGGCTCTACTGGGCTCTGTCGGGCTCTGTCGGGCTCTGTCGGGCTCTGTCGGGCCCTGTCGGGCCCTGTCGGGCTCTGTCGGGCTCTGTCGGGCTCTACTGGGCTCTGTCGGGCTCTGTCGGGCTCTGTCGGGCTCTGTCGGGCTCTGTTGGGCTCTACTGGGCCCTGTCGGGCTCTGTCGGGCTCTGTGGGGCCCTGCTGGGCTCTGTCGGGCCCTGTCGGGCTTTGTCGGGCCCTGTCGGGCCCTGTCGGGCTCTGTCGGGCCCTGTCGGGCTCTGTCGGGCTCTGTCGGGCTCTACTGGGCTCTGTCGGGCTCTGTCGGGCTCTGTCGGGCCCTGTCGGGCTCTGTCGGGCTCTGTCGGGCCCTGTCGGGCTCTGTCGGGCTCTACTGGGCCCTGTCGGGCCCTGTCGGGCCCTGTCGGGCCCTGTCGGGCTCTGTCGGGCCCTGTCGGGCCCTGTCGGGCCCTGTCGGGCTCTGTCGGGCTCTGTCGGGCCCTGTCGGGCTCTGTCGGGCTCTATCGGGCTCTACTGGGCCCTGTCGGGCCCTGTCGGGCCCTGTCGGGCCCTGTCGGGCTCTGTCGTGCCCTGTCGGGCTCTGTCGGGCTCTGTTGGGCCCTGTCGGGCCCTGTCGGGCTCTGTCGGGCTCTGTCGGGCTCTACTGGGCCCTGTCGGGCTCTGTCGGGCTCTGTCGGGCTCTGTCGGGCTCTGTCGGGCTCTGTCGGGCTCTACTGGGCCCTGTCGGGCTCTGTCGGACTCTGTCGGGCCCTGTCGGCCCTGTCGGGCTCTGTCAGGCTTTGTCGGGCTCTGTCGGGCTCTACTGGGCCCTGTCGGGCTCTGACGAGCTCTGTCGGGCTCTGTCGGGCCCTGTCGGGCTCTGTCGGGCTCTGTCGGGCTCTGTCGGGCCCTGTCGGGCTCTGTCGGGCTCTGTTGGGCCCTGTCGGGCTCTGTCGGGCTCTGTCGGGCCCTGTCGGGCCCTGTCGGGCTCTGTCGGGCTCTGTCGGGCTCTGTCGGGCTCTACTGGGCTCTGTCGGGCTCTACTGGTCTCTACTGGGCCCTGTCGGGCTCTGTCGGGCTCTACTGGGCTCTGTCGGGCCCTGTCGGGCCCTGTCGGGCTCTGTCAGGCTCTGTCGGGCCCTGTCGGGCTCTGTCGGGCTCTGTCGGGCTCTGTCGGGCTCTACTGGGCTCTGTCGGGCTCTGTCGGGCTCTGTCGGGCTCTGTCGGGCTCAACTGGTCTCTGTCTGGCTCTGTCGGGCTCTGTCGGGCTCTGTCGGGCTCTGTCGGGCTCTGTCGGGCTCTACTGGGCTCTACTGGGCTCTGTCGGGCTCTGTCGGGCTCTACTGGCCCTGTCGGGCCCTGTCGGGCTCTGTCGGGCTCTGTCGGGCTCTGTCGGGTTCTGTCCGGCTCTGTCGGGCTCTGTCGGGCTCTTCTGGGCCCTGTCGGGCTCTGTCGGGTTCTGTCGGGCTCTGTCGGGCTCTGTCGGGCTCTACTGGGCTCTGTCGGGCTCTGTCGGGCTCTGTCGGGCTCTGTCGGGCCCTGTCGGGCCCTGTCGGGCTCTGTCGGGATCTGTCGGGCTCTGTCGGGCTCTACTGGGCCCTGTCGGGCCCTGTCGGGCTCTGTCGGGCTCTGTCGGGCCCTGTCGGGCTCTGTCGGGCTCTGTCGGGCTCTGTCGGGCTCTACTGGGCTCTACTGGGCTCTGTCGGGCTCTGTCGGGCTCTACTGGGCCCTGTCGGGCCCTGTCGGGCCCTGACGGACTCTGTCGGGCTCTACTGGGCTCTGTCGGGCTCTGTCGGGCCCTGTCGGGCTCTGTCGGGCTCTGTCGGGCTCTACTGGGCTCTGTCGGTCTCTGTCGGGCTCTACTGGGCCCGGTCGGGCTCTGTCGGGCCCTGTCGGGCTCTGTCCGGCCCTGTCGGGCCCTGTCGGGCTCTGTCGGGCTCTGTCGGGCTCTGTCGGGCCCTGTCGGGCTCTGTCGGGCTCTGTCGGGCTCTGTCGGGCTCTACTGGGCTCTGTCGGGCCCTGTCGGGCCCTGTCGGGCTCTGTCGGGCCCTGTCGGGCCCTGTCGGGCCCTGTCGGGCTCTATCGGGCTCTGTCGGGCCCTGTCGGGCTCTGTCGGGCTCTGTCGGGCTCTGTCGGGCTCTACTGGGCTCTACTGGGCCCTGTCGGGCTCTGTCGGGCTCTACTGGGCCCTGTCGGGCCCTGTCGGGCCCTGTCGGGGTCTGTCGGACTCTACTGGGCTCTGTCGGGCTCTGTCGGGCTCTGTCGGGCTCTACTGGGCTCTGTCGGGCTCTGTCGGGCTCTGTCGGGCTCTGTCGGGCTCTACTGGGCCCTGTCGGGCCCTGTCGGGCTCTGTCGGGCTCTGTCGGCCCTGTCGGGCTCTGTCGGGCTCTGTCGGGCCCTGTCGGGATCTGTCGGGCTCTGTCGGGCTCTGTCGGGCTCTACTGGGCTCTGTGGGGCTCTGTCAGCATCTGTCGGGCTCTGTCGGGCTCTACTGGGCCCTGTCGGGCTCTGTCGGGCTCTGTCGGGCTCTGTCGGGCTCTGTCAGGCTCTGTCGGGCTCTGTCGGGCCCTGTCGGGCCCTGTCGGGCCCTGTCGGGCTCTGTCGGGCTCTGTCGGGCTCTGTCGGGCTCTACTGGGCCCTGTCGGGCTCTGTCGGGCTCTGTCGGGCCCTGACGGGCTCTGTCGGGCTCTACTGGGCCCTGTCGGGCGCTGTCGGGCTCTGTCGGGCTCTGTCGGGCCCTGTCGGGCCCTGTCGGGCTCTGTCGGGCTCTGTCGGGCTCTGTCGGGCTCTACTGGGCCCTGTCGGGTTCTGTCGGGCTCTGTCGGGCTCTGTCGGGCTCTACTAGGCCCTGTCGGGCCCTGTCGGGATCTGTCGGGCTCTGTCGGGCTCTCTCGGGCCCTGTCAGGCTCTGTCGGGCCCTGTCGGGCTCTGTCGGGCTCTCTCGGGCTCTGTCGGGCTCTACTGGGCCCTGTCGGGCTCTGTCGGGCTCTGTCGGGCCCTGTCGGGCTCTGTCGGGCTCTGTCGGGCTCTGTCGGGCTCTACTGGGCCCTGTCGGACTCTGTCGGGCTCTGTCGGGCTCTGTCGGGCTCTGACGGGTTCTGTCGGGCTCTGTCGGGCTCTGTCGGGCTCTACTGGGCCCTGTCGGGCTCTGTCGGGCTCTGTCGGGCTCTACTGGGCCCTGTCGGGCCCTGTCGGGCTCTGTCGGGCCCTGTCGGGCCCTGTCGGGCCCTGTCGGGCTCTGTCGGGCTCTGTCGGGCTCTGTCGGGCCCTGTCGGGCCCTGTCGGGCTCTGTCGGGCTCTGTCGGGCTCTGTCGGGCTCTACTGGGCCCTGTCGGGCTCTGTCGGGCTCTGTCGGGCCCTCTCGGGCTCTGTCGGGCTCTACTGGGCCCTGTCGGGCTCTGTCGGGCTCTGTCGGTCCCTGTCGGGCTCTGTCGGGCTCTACTGGGCTCTGTCGGGCCCTGTCGGGCCCTGTCGGGCTCTGTCGGGCTCTGTCGGCCCTGTCGGGCTCTGTCGGGCTCTGTCGGGCTCTACTGGGCTCTGTCGGGGTCTGTCGGGCTCTGTCGGGCTCTGTCGGGCTCTGTCGGGCTCTATCGGGCTCTACTGGGCCCTGTCGGGCCCTGTCGGGCCCTGTCGGGCCCTGTCGGGCTCTGTCGTGCCCTGTCGGGCTCTGTCGGGCTCTGTTGGGCCCTGTCGGGCCCTGTCGGGCTCTGTCGGGCTCTGTCGGGCTCTACTGGGCCCTGTCGGGCTCTGTCGGGCTCTGTCGGGCTCTGTCGGGCTCTGTCGGGCTCTACTGGGCCCTGTCGGGCTCTGTCGGACTCTGTCGGGCCCTGTCGGGCCCTGTCGGGCTCTGTCAGGCTTTGTCGGGCTCTGTCGGGCTCTACTGGGCCCTGTCGGGCTCTGACGAGCTCTGTCGGGCTCTGTCGGGCCCTGTCGGGCTCTGTCGGGCTCTGTCGGGCTCTGTCGGCCCTGTCGGGCTCTGTCGGGCTCTGTCGGGCCCTGTCGGGCTCTGTCGGGCTCTGTCGGGCCCTGTCGGGCCCTGTCGGGCTCTGTCGGGCTCTGTCGGGCTCTGTCGGGCTCTACTGGGCTCTGTCGGGCTCTACTGGTCTCTACTGGGCCCTGTCGGGCTCTGTCGGGCTCTGTCGGGCTCTACTGGGCTCTGTCGGGCCCTGTCGGGCCCTGTCGGGCTCTGTCAGGCTCTGTCGGGCCCTGTCGGGCTCTGTCGGGCTCTGTCGGGCTCTGTCGGGCTCTACTGGGCTCTGTCGGGCTCTGTCGGGCTCTGTCGGGCTCTGTCGGGCTCAACTGGTCTCTGTCTGGCTCTGTCGGGTTCTGTCGGGCTCTGTCGGGCTCTGTCGGGCTCTGTCGGGCTCTACTGGGCTCTACTGGGCTCTGTCGGGCTCTGTCGGGCTCTACTGGCCCTGTCGGGCCCTGTCGGGCTCTGTCGGGCTCTGTCGGGCTCTGTCGGGTTCTGTCGGGCTCTGTCGGGCTCTGTCGGGCTCTTCTGGGCCCTGTCGGGCTCTGTCGGGTTCTGTCGGGCTCTGTCGGGCTCTGTCGGGCTCTACTGGGCTCTGTCGGGCTCTGTCGGGTTCTGTCGGGCTCTGTCGGGCCCTGTCGGGCCCTGTCGGGCTCTGTCGGGATCTGTCGGGCTCTGTCGGGCTCTACTGGGCCCTGTCGGGCCCTGTCGGGCTCTGTCGGGCTCTGTCGGGCCCTGTCGGGCTCTGTCGGGCTCTGTCGGGCTCTGTCGGGCTCTACTGGGCTCTACTGGGCTCTGTCGGGCTCTGTCGGGCTCTACTGGGCCCTGTCGGGCCCTGTCGGGCCCTGACGGCTCTGTCGGGCTCTACTGGGCTCTGTCGGGCTCTGTCGGGCCCTGTCGGGCTCTGTCGGGCTCTGTCGGGCTCTACTGGGCTCTGTCGGTCTCTGTCGGGCTCTACTGGGCCCGGTCGGGCTCTGTCGGGCCCTGTCGGGCTCTGTCCGGCCCTGTCGGGCCCTGTCGGGCTCTGTCGGGCTCTGTCGGGCTCTGTCGGGCCCTGTCGGGCTCTGTCGGGCTCTGTCGGGCTCTGTCGGGCTCTACTGGGCTCTGTCGGGCCCTGTCGGGCCCTGTCGGGCTCTGTCGGGCCCTGTCGGGCCCTGTCGGGCCCTGTCGGGCTCTATCGGGCTCTGTCGGGCCCTGTCGGGCTCTGTCGGGCTCTGTCGGGCTCTGTCGGGCTCTACTGGGCTCTACTGGGCCCTGTCGGGCTCTGTCGGGCTCTACTGGGCCCTGTCGGGCCCTGTCGGGCCCTGTCGGGGTCTGTCGGACTCTACTGGGCTCTGTCGGGCTCTGTCGGGCTCTGTCGGGCTCTACTGGGCTCTGTCGGGCTCTGTCGGGCTCTGTCGGGCTCTGTCGGGCTCTACTGGGCCCTGTCGGGCCCTGTCGGGCTCTGTCGGGCTCTGTCGGGCCCTGTCGGGCTCTGTCGGGCTCTGTCGGGCCCTGTCGGGATCTGTCGGGCTCTGTCGGGCTCTGTCGGGCTCTACTGGGCTCTGTCGGGCTCTGTCAGCATCTGTCGGGCTCTGTCGGGCTCTACTGGGCCCTGTCGGGCTCTGTCGGGCTCTGTCGGGCTCTGTCGGGCTCTGTCAGGCTCTGTTGGGCTCTGTCGGGCCCTGTCGGGCCCTGTCGGGCCCTGTCGGGCTCTGTCGGGCTCTGTCGGGCTCTGTCGGGCTCTACTGGGCCCTGTCGGGCTCTGTCGGGCTCTGTCGGGCCCTGACGGGCTCTGTCGGGCTCTACTGGGCCCTGTCGGGCGCTGTCGGGCTCTGTCGGGCTCTGTCGGGCCCTGTCGGGCCCTGTCGGGCTCTGTCGGGCTCTGTCGGGCTCTGTCGGGCTCTACTGGGCCCTGTCGGGTTCTGTCGGGCTCTGTCGGGCTCTGTCGGGCTCTACTAGGCCCTGTCGGGCCCTGTCGGGATCTGTCGGGCTCTGTCGGGCTCTCTCGGGCCCTGTCAGGCTCTGTCGGGCCCTGTCGGGCTCTGTCGGGCTCTCTCGGGCTCTGTCGGGCTCTACTGGGCCCTGTCGGGCTCTGTCGGGCTCTGTCGGGCCCTGTCGGGCTCTGTCGGGCTCTGTCGGGCTCTACTGGGCCCTGTCGGACTCTGTCGGGCTCTGTCGGGCTCTGTCGGGCTCTGACGGGTTCTGTCGGGCTCTGTCGGGCTCTGTCGGGCTCTACTGGGCCCTGTCGGGCTCTGTCGGGCTCTGTCGGGCTCTACTGGGCCCTGTCGGGCCCTGTCGGGCTCTGTCGGGCCCTGTCGGGCCCTGTCGGGCCCTGTCGGGCTCTGTCGGGCTCTGTCGGGCTCTGTCGGGCCCTGTCGGGCCCTGTCGGGCTCTGTCGGGCTCTGTCGGGCTCTGTCGGGCTCTACTGGGCCCTGTCGGGCTCTGTCGGGCTCTGTCGGGCCCTCTCGGGCTCTGTCGGGCTCTACTGGGCCCTGTCGGGCTCTGTCGGGCTCTGTCGGTCCCTGTCGGGCTCTGTCGGGCTCTACTGGGCTCTGTCGGGCCCTGTCGGGCCCTGTCGGGCTCTGTCGGGCTCTGTCGGGCCCTGTCGGGCTCTGTCGGGCTCTGTCGGGCTCTACTGGGCTCTGTCGGGCTCTGTCGGGCTCTGTCGGGCTCTGTCGGGCCCTGTCGGGCCCTGTCGGGCTCTGTCGGGCTCTGTCGGGCTCTACTGGGCTCTGTCGGGCTCTGTCGGGCTCTGTCGGGCTCTGTCGGGCTCTGTCGGGCTCTGTTGGGCTCTACTGGGCCCTGTCGGGCTCTGTCGGGCTCTGTGGGGCCCTGCTGGGCTCTGTCGGGCCCTGTCGGGCTTTGTCGGGCCCTGTCGGGCCCTGTCGGGCCCTGTCGGGCCCTGTCGGGCTCTGTCGGGCTCTGTCGGGCTCTACTGGGCTCTGTCGGGCTCTGTCGGGCTCTGTCGGGCCCTGTCGGGCTCTGTCGGGCTCTGTCGGGCCCTGTCGGGCTCTGTCGGGCTCTACTGGGCCCTGTCGGGCCCTGTCGGGCCCTGTCGGGCTCTGTCGGGCCCTGTCGGGCCCTGTCGGGCCCTGTCGGGCTCTGTCGGGCTCTGTCGGGCCCTGTCGGGCTCTGTCGGGCTCTATCGGGCTCTACTGGGCCCTGTCGGGCCCTGTCGGGCCCTGTCGGGCCCTGTCGGGCTCTGTCGTGCCCTGTCGGGCTCTGTCGGGCTCTGTCGGGCCCTGTCGGGCCCTGTCGGGCTCTGTCGGGCTCTGTCGGGCTCTACTGGGCCCTGTCGGGCTCTGTCGGGCTCTGTCGGGCTCTGTCGGGCTCTGTCGGGCTCTACTGGGCCCTGTCGGGCTCTGTCGGACTCTGTCGGGCCCTGTCGGGCCCTGTCGGGCTCTGTCAGGCTTTGTCGGGCTCTGTCGGGCTCTACTGGGCCCTGTCGGGCTCTGACGAGCTCTGTCGGGCTCTGTCGGGCCCTGTCGGGCTCTGTCGGGCTCTGTCGGGCCCTGTCGGGCTCTGTCGGGCTCTGTCGGGCCCTGTCGGGCTCTGTCGGGCTCTGTCGGGCCCTGTCGGGCCCTGTCGGGCTCTGTCGGGCTCTGTCGGGCTCTGTCGGGCTCTACTGGGCTCTGTCGGGCTCTACTGGTCTCTACTGGGCCCTGTCGGGCTCTGTCGGGCTCTGTCGGGCTCTACTGGGCTCTGTCGGGCCCTGTCGGGCCCTGTCGGGCTCTGTCAGGCTCTGTCGGGCCCTGTCGGGCTCTGTCGGGCGGGCTCTGTCGGGCTCTACTGGGCTCTGTCGGGCTCTGTCGGGCTCTGTCGGGCTCTACTGGGCTCTGTCGGGCCCTGTCGGGCCCTGTCGGGCTCGGGCTCTGTCGGGCCCTGTCGGGCCCTGTCGGGCCCTGTCGGGCTCTATCGGGCTCTGTCGGGCCCTGTCGGGCTCTGTCGGGCTCTGTCGGGCTCTGTCGGGCTCTACTGGGCTCTACTGGGCCCTGTCGGGCTCTGTCGGGCTCTACTGGGCCCTGTCGGGCCCTGTCGGGCCCTGTCGGGGTCTGTCGGACTCTACTGGGCTCTGTCGGTCTCTGTCGGGCTCTGTCGGGCTCTACTGGGCTCTGTCGGGCTCTGTCGGGCTCTGTCGGGCTCTGTCGGGCTCTACTGGGCCCTGTCGGGCCCTGTCGGGCTCTGTCGGGCTCTGTCGGGCCCTGTCGGGCTCTGTCGGGCTCTGTCGGGCCCTGTCGGGATCTGTCGGGCTCTGTCGGGCTCTGTCGGGCTCTACTGGGCTCTGTCGGGCTCTGTCAGCATCTGTCGGGCTCTGTCGGGCTCTACTGGGCCCTGTCGGGCTCTGTCGGGCTCTGTCGGGCTCTGTCGGGCTCTGTCAGGCTCTGTCGGGCTCTGTCGGGCCCTGTCGGGCCCTGTCGGGCCCTGTCGGGCTCTGTCGGGCTCTGTCGGGCTCTGTCGGGCTCTACTGGGCCCTGTCGGGCTCTGTCGGGCTCTGTCGGGCCCTGACGGGCTCTGTCGGGCTCTACTGGGCCCTGTCGGGCGCTGTCGGGCTCTGTCGGGCTCTGTCGGGCCCTGTCGGGCCCTGTCGGGCTCTGTCGGGCTCTGTCGGGCTCTGTCGGGCTCTACTGGGCCCTGTCGGGTTCTGTCGGGCTCTGTCGGGCTCTGTCGGGCTCTACTAGGCCCTGTCGGGCCCTGTCGGGATCTGTCGGGCTCTGTCGGGCTCTCTCGGGCCCTGTCAGGCTCTGTCGGGCCCTGTCGGGCTCTGTCGGGCTCTCTCGGGCTCTGTCGGGCTCTACTGGGCCCTGTCGGGCTCTGTCGGGCTCTGTCGGGCCCTGTCGGGCTCTGTCGGGCTCTGTCGGGCTCTACTGGGCCCTGTCGGACTCTGTCGGGCTCTGTCGGGCTCTGTCGGGCTCTGACGGGTTCTGTCGGGCTCTGTCGGGCTCTGTCGGGCTCTACTGGGCCCTGTCGGGCTCTGTCGGGCTCTGTCGGGCTCTACTGGGCCCTGTCGGGCCCTGTCGGGCTCTGTCGGGCCCTGTCGGGCCCTGTCGGGCCCTGTCGGGCTCTGTCGGGCTCTGTCGGGCTCTGTCGGGCCCTGTCGGGCCCTGTCGGGCTCTGTCGGGCTCTGTCGGGCTCTGTCGGGCTCTACTGGGCCCTGTCGGGCTCTGTCGGGCTCTGTCGGGCCCTCTCGGGCTCTGTCGGGCTCTACTGGGCCCTGTCGGGCTCTGTCGGGCTCTGTCGGTCCCTGTCGGGCTCTGTCGGGCTCTACTGGGCTCTGTCGGGCCCTGTCGGGCCCTGTCGGGCTCTGTCGGGCTCTGTCGGGCCCTGTCGGGCTCTGTCGGGCTCTGTCGGGCTCTACTGGGCTCTGTCGGGCTCTGTCGGGCTCTGTCGGGCTCTGTCGGGCCCTGTCGGGCCCTGTCGGGCTCTGTCGGGCTCTGTCGGGCTCTACTGGGCTCTGTCGGGCTCTGTCGGGCTCTGTCGGGCTCTGTCGGGCTCTGTCGGGCTCTGTTGGGCTCTACTGGGCCCTGTCGGGCTCTGTCGGGCTCTGTGGGGCCCTGCTGGGCTCTGTCGGGCCCTGTCGGGCTTTGTCGGGCCCTGTCGGGCTCTGTCGGGCTCTGTCGGGCTCTACTGGGCTCTGTCGGGCTCTGTCGGGCTCTGTCGGGCCCTGTCGGGCTCTGTCGGGCTCTGTCGGGCCCTGTCGGGCTCTGTCGGGCTCTACTGGGCCCTGTCGGGCCCTGTCGGGCCCTGTCGGGCTCTGTCGGGCCCTGTCGGGCCCTGTCGGGCCCTGTCGGGCTCTGTCGGGCTCTGTCGGGCCCTGTCGGGCTCTGTCGGGCTCTATCGGGCTCTACTGGGCCCTGTCGGGCCCTGTCGGGCCCTGTCGGGCCCTGTCGGGCTCTGTCGTGCCCTGTCGGGCTCTGTCGGGCTCTGTCGGGCCCTGTCGGGCCCTGTCGGGCTCTGTCGGGCTCTGTCGGGCTCTACTGGGCCCTGTCGGGCTCTGTCGGGCTCTGTCGGGCTCTGTCGGGCTCTGTCGGGCTCTACTGGGCCCTGTCGGGCTCTGTCGGACTCTGTCGGGCCCTGTCGGGCCCTGTCGGGCTCTGTCAGGCTTTGTCGGGCTCTGTCGGGCTCTACTGGGCCCTGTCGGGCTCTGACGAGCTCTGTCGGGCTCTGTCGGGCCCTGTCGGGCTCTGTCGGGCTCTGTCGGGCTCTGTCGGGCCCTGTCGGGCTCTGTCGGGCTCTGTCGGGCCCTGTCGGGCTCTGTCGGGCTCTGTCGGGCCCTGTCGGGCCCTGTCGGGCTCTGTCGGGCTCTGTCGGGCTCTGTCGGGCTCTACTGGGCTCTGTCGGGCTCTACTGGTCTCTACTGGGCCCTGTCGGGCTCTGTCGGGCTCTGTCGGGCTCTACTGGGCTCTGTCGGGCCCTGTCGGGCCCTGTCGGGCTCTGTCAGGCTCTGTCGGGCCCTGTCGGGCTCTGTCGGGCTCTGTCGGGCTCTGTCGGGCTCTACTGGGCTCTGTCGGGCTCTGTCGGGCTCTGTCGGGCTCTGTCGGGCTCAACTGGTCTCTGTGTTGCTCTGTCGGGTTCTGTCGGGCTCTGTCGGGCTCTGTCGGGCTCTGTCGGGCTCTACTGGGCTCTACTGGGCTCTGTCGGGCTCTGTCGGGCTCTACTGGGCCCTGTCGGGCCCTGTCGGGCCCTGTCGGGCTCTGTCGGGCTCTGTCGGGCTCTGTCGGGTTCTGTCGGGCTCTGTCGGGCTCTGTCGGGCTCTTCTGGGCCCTGTCGGGCTCTGTCGGGTTCTGTCGGGCTCTGTCGGGCTCTGTCGGGCTCTACTGGGCTCTGTCGGGCTCTGTCGGGTTCTGTCGGGCTCTGTCGGGCCCTGTCGGGCCCTGTCGGGCTCTGTCGGGATCTGTCGGGCTCTGTCGGGCTCTACTGGGCCCTGTCGGGCCCTGTCGGGCTCTGTCGGGCTCTGTCGGGCCCTGTCGGGCTCTGTCGGGCTCTGTCGGGCTCTGTCGGGCTCTACTGGGCTCTACTGGGCTCTGTCGGGCTCTGTCGGGCTCTACTGGGCCCTGTCGGGCCCTGTCGGGCCCTGACGGGCTCTGTCGGGCTCTACTGGGCTCTGTCGGGCTCTGTCGGGCCCTGTCGGGCTCTGTCGGGCTCTGTCGGGCTCTACTGGGCTCTGTCGGTCTCTGTCGGGCTCTACTGGGCCCGGTCGGGCTCTGTCGGGCCCTGTCGGGCTCTGTCCGGCCCTGTCGGGCCCTGTCGGGCTCTGTCGGGCTCTGTCGGGCTCTGTCGGGCCCTGTCGGGCTCTGTCGGGCTCTGTCGGGCTCTGTCGGGCTCTACTGGGCTCTGTCGGGCCCTGTCGGGCCCTGTCGGGCTCTGTCGGGCCCTGTCGGGCCCTGTCGGGCCCTGTCGGGCTCTGTCGGGCCCTGTCGGGCCCTGTCGGGCTCTGTCGGGCTCTGTCGGGCTCTGTCGGGCTCTACTGGGCTCTACTGGGCCCTGTCGGGCTCTGTCGGGCTCTACTGGGCCCTGTCGGGCCCTGTCGGGCCCTGTCGGGGTCTGTCGGACTCTACTGGGCTCTGTCGGGCTCTGTCGGGCTCTGTCGGGCTCTGTCGGGCTCTACTGGGCTCTGTCGGGCTCTGTCGGGCTCTGTCGGGCTCTGTCGGGCTCTACTGGGCCCTGTCGGGCCCTGTCGGGCTCTGTCGGGCTCTGTCGGGCCCTGTCGGGCTCTGTCGGGCTCTGTCGGGCCCTGTCGGGATCTGTCGGGCTCTGTCGGGCTCTGTCGGGCTCTACTGGGCTCTGTCGGGCTCTGTCAGCATCTGTCGGGCTCTGTCGGGCTCTACTGGGCCCTGTCGGGCTCTGTCGGGCTCTGTCGGGCTCTGTCGGGCTCTGTCAGGCTCTGTCGGGCTCTGTCGGGCCCTGTCGGGCCCTGTCGGGCCCTGTCGGGCTCTGTCGGGCTCTGTCGGGCTCTGTCGGGCTCTACTGGGCCCTGTCGGGCTCTGTCGGGCTCTGTCGGGCCCTGACGGGCTCTGTCGGGCTCTACTGGGCCCTGTCGGGCGCTGTCGGGCTCTGTCGGGCTCTGTCGGGCCCTGTCGGGCCCTGTCGGGCTCTGTCGGGCCCTGTCGGGCTCTACTGGGCCCTGTCGGGCGCTGTCGGGCTCTGTCGGGCTCTGTCGGGCTCTGTCGGGCTCTGTCGGGCTCTGTCGGGCCCTGTCGGGCTCTGTCGGGCTCTACTAGGCCCTGTCGGGCCCTGTCGGGATCTGTCGGGCTCTGTCGGGCTCTCTCGGGCCCTGTCGGGCTCTGTCGGGCCCTGTCGGGTTCTGTCGGGCTCTCTCGGGCTCTTTCGGGCTCTACTGGGCCCTGTCGGGCTCTGTCGGGCTCTCTCGGGCTCTGTCGGGCCCTGTCGGGCTCTGTCGGGCTCTGTCGGGCTCTGTCGGGCTCTACTGGGCCCTGTCGGACTCTGTCGGGCTCTGTCGGGCTCTGTCGGGCTCTGACGGGTTCTGTCGGGCTCTGTCGGGCTCTGTCGGGCTCTACTGGGCCCTGTCGGGCTCTGTCGGGCTCTGTCGGGCTCTGTCGGGCCCTGTCGGGCTCTGTCGGGCTCTGTCGGGCTCTGTCGGGCTCTACTGGGCCCTGTCGGGCCCTGTCGGGCCCTGTCGGGCTCTGTCGGGCCCTGTCGGGCCCTGTCGGGCTCTGTCGGGCTCTGTCGGGCCCTGTCGGGCTCTGTCGGGCTCTGTCGGGCTCTGTCGGGCCCTGTCGGGCTCTGTCGGGCCCTGTCGGGCTCTACTGGGCTCTGTCGGGCCCTGTCGGGCCCTGTCGGGCCCTGTCGGGCTCTGTCAGGCTCTGTCGGGCCCTGTCGGGCTCTGTCGGGCTCTGTCGGGCTCTGTCGGGCTCTACTGGGCCCTGTCGGGCCCTGTCGGGCTCTGTCGGGCTCTGTCGGGCTCTGTCGGGCTCAACTGGTCTCTGTCGGGCTCTGTCGGGTTCTGTCGGGCTCTGTCGGGCTCTGTCGGGCTCTGTCGGGCTCTACTGGGCTCTACTGGGCTCTGTCGGGCTCTGTCGGGATCTACTGGGCCCTGTCGGGCTCTGTCGGGCTCTGTCGGGCCCTGTCGGGCTCTGTCGGGCTCTGTCGGGCTCTGTCGGGCTCTGTCGGGTTCTGTCGGGCTCTGTCGGGCTCTTTCGGGCTCTTCTGGGCCCTGTCGGGCCCTGTCGGGCTCTGTCGGGCTCTGTCGGGCTCTGTCGGGCTCTACTGGGCCCTGTCGGGCCCTGTCGGGCTCTGTCGGGTTCTGTCGGGCTCTGTCGGGCTCTGTCGGGCTTTGTCGGGCTCTACTGGGCCCTGTCGGGCCCTGTCGGGCTCTGTTGGGCCCTGTCGGGCTCTGTCGGGCTCTGTCGGGCTCTGTCGGGCTCTGTCGGGCTCTACTGGGCTCTGTCGGGCTCTGTCGGGCCCTGTCGGGCCCTGTCGGGCTCTGTCGGGCTCTGTCGGGCTCTGTCGGGCTCTGTCGGGCTCTACTGGGCTCTGTCGGGCTCTGTCGGGCTCTACTGGGCCCTGTCGGGCTCTGTCGGGCCCTGTCGGGCTCTGTCGGGCTCTGTCGGGCTCTGTCGGGCTCTGTCGGGCTCTGTCGGGCTCTACTGGGCTCTGTCGGGTTCTACTGGGCTCTACTGGGCCCTGTCGGGCTCTGTCGGGCCCTGTCGGGCCCTGTCGGGCCCTGTCGGGCTCTGTCGGGCTCTGTCGGGCCCTGTCGGGCTCTGTCGGGCTCTGTCGGGCTCTGTCGGGCTCTACTGGGCCCGACAGGGCTCTGTCGGGCTCTGTCGGGCTCTGTCGGGCCCTGTCAGGCTCTGTCGGGCTCTGTCGGGCCCTGTCGGGCTCTGTCGGGCTCTACTGGGCCCTGTCGGGCTCTGTCGGGCTCTGTCGGGCTCTGTCGGGCTCTGTCGGGCTCTGTCGGGCTCTACTGGGCTCTACTGGGCTCTGTCGGGCTCTGTCGGGCTCTGTCGGGCACTGTCGGGCTCTACTTGGCCCTGTCGGGCTCTGTCGGGCTCTGTCGGGCTCTGTCGGGCTCTGTCGGGCTCTACTGGGCCCTGTCGGGCCCTGTCGGGCTCTGTCGGGCTCTGTCGGGCTCTACTGGGCTATACTGGGCTCTGTCGGGTTCTGTCGGGTTCTGTCGGGCTCTGTCGGGCTCTACCGGGCCCTGTCGGGCCCTGTCGGGCTCTGTCGGGCTCTGTCGTGCCCTGTCGGGCCCTGTCGGGCTCTGTCGGGCTCTGTCGGGCCCTGTCGGGCTCTGTCGGGCTCTACTGGGCCCTGTCGGGCTCTGTCGGGCCTTGTCGGGCTCTGTCGGGCTCTGTCGGGCCCTGTCGGGCTCTGTCGGGCTCTGTCGGGCTCTACTGGGCTCTGTCGGTCTCTGTCGGGCTCTACTGGGCCCGGTCGGGCTCTGTCGGGCCCTATCGGGCTCTGTCCGGCCCTGTCGGGCCCTGTCGGGCTCTGTCGGGCTCTGTCGGGCTCTGTCGGGCCCTGTCGGGCTCTGTCGGGCTCTGTCGGGCTCTGTCGGGCTCTACTGGGCTCTGTCGGGCCCTGTCGGGCCCTGTCGGGCTCTGTCGGGCCCTGTCGGGCCCTGTCGGGACCTGTCGGGCTCTGTCGGGCTCTGTCGGGCCCTGTCGGGCCCTGTCGGGCTCTGTCGGGCTCTGTCGGGCTCTGTCGGGCTCTACTGGGCTCTACTGGGCCCTGTCGGGCTCTGTCGGGCTCTACTGGGCCCTGTCGGGCCCTGTCGGGCCCTGTCGGGGTCTGTCGGACTCTACTGGGCTCTGTCGGGCTCTGTCGGGCTCTGTCGGGCTCTACTGGGCTCTGTCGGGCTCTGTCGGGCTCTGTCGGGCTCTGTCGGGCTCTACTGGGCCCTGTCAGGCCCTGTCGGGCTCTGTCGGGCTCTGTCGGGCCCTGTCGGGCTCTGTCGGGCTCTGTCGGGCCCTGTCGGGATCTGTCGGGCTCTGTCGGGCTCTGTCGGGCTCTACTGGGCTCTGTCGGGCTCTGTCAGGATCTGTCGGGCTCTGTCGGGCTCTACTGGGCCCTGTCGGGCTCTGTCGGGCTCTGTCGGGCTCTGTCGGGCCCTGTCGGGCCCTGTCGGGCTCTGTCGGGATCTGTCGGGCTCTGTCGGGCTCTACTGGGCCCTGTCGGGCCCTGTCGGGCTCTGTCGGGCTCTGTCGGGCCCTGTCGGGCTCTGTCGGGCTCTGTCGGGCTCTGTCGGGCTCTACTGGGCTCTACTGGGCTCTGTCGGGCTCTGTCGGGCTCTACTGGGCCCTGTCGGGCCCTGTCGGGCCCTGACGGGCTCTGTCGGGCTCTACTGGGCTCTGTCGGGCTCTGTCGGGCCCTGTCGGGCTCTGTCGGGCTCTGTCGGGCTCTACTGGGCTCTGTCGGTCTCTGTCGGGCTCTACTGGGCCCGGTCGGGCTCTGTCGGGCCCTGTCGGGCTCTGTCCGGCCCTGTCGGGCCCTGTCGGGCTCTGTCGGGCTCTGTCGGGCTCTGTCGGGCCCTGTCGGGCTCTGTCGGGCTCTGTCGGGCTCTGTCGGGCTCTACTGGGCTCTGTCGGGCCCTGTCGGGCCCTGTCGGGCTCTGTCGGGCCCTGTCGGGCCCTGTCGGGCCCTGTCGGGCTCTGTCGGGCTCTGTCGGGCCCTGTCGGGCTCTGTCGGGCTCTGTCGGGCTCTGTCGGGCTCTACTGGGCTCTACTGGGCCCTGTCGGGCTCTGTCGGGCTCTACTGGGCCCTGTCGGGCCCTGTCGGGCCCTGTCGGGGTCTGTCGGACTCTACTGGGCTCTGTCGGGCTCTGTCGGGCTCTGTCGGGCTCTGTCGGGCTCTACTGGGCTCTGTCGGGCTCTGTCGGGCTCTGTCGGGCTCTGTCGGGCTCTACTGGGCCCTGTCGGGCCCTGTCGGGCTCTGTCGGGCTCTGTCGGGCCCTGTCGGGCTCTGTCGGGCTCTGTCGGGCCCTGTCGGGATCTGTCGGGCTCTGTCGGGCTCTGTCGGGCTCTACTGGGCTCTGTCGGGCTCTGTCAGCATCTGTCGGGCTCTGTCGGGCTCTACTGGGCCCTGTCGGGCTCTGTCGGGCTCTGTCGGGCTCTGTCGGGCTCTGTCAGGCTCTGTCGGGCTCTGTCGGGCCCTGTCGGGCCCTGTCGGGCCCTGTCGGGCTCTGTCGGGCCCTGACGGGCTCTGTCGGGCTCTACTGGGCCCTGTCGGGCGCTGTCGGGCTCTGTCGGGCTCTGTCGGGCCCTGTCGGGCCCTGTCGGGCTCTGTCGGGCTCTGTCGGGCTCTGTCGGGCTCTACTGGGCCCTGTCGGGTTCTGTCGGGCTCTGTCGGGCTCTGTCGGGCTCTACTAGGCCCTGTCGGGCCCTGTCGGGATCTGTCGGGCTCTGTCGGGCTCTCTCGGGCCCTGTCAGGCTCTGTCGGGCCCTGTCGGGCTCTGTCGGGCTCTGTCGGGCCCTGTCGGGCTCTGTCGGGCTCTGTCGGGCTCTGTCGGGCTCTACTGGGCCCTGTCGGGCTCTGTCGGGCTCTGTCGGGCTCTGTCGGGCTCTACTGGGCCCTGTCGGGCCCTGTCGGGCTCTGTCGGGCCCTGTCGGGCCCTGTCGGGCCCTGTCGGGCTCTGTCGGGCTCTGTCGGGCTCTGTCGGGCCCTGTCGGGCCCTGTCGGGCTCTGTCGGGCTCTGTCGGGCTCTGTCGGGCTCTACTGGGCCCTGTCGGGCTCTGTCGGGCTCTGTCGGGCCCTCTCGGGCTCTGTCGGGCTCTACTGGGCCCTGTCGGGCTCTGTCGGGCTCTGTCGGTCCCTGTCGGGCTCTGTCGGGCTCTGTCGGGCCCTGTCGGGCTCTGTCGGGCTCTGTCGGGCTCTGTCGGGCTCTACTGGGCTCTGTCGGGCTCTGTCAGGCTCTGTCGGGCTCTGTCGGGCTCTACTGGACCCTGTCGGGCTCTGTCGGGCTCTGTCGGGCTCTGTCAGGCTCTGTCGGGCTCTGTCGGGCCCTGTCGGGCCCTGTCGGGCCCTGTAGGGCTCTGTCGGGCTCTGTCGGGCTCTGTCGGGCTCTACTGGGCTCTGTCGGGCCCTGTCGGGCCCTGTCGGGCTCTGTCGGGCCCTGTCGGGCTCTGTCGGGCTCTACTGGGCCCTGTCGGGCCCTATCGGGCTCTGTCGGGCTCTGTCGGGCCCTGTCGGGCTCTACTGGGCCCTGTCGGGCGCTGTCGGGCTCTGTCGGGCTCTGTCGGGCTCTGTCGGGCCCTGTCGGGCTCTACTGGGCCCTGTCGGGCGCTGTCGGGCTCTGTCGGGCTCTGTCGGGCTCTGTCGGGCTCTGTCGGGCCCTGTCGGGCTCTGTCGGGCTCTACTAGGCCCTGTCGGGCCCTGTCGGGATCTGTCGGGCTCTGTCGGGCTCTCTCGGGCCCTGTCGGGCTCTGTCGGGCCCTGTCGGGTTCTGTCGGGCTCTCTCGGGCTCTTTCGGGCTCTACTGGGCCCTGTCGGGCTCTGTCGGGCTCTCTCGGGCTCTGTCGGGCCCTGTCGGGCTCTGTCGGGCTCTGTCGGGCTCTGTCGGGCTCTACTGGGCCCTGTCGGACTCTGTCGGGCTCTGTCGGGCTCTGTCGGGCTCTGACGGGTTCTGTCGGGCTCTGTCGGGCTCTGTCGGGCTCTACTGGGCCCTGTCGGGCTCTGTCGGGCTCTGTCGGGCTCTGTCGGGCCCTGTCGGGCTCTGTCGGGCTCTGTCGGGCTCTGTCGGGCTCTACTGGGCCCTGTCGGGCCCTGTCGGGCCCTGTCGGGCTCTGTCGGGCCCTGTCGGGCCCTGTCGGGCTCTGTCGGGCTCTGTCGGGCCCTGTCGGGCTCTGTCGGGCTCTGTCGGGCTCTGTCGGGCCCTGTCGGGCTCTGTCGGGCCCTGTCGGGCTCTACTGGGCTCTGTCGGGCCCTGTCGGGCCCTGTCGGGCTCTGTCAGGCTCTGTCGGGCCCTGTCGGGCTCTGTCGGGCTCTGTCGGGCTCTGTCGGGCTCTACTGGGCCCTGTCGGGCCCTGTCGGGCTCTGTCGGGCTCTGTCGGGCTCTGTCGGGCTCAACTGGTCTCTGTCGGGCTCTGTCGGGTTCTGTCGGGCTCTGTCGGGCTCTGTCGGGCTCTGTCGGGCTCTACTGGGCTCTGTCGGGCTCTGTCGGGCTCTGTCGGGCTCTGTCGGGCTCTACTGGGCCCTGTCGGGCCCTGTCGGGCTCTGTCGGGCTCTGTCGGGCCCTGTCGGGCTCTGTCGGGCTCTGTCGGGCCCTGTCGGGATCTGTCGGGCTCTGTCGGGCTCTGTCGGGCTCTACTGGGCTCTGTCGGGCTCTGTCAGCATCTGTCGGGCTCTGTCGGGCTCTACTGGGCCCTGTCGGGCTCTGTCGGGCTCTGTCGGGCTCTGTCGGGCTCTGTCAGGCTCTGTCGGGCTCTGTCGGGCCCTGTCGGGCCCTGTCGGGCCCTGTCGGGCTCTGTCGGGCTCTGTCGGGCTCTGTCGGGCTCTACTGGGCCCTGTCGGGCTCTGTCGGGCTCTGTCGGGCCCTGACGGGCTCTGTCGGGCTCTACTGGGCCCTGTCGGGCGCTGTCGGGCTCTGTCGGGCTCTGTCGGGCCCTGTCGGGCCCTGTCGGGCTCTGTCGGGCTCTGTCGGGCTCTGTCGGGCTCTACTGGGCCCTGTCGGGTTCTGTCGGGCTCTGTCGGGCTCTGTCGGGCTCTACTAGGCCCTGTCGGGCCCTGTCGGGATCTGTCGGGCTCTGTCGGGCTCTCTCGGGCCCTGTCAGGCTCTGTCGGGCCCTGTCGGGCTCTGTCGGGCTCTCTCGGGCTCTGTCGGGCTCTACTGGGCCCTGTCGGGCTCTGTCGGGCTCTGTCGGGCCCTGTCGGGCTCTGTCGGGCTCTGTCGGGCTCTGTCGGGCTCTACTGGGCCCTGTCGGGCTCTGTCGGGCTCTGTCGGGCTCTGTCGGGCTCTACTGGGCCCTGTCGGGCCCTGTCGGGCTCTGTCGGGCCCTGTCGGGCCCTGTCGGGCCCTGTCGGGCTCTGTCGGGCTCTGTCGGGCTCTGTCGGGCCCTGTCGGGCCCTGTCGGGCTCTGTCGGGCTCTGTCGGGCTCTGTCGGGCTCTACTGGGCCCTGTCGGGCTCTGTCGGGCTCTGTCGGGCCCTCTCGGGCTCTGTCGGGCTCTACTGGGCCCTGTCGGGCTCTGTCGGGCTCTGTCGGTCCCTGTCGGGCTCTGTCGGGCTCTGTCGGGCCCTGTCGGGCTCTGTCGGGCTCTGTCGGGCTCTGTCGGGCTCTACTGGGCTCTGTCGGGCTCTGTCAGGCTCTGTCGGGCTCTGTCGGGCTCTACTGGACCCTGTCGGGCTCTGTCGGGCTCTGTCGGGCTCTGTCAGGCTCTGTCGGGCTCTGTCGGGCCCTGTCGGGCCCTGTCGGGCCCTGTAGGGCTCTGTCGGGCTCTGTCGGGCTCTGTCGGGCTCTACTGGGCTCTGTCGGGCCCTGTCGGGCCCTGTCGGGCTCTGTCGGGCCCTGTCGGGCTCTGTCGGGCTCTACTGGGCCCTGTCGGGCCCTATCGGGCTCTGTCGGGCTCTGTCGGGCCCTGTCGGGCTCTACTGGGCCCTGTCGGGCGCTGTCGGGCTCTGTCGGGCTCTGTCGGGCTCTGTCGGGCCCTGTCGGGCTCTACTGGGCCCTGTCGGGCGCTGTCGGGCTCTGTCGGGCTCTGTCGGGCTCTGTCGGGCTCTGTCGGGCCCTGTCGGGCTCTGTCGGGCTCTACTAGGCCCTGTCGGGCCCTGTCGGGATCTGTCGGGCTCTGTCGGGCTCTCTCGGGCCCTGTCGGGCTCTGTCGGGCCCTGTCGGGTTCTGTCGGGCTCTCTCGGGCTCTTTCGGGCTCTACTGGGCCCTGTCGGGCTCTGTCGGGCTCTCTCGGGCTCTGTCGGGCCCTGTCGGGCTCTGTCGGGCTCTGTCGGGCTCTGTCGGGCTCTACTGGGCCCTGTCGGACTCTGTCGGGCTCTGTCGGGCTCTGTCGGGCTCTGACGGGTTCTGTCGGGCTCTGTCGGGCTCTGTCGGGCTCTACTGGGCCCTGTCGGGCTCTGTCGGGCTCTGTCGGGCTCTGTCGGGCCCTGTCGGGCTCTGTCGGGCTCTGTCGGGCTCTGTCGGGCTCTACTGGGCCCTGTCGGGCCCTGTCGGGCCCTGTCGGGCTCTGTCGGGCCCTGTCGGGCCCTGTCGGGCTCTGTCGGGCTCTGTCGGGCCCTGTCGGGCTCTGTCGGGCTCTGTCGGGCTCTGTCGGGCCCTGTCGGGCTCTGTCGGGCCCTGTCGGGCTCTACTGGGCTCTGTCGGGCCCTGTCGGGCCCTGTCGGGCTCTGTCAGGCTCTGTCGGGCCCTGTCGGGCTCTGTCGGGCTCTGTCGGGCTCTGTCGGGCTCTACTGGGCCCTGTCGGGCCCTGTCGGGCTCTGTCGGGCTCTGTCGGGCTCTGTCGGGCTCAACTGGTCTCTGTCGGGCTCTGTCGGGTTCTGTCGGGCTCTGTCGGGCTCTGTCGGGCTCTGTCGGGCTCTACTGGGCTCTACTGGGCTCTGTCGGGCTCTGTCGGGATCTACTGGGCCCTGTCGGGCTCTGTCGGGCTCTGTCGGGCCCTGTCGGGCTCTGTCGGGCTCTGTCGGGCTCTGTCGGGCTCTGTCGGGTTCTGTCGGGCTCTGTCGGGCTCTTTCGGGCTCTTCTGGGCCCTGTCGGGCCCTGTCGGGCTCTGTCGGGCTCTGTCGGGCTCTGTCGGGCTCTACTGGGCCCTGTCGGGCCCTGTCGGGCTCTGTCGGGTTCTGTCGGGCTCTGTCGGGCTCTGTCGGGCTTTGTCGGGCTCTACTGGGCCCTGTCGGGCTCTGTTGGGCCCTGTCGGGCTCTGTCGGGCTCTGTCGGGCTCTGTCGGGCTCTGTCGGGCTCTGTCGGGCTCTACTGGGCTCTGTCGGGCTCTGTCGGGCCCTGTCGGGCCCTGTCGGGCTCTGTCGGGCTCTGTCGGGCTCTGTCGGGCTCTACTGGGCTCTGTCGGGCTCTGTCGGGCTCTACTGGGCCCTGTCGGGCTCTGTCGGGCCCTGTCGGGCTCTGTCGGGCTCTGTCGGGCCCTGTCGGGCTCTGTCGGGCTCTGTCGGGCTCTGTCGGGCTCTACTGGGCTCTGTCGGGTTCTACTGGGCTCTACTGGGCCCTGTCGGGCTCTGTCGGGCCCTGTCGGGCCCTGTCGGGCCCTGTCGGGCTCTGTCGGGCTCTGTCGGGCCCTGTCGGGCTCTGTCGGGCTCTGTCGGGCTCTGTCGGGCTCTACTGGGCCCGACAGGGCTCTGTCGGGCTCTGTCGGGCTCTGTCGGGCCCTGTCAGGCTCTGTCGGGCTCTGTCGGGCCCTGTCGGGCTCTGTCGGGCTCTACTGGGCCCTGTCGGGCTCTGTCGGGCTCTGTCGGGCTCTGTCGGGCCCTGTCGGGCTCTGTCGGGCTCTGTCGGGCTGTGTCGGGCTCTGTCGGGCTCTACTGGGCTCTACTGGGCTCTGTCGGGCTCTGTCGGGCTCTGTCGGGCACTGTCGGGCTCTACTTGGCCCTGTCGGGCTCTGTCGGGCTCTGTCGGGCTCTGTCGGGCTCTGTCGGGCTCTACTGGGCCCTGTCGGGCCCTGTCGGGCTCTGTCGGGCTCTGTCGGGCTCTACTGGGCTCTACTGGGCTCTGTCGGGTTCTGTCGGGTTCTGTCGGGCTCTGTCGGGCTCTACCGGGCCCTGTCGGGCCCTGTCGGGCTCTGTCGGGCTCTGTCGTGCCCTGTCGGGCCCTGTCGGGCCCTGTCGGGCCCTGTCGGGCTCTGTCGGGCTCTGTCGGGCCCTGTCGGGCTCTGTCGGGCTCTACTGGGCCCTGTCGGGCCCTGTCGGGCCTTGTCGGGCTCTGTCGGGCTCTGTCGGGCCCTGTCGGGCTCTGTCGGGCTCTGTCGGGCTCTACTGGGCTCTGTCGGTCTCTGTCGGGCTCTACTGGGCCCGGTCGGGCTCTGTCGGGCCCTGTCGGGCTCTGTCCGGCCCTGTCGGGCCCTGTCGGGCTCTGTCGGGCTCTGTCGGGCTCTGTCGGGCCCTGTCGGGCTCTGTCGGGCTCTGTCGGGCTCTGTCGGGCTCTACTGGGCTCTGTCGGGCCCTGTCGGGCCCTGTCGGGCTCTGTCGGGCCCTGTCGGGCCCTGTCGGGACCTGTCGGGCTCTGTCGGGCTCTGTCGGGCCCTGTCGGGCTCTGTCGGGCTCTGTCGGGCTCTGTCGGGCTCTACTGGGCTCTACTGGGCCCTGTCGGGCTCTGTCGGGCTCTACTGGGCCCTGTCGGGCCCTGTCGGGCCCTGTCGGGGTCTGTCGGACTCTACTGGGCTCTGTCGGGCTCTGTCGGGCTCTGTCGGGCTCTACTGGGCTCTGTCGGGCTCTGTCGGGCTCTGTCGGGCTCTGTCGGGCTCTACTGGGCCCTGTCAGGCCCTGTCGGGCTCTGTCGGGCTCTGTCGGGCCCTGTCGGGCTCTGTCGGGCCCTGTCGGGATCTGTCGGGCTCTGTCGGGCTCTGTCGGGCTCTACTGGGCTCTGTCGGGCTCTGTCAGGATCTGTCGGGCTCTGTCGGGCTCTACTGGGCCCTGTCGGGCTCTGTCGGGCTCTGTCGGGCTCTGTCGGGCTCTGTCAGGCTCTGTCGGGCTCTGTCGGGCCCTGTCGGGCCCTGTCGGGCCCTGTCGGGCTCTGTCGGGCTCTGTCGGGCTCTGTCGGGCTCTACTGGGCCGTGTCGGGCTCTGTCGGGCTCTGTCGGGCTCTGTCGGGCCCTGACGGGCTCTGTCGGGCTCTACTGGGCCCTGTCGGGCGCTGTCGGGCTCTGTCGGGCTCTGTCGGGCCCTGTCGGGCCCTGTCGGGCTCTGTCGGGCTCTGTCGGGCTCTGTCGGGCTCTACTAGGCCCTGTCGGGCCCTGTCGGGATCTGTCGGGCTCTCTCGGGCTCTGTCGGGCTCTACTGGGCCCTGTCGGGCTCTGTCGGGCTCTGTCGGGCCCTGTCGGGCTCTGTCGGGCTCTGTCGGGCTCTGTCGGGCTCTACTGGGCCCTGTCGGACTCTGTCGGGCTCTGTCGGGCTCTGTCGGGCTCTGACGGGTTCTGTCGGGCTCTGTCGGGCTCTGTCGGGCTCTACTGGGCCCTGTCGGGCTCTGTCGGGCTCTGTCGGGCTCTGTCGGGCTCTACTGGGCCCTGTCGGGCCCTGTCGGGCTCTGTCGGGCCCTGTCGGGCCCTGTCGGGCCCTGTCGGGCTCTGTCGGGCTCTGTCGGGCTCTGTCGGGCCCTGTCGGGCCCTGTCGGGCTCTGTCGGGCTCTGTCGGGCTCTACTGGGCCCTGTCGGGCTCTGTCGGGCTCTGTCGGGCCCTGTCGGGCTCTGTCGGGCTCTACTGGGCCCTGTCGGGCTCTGTCGGGCTCTGTCGGGCCCTGTCGGGCTCTGTCGGGCTCTGTCGGGCCCTGTCGGGCTCTGTCGGGCTCTGTCGGGCTCTGTCGGGCTCTACTGGGCTCTGTCGGGCTCTGTCAGGCTCTGTCGGGCTCTGTCGGGCTCTACTGGACCCTGTCGGGCTCTGTCGGGCTCTGTCGGGCTCTGTCAGGCTCTGTCGGGCTCTGTCGGGCCCTGTCGGGCCCTGTCGGGCCCTGTAGGGCTCTGTCGGGCTCTGTCGGGCTCTGTCGGGCTCTACTGGGCTCTGTCGGGCCCTGTCGGGCCCTGTCGGGCTCTGTCGGGCCCTGTCGGGCTCTGTCGGGCTCTACTGGGCCCTGTCGGGCCCTATCGGGCTCTGTCGGGCTCTGTCGGGCCCTGTCGGGCTCTACTGGGCCCTGTCGGGCGCTGTCGGGCTCTGTCGGGCTCTGTCGGGCTCTGTCGGGCCCTGTCGGGCTCTACTGGGCCCTGTCGGGCGCTGTCGGGCTCTGTCGGGCTCTGTCGGGCTCTGTCGGGCTCTGTCGGGCTCTGTCGGGCCCTGTCGGGCTCTGTCGGGCTCTACTAGGCCCTGTCGGGCCCTGTCGGGATCTGTCGGGCTCTGTCGGGCTCTCTCGGGCCCTGTCGGGCTCTGTCGGGCCCTGTCGGGTTCTGTCGGGCTCTCTCGGGCTCTTTCGGGCTCTACTGGGCCCTGTCGGGCTCTGTCGGGCTCTCTCGGGCTCTGTCGGGCCCTGTCGGGCTCTGTCGGGCTCTGTCGGGCTCTGTCGGGCTCTACTGGGCCCTGTCGGACTCTGTCGGGCTCTGTCGGGCTCTGTCGGGCTCTGACGGGTTCTGTCGGGCTCTGTCGGGCTCTGTCGGGCTCTACTGGGCCCTGTCGGGCTCTGTCGGGCTCTGTCGGGCTCTGTCGGGCCCTGTCGGGCTCTGTCGGGCTCTGTCGGGCTCTGTCGGGCTCTACTGGGCTCTGTCGGGCCCTGTCGGGCCCTGTCGGGCTCTGTCGGGCCCTGTCGGGCCCTGTCGGGCTCTGTCGGGCCCTGTCGGGCTCTGTCGGGCTCTGTCGGGCTCTGTCGGGCTCTGTCGGGCTCTGTCGGGCCCTGTCGGGCTCTGTCGGGCCCTGTCGGGCTCTACTGGGCTCTGTCGGGCCCTGTCGGGCCCTGTCGGGCTCTGTCAGGCTCTGTCGGGCCCTGTCGGGCTCTGTCGGGCTCTGTCGGGCTCTGTCGGGCTCTACTGGGCCCTGTCGGGCCCTGTCGGGCTCTGTCGGGCTCTGTCGGGCTCTGTCGGGCTCAACTGGTCTCTGTCGGGCTCTGTCGGGTTCTGTCGGGCTCTGTCGGGCTCTGTCGGGCTCTGTCGGGCTCTACTGGGCTCTACTGGGCTCTGTCGGGCTCTGTCGGGATCTACTGGGCCCTGTCGGGCTCTGTCGGGCTCTGTCGGGCTCTGTCGGGCTCTGTCGGGTTCTGTCGGGCTCTGTCGGGCTCTTTCGGGCTCTTCTGGGCCCTGTCGGGCCCTGTCGGGCTCTGTCGGGCTCTGTCGGGCTCTGTCGGGCTCTACTGGGCCCTGTCGGGCCCTGTCGGGCTCTGTCGGGTTCTGTCGGGCTCTGTCGGGCTCTGTCGGGCTCTGTCGGGCTCTACTGGGCCCTGTCGGGCCCTGTCGGGCCCTGTCGGGCTCTGTCGGGCCCTGTCGGGCTCTGTCGGGCTCTGTCGGGCTCTGTCGGGCTCTGTCGGGCTCTACTGGGCTCTGTCGGGCTCTGTCGGGCCCTGTCGGGCCCTGTCGGGCTCTGTCGGGCTCTGTCGGGCCCTGTCGGGCTCTGTCGGGCTCTGTCGGGCTCTACTGGGCTCTGTCGGGCTCTGTCGGGCTCTACTGGGCCCTGTCGGGCTCTGTCGGGCCCTGTCGGGCTCTGTCGGGCTCTGTCGGGCCCTGTCGGGCTCTGTCGGGCTCTGTCGGGCTCTGTCGGGCTCTACTGGGCTCTGTCGGGTTCTACTGGGCTCTACTGGGCCCTGTCGGGCTCTGTCGGGCTCTGTCGAGCCCTGTCGGGCCCTGTCGGGCTCTGTCGGGCTCTGTCGGGCCCTGTCGGGCTCTGTCGGGCTCTGTCGGGCTCTGTCGGGCTCTACTGGGCCCGACAGGGCTCTGTCGGGCTCTGTCGGGCTCTGTCGGGCCCTGTCAGGCTCTGTCGGGCTCTGTCGGGCCCTGTCGGGCTCTGTCGGGCTCTACTGGGCCCTGTCGGGCTCTGTCGGGCTCTGTCGGGCCCTGTCGGGCTCTGTCGGGCTCTGTCGGGCTGTGTCGGGCTCTGTCGGGCTCTACTGGGCTCTACTGGGCTCTGTCGGGCTCTGTCGGGCTCTGTCGGGCACTGTCGGGCTCTACTTGGCCCTGTCGGGCTCTGTCGGGCTCTGTCGGGCTCTGTCGGGCTCTGTCGGGCTCTGTCGGGCTCTACTGGGCCCTGTCGGGCCCTGTCGGGCTCTGTCGGGCTCTGTCGGGCTCTACTGGGCTCTACTGGGCTCTGTCGGGTTCTGTCGGGTTCTGTCGGGCTCTGTCGGGCTCTATCGGGCCCTGTCGGGCCCTGTCGGGCTCTGTCGGGCTCTGTCGTGCCCTGTCGGGCCCTGTCGGGCCCTGTCGGGCCCTGTCGGGCTCTGTCGGGCTCTGTCGGGCCCTGTCGGGCTCTGTCGGGCTCTACTGGGCCCTGTCGGGCCCTGTCGGGCCCTGTCGGGCTCTGTCGGGCTCTGTCGGGCTCTGTCGGGCTCTACTGGGCTCTGTCGGGCCCTGTCGGGCTCTGTCGGGATCTACTGGGCTCTGTCGGGCTCTGTCGGGCTCTGTCGGGATCTACTGGGCTCTGTCGGGCTCTGTCGGGCTCTGTCGGGCCCTGTCGGGCTCTACTGGGCCCTGTCGGGCTCTGTCGGGCTCTGTCGGGCCCTGTCGGGCCCTGTCGGGCTCTGTCGGGCTCTGTCGGGCTCTACTGGGCTCTGTCAGGCTCTGTCGGGCTCTGTCGGGCTCTGTCGGGCTCTACTGGGCCCTGTCGGGCTCTGTCGGGCTCTGTGGGGCCCTGTCGGGCTCTGTCGGGCTCTGTCGGGCCCTGTCGGGCTCTGTCGGGCCCTGTCGGGCCCTGTCGGGCCCTGTCGGGCTCTGTCGGGCCCTGTCGGGCCCTGTCGGGCTCTGTCGGGCTCTGTCGGGCTCTGTCGGGCTCTACTGAGCCCTGTCGGGCTCTGTCGGGCTCTGTCGGGCCCTGTCGGGCTCTGTCGGGCTCTGTCGGGCCCTGTCGGGCTCTGTCGGGCTCTACTGGGCCCTGTCGGGCCCTGTCGGGCCCTGTCGGGCTCTGTCGGGCTCTGTCGGGCTCTACTGGGCTCTACTGGGCTCTGTCGGGCTCTACTGGGCCCTGTCGGGCCCTGTCGGGCTCTGTCGGGCTCTGTCGGGCTCTGTCATGCCCTGTCGGGCTCTGTCGGGCTCTGTCGGGCCCTGTCGGGCTCTATCGGGCCCTGTCGGGCCCTGTCGGGCTCTGTCGGGCTCTGTCGGGCTCTGTCGGGCTCTACTGGGCCCTGTCGGACTCTGTCGGGCTCTGTCGGGCTCTGTCGGGCTCTGACGGGTTCTGTCGGGCTCTGTCGGGCTCTGTCGGGCTCTACTGGGCCCTGTCGGGCTCTGTCGGGCTCTGTCGGGCTCTGTCGGGCTCTACTGGGCCCTGTCGGGCCCTGTCGGGCTCTGTCGGGCCCTGTCGGGCCCTGTCGGGCCCTGTCGGGCCCTGTCGGGCTCTGTCGGGCTCTGTCGGGCTCTGTCGGGCCCTGTCGGGCCCTGTCGGGCTCTGTCGGGCTCTGTCGGGCTCTACTGGGCCCTGTCGGGCTCTGTCGGGCTCTGTCGGGCCCTGTCGGGCTCTGTCGGGCTCTACTGGGCCCTGTCGGGCTCTGTCGGGCTCTGTCGGGCCCTGTCGGGCTCTTTCGGGCTCTGTCGGGCCCTGTCGGGCTCTGTCGGGCTCTGTCGGGCTCTGTCGGGCTCTACTGGGCTCTGTCGGGCTCTGTCAGGCTCTGTCGGGCTCTGTCGGGCTCTACTGGACCCTGTCGGGCTCTGTCGGGCTCTGTCGGGCTCTGTCAGGCTCTGTCGGGCTCTGTCGGGCCCTGTCGGGCCCTGTCGGGCCCTGTAGGGCTCTGTCGGGCTCTGTCGGGCTCTGTCGGGCTCTACTGGGCTCTGTCGGGCCCTGTCGGGCCCTGTCGGGCTCTGTCGGGCCCTGTCGGGCTCTGTCGGGCTCTACTGGGCCCTGTCGGGCCCTATCGGGCTCTGTCGGGCTCTGTCGGGCCCTGTCGGGCTCTACTGGGCCCTGTCGGGCGCTGTCGGGCTCTGTCGGGCTCTGTCGGGCTCTGTCGGGCCCTGTCGGGCTCTACTGGGCCCTGTCGGGCGCTGTCGGGCTCTGTCGGGCTCTGTCGGGCTCTGTCGGGCTCTGTCGGGCTCTGTCGGGCCCTGTCGGGATCTGTCGGGCTCTACTAGGCCCTGTCGGGCCCTGTCGGGATCTGTCGGGCTCTGTCGGGCTCTCTCGGGCCCTGTCGGGCTCTGTCGGGCCCTGTCGGGTTCTGTCGGGCTCTCTCGGGCTCTTTCGGGCTCTACTGGGCCCTGTCGGGCTCTGTCGGGCTCTCTCGGGCTCTGTCGGGCCCTGTCGGGCTCTGTCGGGCTCTGTCGGGCTCTGTCGGGCTCTACTGGGCCCTGTCGGACTCTGTCGGGCTCTGTCGGGCTCTGTCGGGCTCTGACGGGTTCTGTCGGGCTCTGTCGGGCTCTGTCGGGCTCTACTGGGCCCTGTCGGGCTCTGTCGGGCTCTGTCGGGCTCTGTCGGGCCCTGTCGGGCTCTGTCAGGCTCTGTCGGGCTCTGTCGGGCTCTGTCGGGCTCTACTGGGCTCTGTCGGGCCCTGTCGGGCCCTGTCGGGCTCTGTCGGGCCCTGTCGGGCCCTGTCGGGCTCTGTCGGGCTCTGTCGGGCCCTGTCGGGCTCTGTCGGGCTCTGTCGGGCTCTGTCGGGCTCTGTCGGGCCCTGTCGGGCTCTGTCGGGCCCTGTCGGGCTCTACTGGGCTCTGTCGGGCCCTGTCGGGCCCTGTCGGGCTCTGTCAGGCTCTGTCGGGCCCTGTCGGGCTCTGTCGGGCTCTGTCGGGCTCTGTCGGGCTCTACTGGGCCCTGTCGGGCCCTGTCGGGCTCTGTCGGGCTCTGTCGGGCTCTGTCGGGCTCAACTGGTCTCTGTCGGGCTCTGTCGGGTTCTGTCGGGCTCTGTCGGGCTCTGTCGGGCTCTGTCGGGCTCTACTGGGCTCTACTGGGCTCTGTCGGGCTCTGTCGGGATCTACTGGGCCCTGTCGGGCTCTGTCGGGCTCTGTCGGGCCCTGTCGGGCCCTGTCGGGCTCTGTCGGGCTCTGTCGGGCTCTGTCGGGTTCTGTCGGGCTCTGTCGGGCTCTTTCGGGCTCTTCTGGGCCCTGTCGGGCCCTGTCGGGCTCTGTCGGGCTCTGTCGGGCTCTGTCGGGCTCTACTGGGCCCTGTCGGGCCCTGTCGGGCTCTGTCGGGTTCTGTCGGGCTCTGTCGGGCTCTGTCGGGCTCTGTCGGGCTCTACTGGGCCCTGTCGGGCCCTGTCGGGCCCTGTCGGGCTCTGTCGGGCCCTGTCGGGCTCTGTCGGGCTCTGTCGGGCTCTGTCGGGCTCTGTCGGGCTCTGTCGGGCTCTGTCGGGCTCTACTGGGCTCTGTCGGGCTCTGTCGGGCCCTGTCGGGCCCTGTCGGGCTCTGTCGGGCTCTGTCGGGCCCTGTCGGGCTCTGTCGGGCTCTGTCGGGCTCTACTGGGCTCTGTCGGGCTCTGTCGGGCTCTACTGGGCCCTGTCGGGCTCTGTCGGGCCCTGTCGGGCTCTGTCGGGCTCTGTCGGGCCCTGTCGGGCTCTGTCGGGCTCTGTCGGGCTCTGTCGGGCTCTGTCGGGCTCTACTGGGCTCTGTCGGGTTCTACTGGGCTCTACTGGGCCCTGTCGGGCTCTGTCGGGCCCTGTCGGGCTCTGTCGGGCCCTGTCGGGCTCTGTCGGGCTCTGTCGGGCTCTGTCGGGCTCTGTCGGGCTCTACTGGGCTCTGTCGGGTTCTACTGGGCTCTACTGGGCCCTGTCGGGCTCTGTCGGGCTCTGTCGGGCCCTGTCGGGCCCTGTCGGGCTCTGTCGGGCCCTGTCAGGCTCTGTCGGGCTCTGTCGGGCCCTGTCGGGCTCTGTCGGGCTCTACTGGGCCCTGTCGGGCTCTGTCGGGCTCTGTCGGGCTCTGTCGGGCCCTGTCGGGCTCTGTCGGGCTCTGTCGGGCTGTGTCGGGCTCTGTCGGGCTCTACTGGGCTCTACTGGGCTCTGTCGGGCTCTGTCGGGCTCTGTCGGGCACTGTCGGGCTCTACTTGGCCCTGTCGGGCCCTGTCGGGCCCTGTCGGGCTCTGTCGGGCTCTGTCGGGCTCTGTCGGGCTCTGTCGGGCTCTACTGGGCCCTGTCGGGCCCTGTCGGGCTCTGTCGGGCTCTGTCGGGCTCTACTGGGCTCTACTGGGCTCTGTCGGGTTCTGTCGGGTTCTGTCGGGCTCTGTCGGGCTCTATCGGGCCCTGTCGGGCCCTGTCGGGCTCTGTCGGGCTCTGTCGTGCCCTGTCGGGCCCTGTCGGGCCCTGTCGGGCCCTGTCGGGCTCTGTCGGGCTCTGTCGGGCCCTGTCGGGCTCTGTCGGGCTCTACTGGGCCCTGTCGGGCCCTGTCGGGCCCTGTCGGGCTCTGTCGGGCTCTGTCGGGCTCTGTCGGGCTCTACTGGGCTCTGTCGGGCCCTGTCGGGCTCTGTCGGGATCTACTGGGCTCTGTCGGGCTCTGTCGGGCTCTGTCGGGATCTACTGGGCTCTGTCGGGCTCTGTCGGGCTCTGTCGGGCCCTGTCGGGCTCTACTGGGCCCTGTCGGGCTCTGTCGGGCTCTGTCGGGCCCTGTCGGGCCCTGTCGGGCTCTGTCGGGCTCTGTCGGGCTCTACTGGGCTCTGTCAGGCTCTGTCGGGCTCTGTCGGGCTCTGTCGGGCTCTACTGGGCCCTGTCCGGCTCTGTCGGGCTCTGTGGGGCCCTGTCGGGCTCTGTCGGGCTCTGTCGGGCCCTGTCGGGCTCTGTCGGGCCCTGTCGGGCCCTGTCGGGCCCTGTCGGGCTCTGTCGGGCTCTGTCGGGCTCTGTCGGGCTCTACTGAGCCCTGTCGGGCTCTGTCGGGCTCTGTCGGGCCCTGTCGGGCTCTGTCGGGCTCTGTCGGGCCCTGTCGGGCTCTGTCGGGCTCTACTGGGCCCTGTCGGGCCCTGTCGGGCCCTGTCGGGCTCTGTCGGGCTCTGTCGGGCTCTACTGGGCTCTACTGGGCTCTGTCGGGCTCTACTGGGCCCTGTCGGGCCCTGTCGGGCTCTGTCGGGCTCTGTCGGGCTCTGTCATGCCCTGTCGGGCTCTGTCGGGCTCTGTCGGGCCCTGTCGGGCTCTATCGGGCCCTGTCGGGCCCTGTCGGGCTCTGTCGGGCTCTGTCGGGCTCTGTCGGGCCCTGTCGGGCTCTGTCGGGCTCTGTCGGGCTCTACTGGGCCCTGTCGGGCTCTGTCGGGCTCTGTCGGGCTCTACTGGGCCCTGTCGGGCCCTGTCGGGCTCTGTCGGGCTCTGTCGGGCTCTACTGGGCCCTGTCGGGCTCTGTCGGGCTCTGTCGGGCCCTGTCGGGCTCTTTCGGGCTCTGTCGGGCCCTGTCGGGCTCTGTCGGGCTCTGTCGGGCTCTGTCGGGCTCTACTGGGCTCTGTCGGGCTCTGTCGGGCTCTGTCGGGCTCTGTCGGGCTCTACTGGGCCCTGTTGGGCTCTGTCGGGCTCTGTCGGGCTCTGTCGGGCCCTGTCAGGCCCTGTCGGGCTCTGTCGGGCTCTACTGGGCCCTGTCGGGCTCTGTCGGGCCCTGTCGGGCTCTGTCGGGCTCTGTCGGGCTCTGTCGGGCCCTGTCAGGACCTGTCGGGCTCTGTCGGGCTCTGTCGGGCTCTGTCGGGCTCTACTGGGCTCTGTCGGGCTCTACTGGGCTCTACTGGGCCCTGTCGGGCTCTGTCGGGCTCTGTCGGGCTCTGTCGGGCTCTGTCGGGCTCTACTGGGCTCTGTCGGGCTCTGTAGGGCTCTGTCGGGCCCTGTCGGGCTCTGTCGGGCTCTGTCGGGCCCTGTCGGGCTCTGTCGGGCTCTGTCGGGCTCTACTGGGCCCTGTCGGGCTCTGTCGGGCTCTGTCGGGCTCTGTCGGGCCCTGTCGGGCTCTGTCGGGCTCTACTGGGCCCTGTCGGGCCCTGTCGGGCTCTACTGGGCTCTACTGGGCTCTGTCGGGCTCTGTCGGGCTCTACTGGGCCCTGTCGGGCCCTGTCGGGCCCTGTCGGGCTCTGTCGGGCCCTGTCGGGCCCTGTCGGGCCATGTCGGGCTCTGTCGGGCTCTGTCGGGCCCTGTCGGGCTCTGTCGGGCTCTGTCGGGCTCTACTGGGCTCTACTGGGCCCTGTCGGGCTCTGTCGGGCTCTACTGGGCCCTGTCGGGCCCTGTCGGGCCCTGTCGGGCTCTGTCGGGCTCTGTCAGGACCTGTCGGGCTCTGTCGGGCTCTGTCGGGCCCTGTCGGGCTCTACTGGGCCCTGTCGGGCGCTGTCGGGCTCTGTCGGGCTCTGTCGGGCTCTGTCGGGCCCTGTTGGGCTCTGTCGGGCTCTGTCGGGCTCTACTGGGCCCTGTCGGGTTCTGTCGGGCTCTGTCGGGCTCTACTGGGCCCTGTCGGGCTCTGTCGGGCCCTGTCGGGCTCTGTCGGGCTCTGTCGGGCCCTGTCGGGCTCTGTCGGGCTCTGTCGGGCTCTGTCGGGCTCTACTGGACTCTGTCGGGTTCTACTGGGCTCTACTGGGCCCTGTCGGGCTCTGTCGGGCTCTGTCGGGCTCTGTCGGGCCCTGTCGGGCCCTGTCGGGCTCTGTCGGGCTCTGTCGGGCCCTGTCGGGCTCTGTCGGGCTCTGTCGGGCTCTGTCGGGCTCTACTGGGCCCGACAGGGCTCTGTCGGGCTCTGTCGGGCTCTGTCGGGCCCTGTCAGGCTCTGTCGGGCTCTGTCGGGCCCTGTCGGGCTCTGTCGGGCTCTACTGTGCCCTGTCGGGCTCTGTCGGGCTCTGTCGGGCCCTGTCGGGCTCTGTCGGGCTCTGTCGGGCTCTGTCGGGCTCTGTCGGGCTCTACTGGGCTCTACTGGGCTCTGTCGGGCTCTGTCGGGCTCTGTCGGGCACTGTCGGGCTCTACTTGGCCCTGTCGGGCCCTGTCGGGCTCTGTCGGGCTCTGTCGGGCTCTGTCGGGCTCTACTGGGCCCTGTCGGGCCCTGTCGGGCTCTGTCGGGCTCTGTCGGGCTCTACTGGGCTCTACTGGGCTCTGTCGGGCTCTGTCGGGTTCTGTCGGGCTCTGTCGGGCTCTATCGGGCCCTGTCGGGCCCTGTCGGGCTCTGTCGGGCTCTGTCGTGCCCTGTCGGGCCCTGTCGGGCCCTGTCGGGCCCTGTCGGGCTCTGTCGGGCTCTGTCGGGCCCTGTCGGGCTCTGTCGGGCTCTACTGGGCCCTGTCGGGCCCTGTCGGGCCCTGTCGGGCTCTGTCGGGCTCTGTCGGGCTCTGTCGGGCTCTACTGGGCTCTGTCGGGCCCTGTCGGGCTCTGTCGGGATCTACTGGGCTCTGTCGGGCTCTGTCGGGCTCTGTCGGGATCTACTGGGCTCTGTCGGGCTCTGTCGGGCTCTGTCGGGCCCTGTCGGGCTCTACTGGGCCCTGTCGGGCTCTGTCGGGCTCTGTCGGGCCCTGTCGGGCCCTGTCGGGCTCTGTCGGGCTCTGTCGGGCTCTACTGGGCTCTGTCAGGCTCTGTCGGGCTCTGTCGGGCTCTGTCGGGCTCTACTGGGCCCTGTCGGGCTCTGTCGGGCTCTGTGGGGCCCTGTCGGGCTCTGTCGGGCTCTGTCGGGCCCTGTCGGGCTCTGTCGGGCCCTGTCGGGCCCTGTCGGGCTCTGTCGGGCTCTGTCGGGCCCTGTCGGGCTCTGTCGGGCTCTGTCGGGCTCTGTCGGACTCTACTGAGCCCTGTCGGGCTCTGTCGGGCTCTGTCGGGCCCTGTCGGGCTCTGTCGGGCTCTACTGGGCCCTGTCGGGCCCTGTCGGGCTCTGTCGGGCTCTGTCGGGCTCTACTGGGCTCTACTGGGCTCTGTCGGGCTCTACTGGGCCCTGTCGGGCTCTGTCGTGCCCTGTCGGGCTCTGTCGGGCTCTGTCGTGCCCTGTCGGGCTCTGTCGGGCTCTGTCGGGCTCTGTCGGGCTCTATCGGGCCCTGTCGGGCCCTGTCGGGCTCTGTCGGGATCTGTCGGGCTCTGTCGGGCCCTGTCGGGCTCTGTCGGGCTCTGTCGGGCTCTGTCGGGCTCTACTGGGCCCTGTCGGGCTCTGTCGGGCTCTGTCGGGCTCTACTGGGCCCTGTCGGGCCCTGTCGGGCCCTGTCGGGCCCTGTCGGGCTCTGTCGGGCTCTGTCGGGCTCTACTGGGCCCTGTCGGGCTCTGTCGGGCTCTGTCGGGCCCTGTCGGGCTCTTTCGGGCTCTGTCGGGCCCTGTCGGGCTCTGTCGGGCTCTGTCGGGCTCTGTCGGGCTCTGCTGGGCTCTGTCGGGCTCTGTCGGGCTCTGTCGGGCTCTGTCGGGCTCTACTGGGCCCTGTTGGGCTCTGTCGGGCTCTGTCGGGCTCTGTCGGGCTCTGTCGGGCCCTGTCAGGCCCTGTCGGGCTCTGTCGGGCTCTACTGGGCCCTGTCGGGCTCTGTCGGGCCCTGTCGGGCTCTGTCGGGCTCTGTCGGGCTCTGTCGGGCCCTGTCAGGACCTGTCGGGCTCTGTCGGGCTCTGTCGGGCTCTGTCGGGCTCTACTGGGCTCTGTCGGGCTCTACTGGGCTCTACTGGGCCCTGTCGGGCTCTGTCGGGCTCTGTCGGACTCTGTCGGGCTCTGTCGGGCTCTACTGGGCTCTGTCGGGCTCTGTAGGGCTCTGTCGGGCCCTGTCGGGCTCTGTCGGGCTCTGTCGGGCCCTGTCGGGCTCTGTCGGGCTCTGTCGGGCTCTACTGGGCCCTGTCGGGCTCTGTCGGGCTCTGTCGGGCTCTGTCGGGCCCTGTCGGGCTCTGTCGGGCTCTACTGGGCTCTACTGGGCTCTGTCGGGCTCTGTCGGGCTCTACTGGGCCCTGTCGGGCCCTGTCGGGCCCTGTCGGGCCCTGTCGGGCTCTGTCGGGCCCTGTCGGGCCCTGTCGGGCCATGTCGGGCTCTGTCGGGCTCTGTCGGGCCCTGTCGGGCTCTGTCGGGCTCTGTCGGGCTCTACTGGGCTCTACTGGGCCCTGTCGGGCTCTGTCGGGCTCTACTGGGCCCTGTCGGGCCCTGTCGGGCTCTGTCGGGCTCTGTCAGGACCTGTCGGGCTCTGTCGGGCTCTGTCGGGCCCTGTCGGGCTCTACTGGGCCCTGTCGGGCGCTGTCGGGCTCTGTCGGGCTCTGTCGGGCTCTGTCGGGCCCTGTTGGGCTCTGTCGGGCTCTGTCGGGCTCTACTGGGCCCTGTCGGGTTCTGTCGGGCTCTGTCGGGCTCTGTCGGGCTCTACTGGGCCCTGTCGGGCGTGTCGGGCCCTGTCGGGCCCTGTCGGGATCTGTCGGGCTCTGTCGGGCTCTGTCCGGCCCTGTCGGGCTCTGTCGGGCTCTGTCGGGCTCTGTCGGGCCCTCTCGGGCTCTGTCGGGCTCTACTGGGCCCTGTCGGGCTCTGTCGGGCCCTGTCGGGCCCTGTCGGGCCCTGTCGGGCTCTGTCGGGCTCTGTCGGGCTCTGTCGGGCTCTACTGGGCCCTGTTGGACTCTGTCGGGCTCTGTCGGGCTCTGTCGGGCCCTGTCGGGCTCTGTCGGGCTCTGTCGGGCCCTGTCGGGCTCTGTCGGGCCCTGTCGGGCTCTACTGGGCTCTGTCGGGCCCTGTCGGGCCCTGTCGGGCTCTGTCAGGCTCTGTCGGGCCCTGTCGGGCTCTGTCGGGCTCTGTCGGGCTCTGTCGGGCTCTACTGGGCCCTGTCGGGCCCTGTCGGGCTCTGTCGGGCTCTGTCGGGCTCTGTCGGGCTCAACTGGTCTCTGTCGGGCTCTGTCGGGTTCTGTCGGGCTCTGTCGGGCTCTGTCGGGCTCTGTCGGGCTCTACTGGGCTCTACTGGGCTCTGTCGGGCTCTGTCGGGATCTACTGGGCCCTGTCGGGCTCTGTCGGGCTCTGTCGGGCCCTGTCGGGCTCTGTCGGGCTCTGTCGGGCTCTGTCGGGTTCTGTCGGGCTCTGTCGGGCTCTTTCGGGCTCTTCTGGGCCCTGTCGGGCCCTGTCGGGCTCTGTCGGGCTCTGTCGGGCTCTGTCGGGCTCTGTCGGGCTCTACTGGGCCCTGTCGGGCCCTGTCGGGCTCTGTCGGGTTCTGTCGGGTTCTGTCGGGCTCTGTCGGGCTCTGTCGGGCTCTGTCGGGCTCTGTCGGGCTCTACTGGGCCCTGTCGGGCCCTGTCGGGCCCTGTCGGGCTCTGTCGGGCCCTGTCGGGCCCTGTCGGGCTCTGTCGGGCTCTGTCGGGCTCTGTCGGGCTCTACTGGGCTCTGTCGGGCTCTGTCGGGCTCTGTCGGGCCCTGTCGGGCTCTGTCGGGCTCTGTCGGGCTCTACTGGGCTCTGTCGGGCTCTGTCGGGCTCTACTGGGCTCTGTCGGGCTCTGTCGGGCCCTGTCGGGCTCTGTCGGGCTCTGTCGGGCTCTGTCGGGCTCTACTGGGCTCTGTCGGGTTCTACTGGGCTCTACTGGGCCCTGTCGGGCTCTGTCGGGCTCTGTCGGGCTCTGTCGGGCACTGTCGGGCCCTGTCGGGCTCTGTCGGGCTCTGTCGGGCCCTGTCGGGCTCTGTCGGGCTCTGTCGGGCTCTGTCGGGCTCTACTGGGCCCGACAGGGCTCTGTCGGGCTCTGTCGGGCTCTGTCGGGCCCTGTCAGGCTCTGTCGGGCTCTGTCGGGCCCTGTCGGGCTCTGTCGGGCTCTGTCGGGCTCTACTGGGCGCTGTCGGGCTCTGTCGGGCTCTGTCGGGCTCTGTCGGGCCCTGTCGGGCTCTGTCGGGCTCTGTCGGGCTGTGTCGGGCTCTGTCGGGCTCTACTGGGCTCTACTGGGCTCTGTCGGGCTCTGTCGGGCTCTGTCGGGCACTGTCGGGCTCTACTGGGCCCTGTCGGGCCCTGTCGGGCTCTGTCGGGCTCTGTCGGGCTCTGTCGGGCTCTACTGGGCCCTGTCGGGCCCTGTCGGTCTCTGTCGGGCTCTGTCGGGCTCTGTCGGGCTCTACTGGGCTCTACTGGGCTCTGTCGGGCTCTGTCGGGCTCTGTCGGGCTCTACTGGGCTCTGTCGGGCCCTGTCGGGCCCTGTCGGGCTCTGTCGGGCTCTGTCGGGCCCTGTCGGGCTCTGTCGGGCTCTGTCGGGCTCTACTGGGCTCTGTCGGGCTCTGTCGGGCTCTCTCGGGCCCTGTCGGGCTCTGTCGGGCCCTGTCGGGTTCTGTCGGGCTCTCTCGGGCTCTTTCGGGCTCTACTGGGCCCTGTCGGGCTCTGTCGGGCTCTCTCGGGCTCTGTCGGGCCCTGTCGGGCTCTGTCGGGCTCTGTCGGGCTCTGTCGGGCTCTACTGGGCCCTGTCGGACTCTGTCGGGCTCTGTCGGGCTCTGTCGGGCTCTGACGGGTTCTGTCGGGCTCTGTCGGGCTCTGTCGGGCTCTACTGGGCCCTGTCGGGCTCTGTCGGGCTCTGTCGGGCCCTGTCGGGCTCTGTCGGGCTCTGTCGGGCTCTGTCGGGCTCTACTGGGCTCTGTCGGGCCCTGTCGGGCCCTGTCGGGCTCTGTCGGGCCCTGTCGGGCCCTGTCGGGCTCTGTCGGGCCCTGTCGGGCCCTGTCGGGCTCTGTCGGGCTCTGTCGGGCTCTGTCGGGCTCTGTCGGGCCCTGTCGGGCTCTGTCGGGCCCTGTCGGGCTCTACTGGGCTCTGTCGGGCCCTGTCGGGCCCTGTCGGGCTCTGTCAGGCTCTGTCGGGCCCTGTCGGGCTCTGTCGGGCTCTGTCGGGCTCTGTCGGGCTCTACTGGGCCCTGTCGGGCCCTGTCGGGCTCTGTCGGGCTCTGTCGGGCTCTGTCGGGCTCAACTGGTCTCTGTCGGGCTCTGTCGGGCTCTGTCGGGCTCTGTCGGGCTCTGTCGGGCTCTGTCGGGCTCTACTGGGCTCTACTGGGCTCTGTCGGGCTCTGTCGGGATCTACTGGGCCCTGTCGGGCTCTGTCGGGCTCTGTCGGGCCCTGTCGGGCTCTGTCGGGCTCTGTCGGGCTCTGTCGGGCTCTGTCGGGTTCTGTCGGGCTCTGTCGGGCTCTTTCGGGCTCTTCTGGGCCCTGTCGGGCCCTGTCGGGCTCTGTCGGGCTCTGTCGGGCTCTGTCGGGCTCTACTGGGCCCTGTCGGGCCCTGTCGGGCTCTGTCGGGTTCTGTCGGGCTCTGTCGGGCTCTGTCGGGCTCTGTCGGGCTCTACTGGGCCCTGTCGGGCCCTGTCGGGCTCTGTCGGGCTCTGTCGGGCTCTGTCGGGCTCTGTCGGGCTCTGTCGGGCTCTGTCGGGCTCTACTGGGCTCTGTCGGGCCCTGTCGGGCCCTGTCGGGCTCTGTCGGGCTCTGTCGGGCCCTGTCGGGCTCTGTCGGGCTCTGTCGGGCTCTGTCGGGCTCTGTCGGGCCCTGTCGGGCTCTGTCGGGCCCTGTCGGGCTCTACTGGGCTCTGTCGGGCCCTGTCGGGCCCTGTCGGGCTCTGTCAGGCTCTGTCGGGCCCTGTCGGGCTCTGTCGGGCTCTGTCGGGCTCTGTCGGGCTCTACTGGGCCCTGTCGGGCCCTGTCGGGCCCTGTCGGGCTCTGTCGGGCTCTGTCGGGCTCAACTGGTCTCTGTCGGGCTCTGTCGGGTTCTGTCGGGCTCTGTCGGGCTCTGTCGGGCTCTGTCGGGCTCTACTGGGCTCTACTGGGCTCTGTCGGGCTCTGTCGGGATCTACTGGGCCCTGTCGGGCTCTGTCGGGCTCTGTCGGGCCCTGTCGGGCTCTGTCGGGCTCTGTCGGGCTCTGTCGGGCTCTGTCGGGTTCTGTCGGGCTCTGTCGGGCTCTTTCGGGCTCTTCTGGGCCCTGTCGGGCCCTGTCGGGCTCTGTCGGGCTCTGTCGGGCTCTGTCGGGCTCTACTGGGCCCTGTCGGGCCCTGTCGGGCTCTGTCGGGTTCTGTCGGGCTCTGTCGGGCTCTGTCGGGCTCTGTCGGGCTCTACTGGGCCCTGTCGGGCCCTGTCGGGCCCTGTCGGGCTCTGTCGGGCCCTGTCGGGCTCTGTCGGGCTCTGTCGGGCTCTGTCGGGCTCTACTGGGCTCTGTCGGGCTCTGTCGGGCCCTGTCGGGCCCTGTCGGGCTCTGTCGGGCTCTGTCGGGCCCTGTCGGGCTCTGTCGGGCTCTGTCGGGCTCTACTGGGCTCTGTCGGGCTCTGTCGGGCTCTACTGGGCCCTGTCGGGCTCTGTCGGGCCCTGTCGGGCTCTGTCGGGCTCTGTCGGGCCCTGTCGGGCTCTGTCGGGCTCTGTCGGGCTCTGTCGGGCTCTACTGGGCTCTGTCGGGTTCTACTGGGCTCTACTGGGCCCTGTCGGGCTCTGTCGGGCTCTGTCGGGCCCTGTCGGGCTCTGTCGGGCTCTGTCGGGCTCTGTCGGGCCCTGTCGGGCTCTGTCGGGCTCTGTCGGGCTCTGTCGGGCTCTACTGGGCCCGACAGGGCTCTGTCGGGCTCTGTCGGGCTCTGTCGGGCCCTGTCAGGCTCTGTCGGGCTCTGTCGGGCCCTGTCGGTCTCTGTCGGGCTCTACTGGGCCCTGTCGGGCTCTGTCGGGCTCTGTCGGGCTCTGTCGGGCTCTGTCGGGCTGTGTCGGGCTCTGTCGGGCTCTACTGGGCTCTACTGGGCTCTGTCGGGCTCTGTCGGGCTCTGTCGGGCACTGTCGGGCTATACTTGGCCCTGTCGGGCCCTGTCGGGCTCTGTCGGGCCCTGTCGGGCTCTGTCGGGCTCTGTCGGGCTCTGTCGGGCTCTACTGGGCTCTACTGGGCTCTGTCGGGTTCTGTCGGGTTCTGTCGGGCTCTGTCGGGCTCTATCGGGCCCTGTCGGGCCCTGTCGGGCTCTGTCGGGCTCTGTCGTGCCCTGTCGGGCCCTGTCGGGCCCTGTCGGGCCCTGTCGGGCTCTGTCGGGCTCTGTCGGGCCCTGTCGGGCTCTGTCGGGCTCTACTGGGCCCTGTCGGGCCCTGTCGGGCCCTGTCGGGCTCTGTCGGGCTCTGTCGGGCTCTGTCGGGCTCTACTGGGCTCTGTCGGGCCCTGTCGGGCTCTGTCGGGATCTACTGGGCTCTGTCGGGCTCTGTCGGGCTCTGTCGGGATCTACTGGGCTCTGTCGGGCTCTGTCGGGCCCTGTCGGGCTCTACTGGGCCCTGTCGGGCTCTGTCGGGCTCTGTCGGGCCCTGTCGGGCCCTGTCGGGCTCTGTCGGGCTCTGTCGGGCTCTACTGGGCTCTGTCAGGCTCTGTCGGGCTCTGTCGGGCTCTGTCGGGCTCTACTGGGCCCTGTCGGGCTCTGTCGGGCTCTGTGGGGCCCTGTCGGGCTCTGTCGGGCTCTGTCGGGCCCTGTCGGGCTCTGTCGGGCCCTGTCGGGCCCTGTCGGGCCCTGTCGGGCTCTGTCGGGCCCTGTCGGGCTCTGTCGGGCTCTGTCGGGCTCTGTCGGGCTCTACTGAGCCCTGTCGGGCTCTGTCGGGCTCTGTCGGGCCCTGTCGGGCTCTGTCGGGCTCTGTCGGGCCCTGTCGGGCTCTGTCGGGCTCTACTGGGCCCTGTCGGGCCCTGTCGGGCCCTGTCGGGCTCTGTCGGGCTCTGTCGGGCTCTACTGGGCTCTACTGGGCTCTGTCGGGCTCTACTGGGCCCTGTCGGGCCCTGTCGGGCTCTGTCGGGCTCTGTCGGGCTCTGTCATGCCCTGTCGGGCTCTGTCGGGCTCTGTCGGGCCCTGTCGGGCTCTATCGGGCCCTGTCGGGCCCTGTCGGGCTCTGTCGGGCTCTGTCGGGCTCTGTCGGGCCCTGTCGGGCTCTGTCGGGCTCTGTCGGGCTCTGTCGGGCTCTACTGGGCCCTGTCGGGCTCTGTCGGGCTCTGTCGGGCTCTACTGGGCCCTGTCGGGCCCTGTCGGGCCCTGTCGGGCCCTGTCGGGCTCTGTCGGGCTCTGTCGGGCTCTACTGGGCCCTGTCGGGCTCTGTCGGGCTCTGTCGGGCCCTGTCGGGCTCTTTCGGGCTCTGTCGGGCCCTGTCGGGCTCTGTCGGGCTCTGTCGGGCTCTGTCGGGCTCTGTCGGGCTCTACTGGGCCCTGTTGGGCTCTGTCGGGCTCTGTCGGGCTCTGTCGGGCTCTGTCGGGCCCTGTCAGGCCCTGTCGGGCTCTGTCGGGCTCTACTGGGCCCTGTCGGGCTCTGTCGGGCCCTGTCGGGCTCTGTCGGGCTCTGTCGGGCTCTGTCGGGCCCTGTCAGGACCTGTCGGGTTCTGTCGGGCTCTGTCGGGCTCTGTCGGGCTCTACTGGGCTCTGTCGGGCTCTACTGGGCTCTACTGGGCCCTGTCGGGCCCTGTCGGGCTCTGTCGGGCTCTGTCGGGCTCTGTCGGGCTCTACTGGGCTCTGTCGGGCTCTGTAGGGCTCTGTCGGGCCCTGTCGGGCTCTGTCGGGCTCTGTCGGGCCCTGTCGGGCTCTGTCGGGCTCTGTCGGGATCTACTGGGCCCTGTCGGGCTCTGTCGGGCTCTGTCGGGCTCTGTCGGGCCCTGTCGGGCTCTGTCGGGCTCTACTGGGCCCTGTCGGGCTCTACTGGGCTCTACTGGGCTCTGTCGGGCTCTGTCGGGCTCTACTGGGCCCTGTCGGGCCCTGTCGGGCCCTGTCGGGCTCTGTCGGGCCCTGTCGGGCCCTGTCGGGCCATGTCGGGCTCTGTCGGGCTCTGTCGGGCCCTGTCGGGCTCTGTCGGGCTCTGTCGGGCTCTACTGGGCTCTACTGGGCCCTGTCGGGCTCTGTCGGGCTCTACTGGGCCCTGTCGGGCCCTGTCGGGCCCTGTCGGGCTCTGTCGGGCTCTGTCAGGACCTGTCGGGCTCTGTCAGGCTCTGTCGGGCCCTGTCGGGCTCTACTGGGCCCTGTCGGGCGCTGTCGGGCTCTGTCGGGCTCTGTCGGGCCCTGTTGGGCTCTGTCGGGCTCTGTCGGGCTCTACTGGGCCCTGTCGGGTTCTGTCGGGCTCTGTCGGGCTCTACTGGGCCCTGTCGGGCCCTGTCGGGCTCTGTCGGGCTCTGTCGGGCTCTGTCGGGCCCTGTCGGGCCCTGTCGGGCTCTGTCGGGCTCTGTCGGGCTCTGTCGGGCTCTACTGGGCTCTGTCGGGTTCTACTGGGCTCTACTGGGCCCTGTCGGGCTCTGTCGGGCTCTGTCGGGCTCTGTCGGGCCCTGTCGGGCCCTGTCGGGCTCTGTCGGGCTCTGTCGGGCCCTGTCGGGCTCTGTCGGGCTCTGTCGGGCTCTGTCGGGCTCTACTGGGCCCGACAGGGCTCTGTCGGGCTCTGTCGGGCTCTGTCGGGCCCTGTCAGGCTCTGTCGGGCTCTGTCGGGCCCTGTCGGGCTCTGTCGGGCTCTACTGGGCCCTGTCGGGCTCTGTCGGGCTCTGTCGGGCTCTGTCGGGCCCTGTCGGGCTCTGTCGGGCTCTGTCGGGCTCTGTCGGGCTCTACTGGGCCCTGTCGGGCTCTGTCGGGCTCTGTCGGGCTCTACTGGGCCCTGTCGGGCCCTGTCGGGCTCTGTCGGGCTCTGTCGGGCTCTACTGGGCCCTGTCGGGCTCTGTCGGGCTCTGTCGGGCCCTGTCGGGCTCTTTCGGGCTGTGTCGGGCCCTGTCGGGCTCTGTCGGGCTCTGTCGGGCTCTGTCGGGCTCTACTGGGCTCTGTCGGGCTCTGTCGGGCTCTGTCGGGCTCTGTCGGGCTCTACTGGGCCCTGTTGGGCTCTGTCGGGCTCTGTCGGGCTCTGTCGGGCTCTGTCGGGCCCTGTCAGGCCCTGTCGGGCTCTGTCGGGCTCTACTGGGCCCTGTCGGGCTCTGTCGGGCTCTGTCGGGCTCTGTCGGGCCCTGTCAGGACCTGTCGGGCTCTGTCGGGCTCTGTCGGGCTCTGTCGGGCTCTACTGGGCTCTGTCGGGCTCTACTGGGCTCTACTGGGCCCTGTCGGGCTCTGTCGGGCTCTGTCGGGCTCTGTCGGGCTCTGTCGGGCTCTACTGGGCTCTGTCGGGCTCTGTAGGGCTCTGTCGGGCCCTGTCGGGCTCTGTCGGGCTCTGTCGGGCCCTGTCGGGCTCTGTCGGGCTCTGTCGGGCTCTACTGGGCCCTGTCGGGCTCTGTCGGGCTCTGTCGGGCTCTGTCGGGCCCTGTCGGGCTCTGTCGGGCTCTACTGGGCCCTGTCGGGCCCTGTCGGGCTCTACTGGGCTCTACTGGGCTCTGTCGGGCTCTGTCGGGCTCTACTGGGCCCTGTCGGGCCCTGTCGGGCTCTGTCGGGCCCTGTCGGGCCCTGTCGGGCCATGTCGGGCTCTGTCGGGCTCTGTCGGGCCCTGTCGGGCTCTGTCGGGCTCTGTCGGGCTCTACTGGGCTCTACTGGGCCCTGTCGGGCTCTGTCGGGCTCTACTGGGCCCTGTCGGGCCCTGTCGGGCCCTGTCGGGCTCTGTCGGGCTCTGTCAGGACCTGTCGGGCTCTGTCGGGCTCTGTCGGGGCCCTGTCGGGCTCTACTGGGCCCTGTCGGGCGCTGTCGGGCTCTGTCGGGCTCTGTCGGGCTCTGTCGGGCCCTGTTGGGCTCTGTCGGGCTCTGTCGGGCTCTACTGGGCCCTGTCGGGTTCTGTCGGGCTCTGTCGGGCTCTACTGGGCCCTGTCGGGCTCTGTCGGGCCCTGTCGGGCTCTGTCGGGCTCTGTCGGGCCCTGTCGGGCTCTGTCGGGCTCTGTCGGGCTCTGTCGGGCTCTACTGGGCTCTGTCGGGTTCTACTGGGCTCTACTGGGCCCTGTCGGGCTCTGTCGGGCTCTGTCGGGCTCTGTCGGGCCCTGTCGGGCCCTGTCGGGCCCTGTCGGGCTCTGTCGGGCTCTGTCGGGCCCTGTCGGGCTCTGTCGGGCTCTGTCGGGCTCTGTCAGGCTCTACTGGGCCCGACAGGGCTCTGTCGGGCTCTGTCGGGCTCTGTCGGGCCCTGTCAGGCTCTGTCGGGCTCTGTCGGGCCCTGTCGGGCTCTGTCGGGCTCTACTGGGCCCTGTCGGGCTCTGTCGGGCTCTGTCGGGCCCTGTCGGGCTCTGTCGGGCTCTGTCGGGCTCTGTCGGGCTCTGTCGGGCTCTACTGGGCTCTACTGGGCTCTGTCGGGCTCTGTCGGGCTCTGTCGGGCACTGTCGGGCTCTACTTGGCCCTGTCGGGCCCTGTCGGGCTCTGTCGGGCTCTGTCGGGCTCTGTCGGGCTCTACTGGGCCCTGTCGGGCCCTGTCGGGCTCTGTCGGGCTCTGTAGGGCTCTGTCGGGCCCTGTCGGGCTCTGTCGGGCTCTGTCGGGCCCTGTCGGGCTCTGTCGGGCTCTGTCGGGATCTACTGGGCCCTGTCGGGCTCTGTCGGGCTCTGTCGGGCTCTGTCGGGCCCTGTCGGGCTCTGTCGGGCTCTACTGGGCCCTGTCGGGCTCTACTGGGCTCTACTGGGCTCTGTCGGGCTCTGTCGGGCTCTACTGGGCCCTGTCGGGCCCTGTCGGGCCCTGTCGGGCTCTGTCGGGCCCTGTCGGGCCCTGTCGGGCCATGTCGGGCTCTGTCGGGCTCTGTCGGGCCCTGTCGGGCTCTGTCGGGCTCTGTCGGGCTCTACTGGGCTCTACTGGGCCCTGTCGGGCTCTGTCGGGCTCTGTCGGACTCTGTCGGGCTCTGTCGGGCTCTACTGGGCTCTGTCGGGCTCTGTAGGGCTCTGTCGGGCCCTGTCGGGCTCTGTCGGGCTCTGTCGGGCCCTGTCGGGCTCTGTCGGGCTCTGTCGGGCTCTACTGGGCCCTGTCGGGCTCTGTCGGGCTCTGTCGGGCTCTGTCGGGCCCTGTCGGGCTCTGTCGGGCTCTACTGGGCTCTACTGGGCTCTGTCGGGCTCTGTCGGGCTCTACTGGGCCCTGTCGGGCCCTGTCGGGCTCTGTCGGGCCCTGTCGGGCTCTGTCGGGCTCTGTCGGGCTCTGTCGGGCTCTACTGGGCTCTACTGGGCCCTGTCGGGCTCTGTCGGGCTCTACTGGGCCCTGTCGGGCCCTGTCGGGCCCTGTCGGGCCATGTCGGGCTCTGTCGGGCTCTGTCGGGCCCTGTCGGGCTCTGTCGGGCTCTGTCGGGCTCTACTGGGCTCTACTGGGCCCTGTCGGGCTCTGTCGGGCTCTACTGGGCCCTGTCGGGCCCTGTCGGGCTCTGTCGGGCTCTGTCAGGACCTGTCGGGCTCTGTCGGGCTCTGTCGGGCCCTGTCGGGCTCTACTGGGCCCTGTCGGGCGCTGTCGGGCTCTGTCGGGCTCTGTCGGGCTCTGTCGGGCCCTGTTGGGCTCTGTCGGGCTCTGTCGGGCTCTACTGGGCCCTGTCGGGTTCTGTCGGGCTCTGTCGGGCTCTGTCGGGCTCTACTGGGCCCTGTCGGGCGTGTCGGGCCCTGTCGGGCCCTGTCGGGATCTGTCGGGCTCTGTCGGGCTCTGTCCGGCCCTGTCGGGCTCTGTCGGGCTCTGTCGGGCTCTGTCGGGCCCTCTCGGGCTCTGTCGGGCTCTACTGGGCCCTGTCGGGCTCTGTCGGGCTCTGTCGGGCTCTGTCGGGCCCTGTCGGGCTCTGTCGGGCTCTGTCGGGCTCTGTCGGGCTCTACTGGGCCCTGTTGGACTCTGTCGGGCTCTGTCGGGCTCTGTCGGGCTCTGTCGGGCTCTGACGGGTTCTGTCGGGCTCTGTCGGGCTCTGTCGGGCTCTACTGGCCCCGTCGGGCCCCGTCGGGCCATGTCGGGCTCTGTCGGGCTCTGTCGGGCTCTACTGGGCCCTGTCGGGCCCTGTCGGGCTCTGTCGGGCTCTGTCGGGCTCTGTCGGGCTCTACTGGGCCCTGTCGGGCCCTGTCGGGCTCTGTCGGGCTCTGTCGGGCTCTGTCGGGCTCTACTGGGCTCTGTCGGGCCCTGTCGGGCCCTGTCGGGCTCTGTCGGGCCCTGTCGGGCTCTGTCGGGCTCTGTCGGGCTCTACTGGGCCCTGTCGGGCCCTGTCGGGCTCTGTCGGGCTCTGTCGGGCTCTGTCGGGCTCTACTGGGCCCTGTCGGGCTCTGTCGGGCTCTGTCGGGCTCTGTCGGGCTCTACTGGGCTCTGTCGGGCCCTGTCGGGCCCTGTCGGGCTCTGTCGGGCTCTGTCGGGCTCTGTCGGGCTCTACTGGGCCCTGTCGGGCCCTGTCGGGCTCTGTCGGGCTCTGTCGGGCCCTGTCGGGCTCTGTCGGGCTCTGTCGGGCCCTGTCGGGCTCTGTCGGGCCCTGTCGGGCTCTACTGGGCTCTGTCGGGCCCTGTCGGGCCCTGTCGGGCTCTGTCAGGCTCTGTCGGGCCCTGTCGGGCTCTGTCGGGCTCTGTCGGGCTCTGTCGGGCTCTACTGGGCCCTGTCGGGCCCTGTCGGGCTCTGTCGGGCTCTGTCGGGCTCTGTCGGGCTCAACTGGTCTCTGTCGGGCTCTGTCGGGTTCTGTCGGGCTCTGTCGGGCTCTGTCGGGCTCTGTCGGGCTCTACTGGGCTCTACTGGGCTCTGTCGGGCTCTGTCGGGATCTACTGGGCCCTGTCGGGCTCTGTCGGGCTCTGTCGGGCCCTGTCGGGCTCTGTCGGGCTCTGTCGGGCTCTGTCGGGTTCTGTCGGGCTCTGTCGGGCTCTTTCGGGCTCTTCTGGGCCCTGTCGGGCCCTGTCGGGCTCTGTCGGGCTCTGTCGGGCTCTGTCGGGCTCTACTGGGCCCTGTCGGGCCCTGTCGGGCCCTGTCGGGCTCTGTCGGGTTCTGTCGGGCTCTGTCGGGCTCTGTCGGGCTCTGTCGGGCTCTGTCGGGCTCTACTGGGCCCTGTCGGGCCCTGTCGGGCTCTGTCGGGCCCTGTCGGGCCCTGTCGGGCTCTGTCGGGCTCTGTCGGGCTCTGTCGGGCTCTGTCGGGCTCTACTGGGCTCTGTCGGGCTCTGTCGGGCTCTGTCGGGCCCTGTCGGGCTCTGTCGGGCTCTGTCGGGCTCTACTGGGCTCTGTCGGGCTCTGTCGGGCTCTACTGGGCTCTGTCGGGCTCTGTCGGGCCCTGTCGGGCTCTGTCGGGCTCTGTCGGGCTCTGTCGGGCTCTACTGGGCTCTGTCGGGTTCTACTGGGCTCTACTGGGCCCTGTCGGGCTCTGTCGGGCTCTGTCGGGCTCTGTCGGGCACTGTCGGGCCCTGTCGGGCTCTGTCGGGCTCTGTCGGGCCCTGTCGGGCTCTGTCGGGCTCTGTCGGGCTCTGTCGGGCTCTACTGGGCCCGACAGGGCTCTGTCGGGCTCTGTCGGGCTCTGTCGGGCCCTGTCAGGCTCTGTCGGGCTCTGTCGGGCCCTGTCGGGCTCTGTCGGGCTCTACTGGGCGCTGTCGGGCTCTGTCGGGCTCTGTCTGGCCCTGTCGGGCTCTGTCGGGCTCTACTGGGCTCTACTGGGCTCTGTCGGGCTCTGTCGGGCTCTGTCAGGCACTGTCGGGCTCTACTGGGCCCTGTCGGGCCCTGTCGGGCTCTGTCGGGCTCTGTCGGGCTCTGTCGGGCTCTACTGGGCCCTGTCGGGCCCTGTCGGTCTCTGTCGGGCTCTGTCGGGCTCTGTCGGGCTCTACTGGGCTCTACTGGGCTCTGTCGGGCTCTGTCGGGCTCTGTCGGGCTCTACTGGGCCCTGTCGGGCCCTGTCGGGCCCTGTCGGGCTCTGTCGGGCTCTGTCGGGCCCTGTCGGGCTCTGTCGGGCTCTGTCGGGCTCTACTGGGCTCTGTCGGGCTCTGTCGGGCTCTCTCGGGCCCTGTCGGGCTCTGTCGGGCCCTGTCGGGTTCTGTCGGGCTCTCTCGGGCTCTTTCGGGCTCTACTGGGCCCTGTCGGGCTCTGTCGGGCTCTGTCGGGCTCTGTCGGGCCCTGTCGGGCTCTGTCGGGCTCTGTCGGGCTCTGTCGGGCTCTACTGGGCCCTGTCGGACTCTGTCGGGCTCTGTCGGGCTCTGTCGGGCTCTGACGGGTTCTGTCGGGCTCTGTCGGGCTCTGTCGGGCTCTACTGGACCCTGTCGGGCTCTGTCGGGCTCTGTCGGGCTCTGTCGGGCCCTGTCGGGCTCTGTCGGGCTCTGTCGGGCTCTGTCGGGCTCTACTGGGCTCTGTCGGGCCCTGTCGGGCCCTGTCGGGCTCTGTCGGGCCCTGTCGGGCCCTGTCGGGCTCTGTCGGGCTCTGTCGGGCCCTGTCGGGCTCTGTCGGGCTCTGTCGGGCTCTGTCGGGCTCTGTCGGGCCCTGTCGGGCTCTGTCGGGCCCTGTCGGGCTCTACTGGGCTCTGTCGGGCCCTGTCGGGCCCTGTCGGGCTCTGTCAGGCTCTGTCGGGCCCTGTCGGGCTCTGTCGGGCTCTGTCGGGCTCTGTCGGGCTCTACTGGGCCCTGTCGGGCCCTGTCGGGCTCTGTCGGGCTCTGTCGGGCTCTGTCGGGCTCAACTGGTCTCTGTCGGGCTCTGTCGGGTTCTGTCGGGCTCTGTCGGGCTCTGTCGGGCTCTGTCGGGCTCTACTGGGCTCTACTGGGCTCTGTCGGGCTCTGTCGGGATCTACTGGGCCCTGTCGGGCTCTGTCGGGCTCTGTCGGGCCCTGTCGGGCTCTGTCGGGCTCTGTCGGGCTCTGTCGGGCTCTGTCGGGTTCTGTCGGGCTCTGTCGGGCTCTTTCGGGCTCTTCTGGGCCCTGTCGGGCCCTGTCGGGCTCTGTCGGGCTCTGTCGGGCTCTGTCGGGCTCTACTGGGCCCTGTCGGGCCCTGTCGGGCTCTGTCGGGTTCTGTCGGGCTCTGTCGGGCTCTGTCGGGCTCTGTCGGGCTCTACTGGGCCCTGTCGGGCCCTGTCGGGCCCTGTCGGGCTCTGTCGGGCCCTGTCGGGCTCTGTCGGGCTCTGTCGGGCTCTGTCGGGCTCTGTCGGGCTCTACTGGGCTCTGTCGGGCTCTGTCGGGCCTGTCGGGCCCTGTCGGGCTCTGTCGGGCTCTGTCGGGCCCTGTCGGGCTCTGTCGGGCTCTGTCGGGCTCTACTGGGCTCTGTCGGGCTCTGTCGGGCTCTACTGGGCCCTGTCGGGCTCTGTCGGGCCCTGTCGGGCTCTGTCGGGCTCTGTCGGGCCCTGTCGGGCTCTGTCGGGCTCTGTCGGGCTCTGTCGGGCTCTACTGGGCTCTGTCGGGTTCTACTGGGCTCTACTGGGCCCTGTCGGGCTCTGTCGGGCTCTGTCGGGCCCTGTCGGGCCCTGTCGGGCTCTGTCGGGCTCTGTCGGGCCCTGTCGGGCTCTGTCGGGCTCTGTCGGGCTCTGTCGGGCTCTACTGGGCCCGACAGGGCTCTGTCGGGCTCTGTCGGGCTCTGTCGGGCCCTGTCGGGCTCTGTCGGGCTCTGTCGGGCTGTGTCGGGCTCTGTCGGGCTCTACTGGGCTCTACTGGGCTCTGTCGGGCTCTGTCGGGCTCTGTCGGGCACTGTCGGGCTCTACTTGGCCCTGTCGGGCCCTGTCGGGCTCTGTCGGGCTCTGTCGGGCTCTGTCGGGCTCTGTCGGGCTCTACTGGGCCCTGTCGAGCCCTGTCGGGCTCTGTCGGGCTCTGTCGGGCTCTACTGGGCTCTACTGGGCTCTGTCGGGTTCTGTCGGGTTCTGTCGGGCTCTGTCGGGCTCTATCGGGCCCTGTCGGGCCCTGTCGGGCTCTGTCGGGCTCTGTCGTGCCCTGTCGGGCCCTGTCGGGCCCTGTCGGGCTCTGTCGGGCTCTGTCGGGCCCTGTCGGGCTCTGTCGGGCTCTACTGGGCCCTGTCGGGCCCTGTCGGGCCCTGTCGGGCTCTGTCGGGCTCTGTCGGGCTCTGTCGGGCTCTACTGGGCTCTGTCGGGCCCTGTCGGGCTCTGTCGGGATCTACTGGGCTCTGTCGGGCCCTGTCAGGCTCTGTCGGGCCCTGTCGGGCCCTGTCGGTCTCTGTCGGGCTCTACTGGGCCCTGTCGGGCTCTGTCGGGCTCTGTCGGGCTCTGTCGGGCCCTGTCGGGCTCTGTCGGGCTCTGTCGGGCTGTGTCGGGCTCTGTCGGGCTCTACTGGGCTCTACTGGGCTCTGTCGGGCTCTGTCGGGCTCTGTCGGGCACTGTCGGGCTCTACTTGGCCCTGTCGGGCCCTGTCGGGCTCTGTCGGGCTCTGTCGGGCTCTGTCGGGCTCTGTCGGGCTCTACTGGGCCCTGTCGAGCCCTGTCGGGCTCTGTCGGGCTCTGTCGGGCTCTACTGGGCTCTACTGGGCTCTGTCGGGTTCTGTCGGGTTCTGTCGGGCTCTGTCGGGCTCTATCGGGCCCTGTCGGGCCCTGTCGGGCTCTGTCGGGCTCTGTCGTGCCCTGTCGGGCCCTGTCGGGCCCTGTCGGGCCCTGTCGGGCTCTGTCGGGCTCTGTCGGGCCCTGTCGGGCTCTGTCGGGCTCTACTGGGCCCTGTCGGGCCCTGTCGGGCCCTGTCGGGCTCTGTCGGGCTCTGTCGGGCTCTGTCGGGCTCTACTGGGCTCTGTCGGGCCCTGTCGGGCTCTGTCGGGATCTACTGGGCTCTGTCGGGCTCTGTCGGGCTCTGTCGGGATCTACTGGGCTCTGTCGGGCTCTGTCGGACCCTGTCGGGCTCTACTGGGCCCTGTCGGGCTCTGTCGGGCTCTGTCGGGCCCTGTCGGGCCCTGTCGGGCTCTGTCGGGCTCTGTCGGGCTCTACTGGGCTCTGTCAGGCTCTGTCGGGCTCTGTCGGGCTCTGTCGGGCTCTACTGGGCCCTGTCGGGCTCTGTCGGGCTCTGTGGGGCCCTGTCGGGCTCTGTCGGGCTCTGTCGGGCCCTGTCGGGCTCTGTCGGGCCCTGTCGGGCCCTGTCGGGCCCTGTCGGGCTCTGTCGGGCCCTGTCGGGCTCTGTCGGGCTCTGTCGGGCTCTGTCGGGCTCTACTGAGCCCTGTCGGGCTCTGTCGGGCTCTGTCGGGCTCTGTCGGGCCCTGTCGGGCTCTGTCGGGCCCTGTCGGGCTCTGTCGGCTCTACTGGGCCCTGTCGGGCCCTGTCGGGCCCTGTCGGGCTCTGTCGGGCTCTGTCGGGCTCTACTGGGCTCTACTGGGCTCTGTCGGGCTCTACTGGGCCCTGTCGGGCCCTGTCGGGCTCTGTCGGGCTCTGTCGGGCTCTGTCATGCCCTGTCGGGCTCTGTCGGGCTCTGTCGGGCCCTGTCGGGCTCTATCGGGCCCTGTCGGGCCCTGTCGGGCTCTGTCGGGCTCTGTCGGGCTCTGTCGGGCCCTGTCGGGCTCTGTCGGGCTCTGTCGGGCTCTGTCGGGTTCTACTGGGCCCTGTAGGGCTCTGTCGGGCTCTGTCGGGCTCTACTGGGCCCTGTCGGGCCCTGTCGGGCCCTGTCGGGCCCTGTCGGGCTCTGTCGGGCTCTGTCGGGCTCTACTGGGCCCTGTCGGGCTCTGTCGGGCTCTGTCGGGCCCTGTCGGGCTCTTTCGGGCTCTGTCGGGCCCTGTCGGGCTCTGTCGGGCTCTGTCGGGCTCTGTCGGGCGCTACTGGGCTCTGTCGGGCTCTGTCGGGCTCTGTCGGGCTCTGTCGGGCTCTACTGGGCCCTGTTGGGCTCTGTCGGGCTCTGTCGGGCTCTGTCGGGCTCTGTCGGGCCCTGTCAGGCCCTGTCGGGCTCTGTCGGGCTCTACTGGGCCCTGTCGGGCTCTGTCGGGCCCTGTCGGGCTCTGTCGGGCTCTGTCGGGCTCTGTCGGGCCCTGTCAGGACCTGTCGGGTTCTGTCGGGCTCTGTCGGGCTCTGTCGGGCTCTACTGGGCTCTGTCGGGCTCTACTGGGCTCTACTGGGCCCTGTCGGGCTCTGTCGGGCTCTGTCGGGCTCTGTCGGGCTCTGTCGGGCTCTACTGGGCTCTGTCGGGCTCTGTAGGGCTCTGTCGGGCCCTGTCGGGCTCTGTCGGGCTCTGTCGGGCCCTGTCGGGCTCTGTCGGGCTCTGTCGGGATCTACTGGGCCCTGTCGGGCTCTGTCGGGCTCTGTCGGGCTCTGTCGGTCCCTGTCGGGCTCTGTCGGGCTCTACTGGGCCCTGTCGGGCTCTACTGGGCTCTACTGGGCTCTGTCGGGCTCTGTCGGGCTCTACTGGGCCCTGTCGGGCCCTGTCGGGCCCTGTCGGGCTCTGTCGGGCCCTGTCGGGCCCTGTCGGGCCATGTCGGGCTCTGTCGGGCTCTGTCGGGCCCTGTCGGGCTCTGTCGGGCTCTGTCGGGCTCTACTGGGCTCTACTGGGCCCTGTCGGGCTCTGTCGGGCTCTACTGGGCCCTGTCGGGCCCTGTCGGGCCCTGTCGGGCTCTGTCGGGCTCTGTCAGGACCTGTCGGGCTCTGTCAGGCTCTGTCGGGCCCTGTCGGGCTCTACTGGGCCCTGTCGGGCGCTGTCGGGCTCTGTCGGGCTCTGTCGGGCTCTGTCGGGCCCTGTTGGGCTCTGTCGGGCTCTGTCGGGCTCTACTGGGCCCTGTCGGGTTCTGTCGGGCTCTGTCGGGCTCTACTGGGCCCTGTCGGGCTCTGTCGGGCCCTGTCGGGCTCTGTCGGGCTCTGTCGGGCCCTGTCGGGCCCTGTCGGGCTCTGTCGGGCTCTGTCGGGCTCTGTCGGGCTCTACTGGGCTCTGTCGGGTTCTACTGGGCTCTACTGGGCCCTGTCGGGCTCTGTCGGGCTCTGTCGGGCCCTGTCGGGCCCTGTCGGGCTCTGTCGGGCTCTGTCGGGCCCTGTCGGGCTCTGTCGGGCTCTGTCGGGCTCTGTCGGGCTCTACTGGGCCCGACAGGGCTCTGTCGGGCTCTGTCGGGCTCTGTCGGGCCCTGTCAGGCTCTGTCGGGCTCTGTCGGGCCCTGTCGTGCTCTGTCGGGCTCTACTGGGCCCTGTCGGGCTCTGTCGGGCTCTGTCGGGCTCTGTCGGGCCCTGTCGGGCTCTGTCGGGCTCTGTCGGGCTGTGTCGGGCTCTGTCGGGCTCTACTGGGCTCTGTCGGGCTCTGTCGGGCTCTGTCGGGCTCTGTCGGGCACTGTCGGGCTCTACTTGGCCCTGTCGGGCCCTGTCGGGCTCTGTCGGGCTCTGTCGGGCTCTGTCGGGCTCTGTCGGGCTCTACTGGGCCCTGTCGGGCCCTGTCGGGCTCTGTCGGGCTCTGTCGGGCTCTACTGGGCTCTACTGGGCTCTGTCGGGCTCTGTCGGGTTCTGTCGGGCTCTGTCGGGCTCTATCGGGCCCTGTCGGGCCCTGTCGGGCCCTGTCGGGCTCTGTCGTGCCCTGTCGGGCCCTGTCGGGCCCTGTCGGGCCCTGTCGGGCTCTGTCGGGCTCTGTCGGGCCCTGTCGGGCTCTGTCGGGCTCTACTGGGCCCTGTCGGGCCCTGTCGGGCCCTGTCGGGCTCTGTCGGGCTCTGTCGGGCTCTGTCGGGCTCTACTGGGCTCTGTCGGGCCCTGTCGGGCTCTGTCGGGATCTACTGGGCTCTGTCGGGCTCTGTCGGGCTCTGTCGGGATCTACTGGGCTCTGTCGGGCTCTGTCGGGCTCTGTCGGGCCCTGTCGGGCTCTACTGGGCCCTGTCGGTCTCTGTCGGGCTCTGTCGGGCCCTGTCGGGCCCTGTCGGGCTCTGTCGGGCTCTGTCGGGCTCTACTGGGCTCTGTCAGGCTCTGTCGGGCTCTGTCGGGCTCTGTCGGGCTCTACTGGGCCCTGTCGGGCTCTGTCGGGCTCTGTGGGGCCCTGTCGGGCTCTGTCGGGCTCTGTCGGGCCCTGTCGGGCCCTGTCGGGCTCTGTCGGGCTCTGTCGGGCCCTGTCGGGCTCTGTCGGGCTCTGTCGGGCTCTGTCGGGCTCTACTGAGCCCTGTCGGGCTCTGTCGGGCTCTGTCGGGCCCTGTCGGGCTCTGTCGGGCTCTGTCGGGCCCTGTCGGGCTCTGTCGGGCTCTACTGGGCCCTGTCGGGCCCTGTCGGGCCCTGTCGGGCTCTGTCGGGCTCTGTCGGGCTCTACTGGGCTCTACTGGGCTCTGTCGGGCTCTACTGGGCCCTGTCGGGCTCTGTCGGGCTCTGTCGTGCCCTGTCGGGCTCTGTCGGGCTCTGTCGGGCCCTGTCGGGCTCTATCGGGCCCTGTCGGGCCCTGTCGGGCTCTGTCGGGCTCTGTCGGGCTCTGTCGGGCCCTGTCGGGCTCTGTCGGGCTCTGTCGGGCTCTGTCGGGCTCTACTGGGCCCTGTCGGGCTCTGTCGGGCTCTGTCGGGCTCTACTGGGCCCTGTCGGGCCCTGTCGGGCCCTGTCGGGCCCTGTCGGGCTCTGTCGGGCTCTGTCGGGCTCTACTGGGCCCTGTCGGGCTCTGTCGGGCTCTGTCGGGCCCTGTCGGGCTCTTTCGGGCCCTGTCGGGCCCTGTCGGGCTCTGTCGGGCTCTGTCGGGCTCTGTCGGGCTCTACTGGGCTCTGTCGGGCTCTGTCGGGCTCTGTCGGGCTCTGTCGGGCTCTACTGGGCCCTGTTGGGCTCTGTCGGGCTCTGTCGGGCTCTGTCGGGCTCTGTCGGGCCCTGTCAGGCCCTGTCGGGCTCTGTCGGGCTCTACTGGGCCCTGTCGGGCTCTGTCGGGCCCTGTCGGGCTCTGTCGGGCTCTGTCGGGCCCTGTCAGGACCTGTCGGGCTCTGTCGGGCTCTGTCGGGCTCTGTCGGGCTCTACTGGGCTCTGTCGGGCTCTACTGGGCTCTACTGGGCCCTGTCGGGCTCTGTCGGGCTCTGTCGGGCTCTGTCGGGCTCTGTCGGGCTCTACTGGGCCCTGTCGGGCTCTGTAGGGCTCTGTCGGGCCCTGTCGGGCTCTGTCGGGCTCTTTCGGGCCCTGTCGGGCTCTGTCGGGCTCTGTCGGGCTCTACTGGGCCCTGTCGGGCTCTGTCGGGCTCTGTCGGGCTCTGTCGGGCCCTGTCGGGCTCTGTCGGGCTCTACTGGGCCCTGTCGGGCCCTGTCGGGCTCTACTGGGCTCTACTGGGCTCTGTCGGGCTCTGTCGGGCTCTACTGGGCCCTGTCGGGCCCTGTCGGGCCCTGTCGGGCCCTGTCGGGCTCTGTCGGGCCCTGTCGGGCCCTGTCGGGCCATGTCGGGCTCTGTCGGGCTCTGTCGGGCCCTGTCGGGCTCTGTCGGGCTCTGTCGGGCTCTACTGGGCTCTACTGGGCCCTGTCGGGCTCTGTCGGGCTCTACTGGGCCCTGTCGGGCCCTGTCGGGCTCTGTCGGGCTCTGTCAGGACCTGTCGGGCTCTGTCGGGCTCTGTCGGGCCCTGTCGGGCTCTACTGGGCCCTGTCGGGCGCTGTCGGGCTCTGTCGGGCTCTGTCGGGCTCTGTCGGGCCCTGTTGGGCTCTGTCGGGCTCTGTCGGGCTCTACTGGGCCCTGTCGGGCTCTGTCGGGCCCTGTCGGGCTCTGTCGGGCTCTGTCGGGCTCTGTCGGGCTCTACTGGGCTCTGTCGGGCTCTACTGGGCTCTACTGGGCCCTGTCGGGCTCTGTCGGGCTCTGTCGGGCTCCGTCGGGCTCTGTCGGGCTCTACTGGGCCCTGTCGGGCTCTGTAGGGCTCTGTCGGGCCCTGTCGGGCTCTTTCGGGCTCTGTCGGGCCCTGTCGGGCTCTGTCGGGCTCTGTCGGGCTCTACTGGGCCCTGTCGGGCTCTGTCGGGCTCTGTCGGGCTCTGTCGGGCCCTGTCGGGCTCTGTCGGGCTCTACTGGGCCCTGTCGGGCCCTGTCGGGCTCTACTGGGCTCTACTGGGCTCTGTCGGGCTCTGTCGGGCTCTACTGGGCCCTGTCGGGCCCTGTCGGGCCCTGTCGGGCCCTGTCGGGCTCTGTCGGGCCCTGTCGGGCCCTGTCGGGCCATGTCGGGCTCTGTCGGGCTCTGTCGGGCCCTGTCGGGCTCTGTCGGGCTCTGTCGGGCTCTACTGGGCTCTACTGGGCCCTGTCGGGCTCTGTCGGGCTCTACTGGGCCCTGTCGGGCCCTGTCGGGCTCTGTCGGGCTCTGTCAGGACCTGTCGGGCTCTGTCGGGCTCTGTCGGGCCCTGTCGGGCTCTACTGGGCCCTGTCGGGCGCTGTCGGGCTCTGTCGGGCTCTGTCGGGCTCTGTCGGGCCCTGTTGGGCTCTGTCGGGCTCTGTCGGGCTCTACTGGGCCCTGTCGGGTTCTGTCGGGCTCTGTCGGGCTCTGTCGGGCTCTACTGGGCCCTGTCGGGCGTGTCGGGCCCTGTCGGGATCTGTCGGGCTCTGTCGGGCTCTGTCCGGCCCTGTCGGGCTCTGTCGGGCTCTGTCGGGCTCTGTCGGGCCCTCTCAGGCTCTGTCGGGCTCTACTGGGCCCTGTCGGGCTCTGTCGGGCTCTGTCGGGCTCTGTCGGGCCCTGTCGGGCTCTGTCGGGCTCTGTCGGGCTCTGTCGGGCTCTACTGGGCTCTGTCGGGCTCTGTCGGGCTCTCTCGGGCCCTGTCGGGCTCTGTCGGGCTCTGACGGGTTCTGTCGGGCTCTGTCGGGCTCTGTCGGGCTCTACTGGCCCCGTCGGGCCCCGTCGGGCCATGTCGGGCTCTGTCGGGCTCTGTCGGGCTCTACTGGGCCCTGTCGGGCCCTGTCGGGCTCTGTCGGGCTCTGTCGGGCTCTGTCGGGCTCTACTGGGCCCTGTCGGGCCCTGTCGGGCTCTGTCGGGCTCTGTCGGGCTCTGTCGGGCTCTACTGGGCTCTGTCGGGCCCTGTCGGGCCCTGTCGGGCTCTGTCGGGCCCTGTCGGGCCCTGTCGGGCTCTGTCGGGCTCTGTCGGGCTCTACTGGGCCCTGTCGGGCTCTGTCGGGCTCTGTCGGGCTCTGTCGGGCCCTGTCGGGCTCTGTCGGGCTCTGTCGGGCCCTGTCGGGCTCTGTCGGGCTCTGTCGGGCTCTACTGGGCCCTGTCGGGCCCTGTCGGGCTCTGTCGGGCTCTGTCGGGCTCTGTCGGGCTCTACTGGGCCCTGTCGGGCCCTGTCGGGCTCTGTCGGGCTCTGTCGGGCTCTGTCGGGCTCTGTCGGGCTCTACTGGGCTCTGTCGGGCCCTGTCGGGCCCTGTCGGGCTCTGTCGGGCTCTGTCGGGCTCTGTCGGGCTCTGTCGGGCTCTTCTGGGCCCTGTCGGGCCCTGTCGGGCTCTGTCGGGCTCTGTCGGGCCCTGTCGGGCTCTGTCGGGCTCTGTCGGGCCCTGTCGGGCTCTGTCGGGCTCTGTCGGGCCCTGTCGGGCTCTGTCGGGCCCTGTCGGGCTCTACTGGGCTCTGTCGGGCCCTGTCGGGCCCTGTCGGGCTCTGTCAGGCTCTGTCGGGCCCTGTCGGGCTCTGTCGGGCTCTGTCGGGCTCTGTCGGGCTCTACTGGGCCCTGTCGGGCCCTGTCGGGCTCTGTCGGGCTCTGTCGGGCTCTGTCGGGCTCAACTGGTCTCTGTCGGGCTCTGTCGGGTTCTGTCGGGCTCTGTCGGGCTCTGTCGGGCTCTGTCGGGCTCTACTGGGCTCTACTGGGCTCTGTCGGGCTCTGTCGGGATCTACTGGGCCCTGTCGGGCTCTGTCGGGCTCTGTCGGGCCCTGTCGGGCTCTGTCGGGCTCTGTCGGGCTCTGTCGGGCTCTGTCGGGTTCTGTCGGGCTCTGTCGGGCTCTTTCGGGCTCTTCTGGGCCCTGTCGGGCCCTGTCGGGCTCTGTCGGGCTCTGTCGGGCTCTGTCGGGCTCTACTGGGCCCTGTCGGGCCCTGTCGGGCTCTGTCGGGTTCTGTCGGGTTCTGTCGGGCTCTGTCGGGCTCTGTCGGGCTCTGTCGGGCTCTGTCGGGCTCTACTGGGCCCTGTCGGGCCCTGTCGGGCCCTGTCGGGCTCTGTCGGGCTCTGTCGGGCTCTGTCGGGCTCTGTCGGGCTCCACTGGGCTCTGTCGGGCTCTGTCGGGCTCTGTCGGGCCCTGTCGGGCTCTGTCGGGCTCTGTCGGGCCCTGTCGGGCTCTGTCGGGCTCTGTCGGGCTCTACTGGGCTCTGTCGGGCTCTGTCGGGCTCTACTGGGCTCTGTCGGGCTCTGTCGGGCCCTGTCGGGCTCTGTCGGGCTCTGTCGGGCCCTGTCGGGCTCTGTCGGGCTCTGTCGGGCTCTGTCGGGCTCTACTGGGCTCTGTCGGGTTCTACTGGGCTCTACTGGGCCCTGTCGGGCTCTGTCGGGCTCTGTCGGGCTCTGTCGGGCACTGTCGGGCCCTGTCGGGCTCTGTCGGGCTCTGTCGGGCCCTGTCGGGCTCTGTCGGGCTCTGTCGGGCTCTGTCGGGCTCTACTGGGCCCGACAGGGCTCTGTCGGGCTCTGTCGGGCTCTGTCGGGCCCTGTCAGGCTCTGTCGGGCTCTGTCGGGCCCTGTCGGGCTCTGTCGGGCTCTACTGGGCGCTGTCGGGCTCTGTCGGGCTCTGTCGGGCTCTGTCGGGCCCTGTCGGGCTCTGTCGGGCTCTGTCGGGCTGTGTCGGGCTCTGTCGGGCTCTACTGGGCTCTACTGGGCTCTGTCGGGCTCTGTCGGGCTCTGTCGGGCACTGTCGGGCTCTACTGGGCCCTGTCGGGCCCTGTCGGGCTCTGTCGGGCTCTGTCGGGCTCTGTCGGGCTCTACTGGGCCCTGTCGGGCCCTGTCGGTCTCTGTCGGGCTCTGTCGGGCTCTGTCGGGCTCTACTGGGCTCTACTGGGCTCTGTCGGGCTCTGTCGGGCTCTGTCGGGCTCTACTGGGCTCTGTCGGGCCCTGTCGGGCCCTGTCGGGCTCTGTCGGGCTCTGTCGGGCCCTGTCGGGCTCTGTCGGGCTCTGTCGGGCTCTACTGGGCTCTGTCGGGCTCTGTCGGGCTCTACTGGGCCCTGTCGGGCTCTGTCGGGCCCTGTCGGGCTCTGTCGGGCCCTGTCGGGCTCTGTCGGGCTCTGTCGGGCTCTGTCGGGCCCTGTCGGGCTCTGTCGGGCTCTGTCGGGCTCTGTCGGGCTCTGTCGGGCTCTACTGGGCTCTGTCGGGTTCTACTGGGCTCTACTGGGCCCTGTCGGGCTCTGTCGGGCTCTGTCGGGCTCTGTCGGGCACGGTCGGGCCCTGTCGGGCTCTGTCGGGCTCTGTCGGGCCCTGTCGGGCTCTGTCGGGCTCTGTCGGGCTCTGTCGGGCTCTACTGGGCCCGACAGGGCTCTGTCGGGCTCTGTCGGGCTCTGTCGGGCCCTGTCAGGCTCTGTCGGGCTCTGTCGGGCCCTGTCGGGCTCTGTCGGGCTCTACTGGGCCCTGTCGGGCTCTGTCGGGCTCTGTCGGGCTCTGTCGGGCCCTGTCGGGCTCTGTCGGGCTGTGTCGGGCTGTGTCGGGCTCTGTCGGGCTCTACTGGGCTCTACTGGGCTCTGTCGGGCTCTGTCGGGCTCTGTCGGGCACTGTCGGGCTCTACTGGGCCCTGTCGGGCCCTGTCGGGCTCTGTCGGGCTCTGTCGGGCTCTGTCGGGCTCTACTGGGCCCTGTCGGGCCCTGTCGGGCTCTGTCGGGCTCTGTCGGGCTCTGTCGGGCTCTACTGGGCTCTACTGGGCTCTGTCGGGCTCTGTCGGGTTCTGTCGGGCTCTGTCGGGCTCTATCGGGCCCTGTCGGGCCCTGTCGGGCTCTGTCGGGCTCTGTCGTGCCCTGTCGGGCCCTGTCGGGCCCTGTCGGGCCCTGTCGGGCTCTGTCGGGCTCTGTCGGGCCCTGTCGGGCTCTGTCGGGCTCTACTGGGCCCTGTCGGGCCCTGTCGGGCCCTGTCGGGCTCTGTCGGGCTCTGTCGGGCTCTGTCGGGCTCTACTGGGCTCTGTCGGGCCCTGTCGGGCTCTGTCGGTATCTACTGGGCTCTGTCGGTATCTACTGGGCTCTGTCGGGCTCTGTCGGGCTCTGTCGGGATCTACTGGGCTCTGTCGGGCTCTGTCGGGCTCTGTCGGGCCCTGTCGGGCTCTACTGGGCCCTGTCGGGCTCTGTCGGGCTCTGTCGGGCCCTGTCGGGCCCTGTCGGGCTCTGTCGGGCTCTGTCGGGCTCTACTGGGCTCTGTCAGGCTCTGTCGGGCTCTGTCGGGCTCTGTCGGGCTCTACTGGGCCCTGTCGGGCTCTGTCGGGCTCTGTGGGGCCCTGTCGGGCTCTGTCGGGCTCTGTCGGGCCCTGTCGGGCTCTGTCGGGCCCTGTCGGGCCCTGTCGGGCTCTGTCGGGCTCTGTCGGGCCCTGTCGGGCTCTGTCGGGCTCTGTCGGGCTCTGTCGGGCTCTACTGAGCCCTGTCGGGCTCTGTCGGGCTCTGTCGGGCCCTGTCGGGCTCTGTCGGGCTCTGTCGGGCCCTGTCGGGCTCTGTCGGGCTCTACTGGGCCCTGTCGGGCCCTGTCGGGCCCTGTCGGGCTCTGTCGGGCTCTGTCGGGCTCTACTGGGCTCTACTGGGCTCTGTCGGGCTCTACTGGGCCCTGTCGGGCCCTGTCGGGCTCTGTCGGGCTCTGTCGGGCTCTGTCGTGCCCTGTCGGGCTCTGTCGGGCTCTGTCGGGCCCTGTCGGGCTCTATCGGGCCCTGTCGGGCCCTGTCGGGCTCTGTCGGGCTCTGTCGGGCCCTGTCGGGCTCTGTCGGGCTCTGTCGGGCTCTGTCGGGCTCTACTGGGCCCTGTCGGGCTCTGTCGGGCTCTGTCGGGCTCTGTCGGGCTCTACTGGGCTCTGTCGGGCCCTGTCGGGCCCTGTCGGGCCCTGTCGGGCTCTGTCGGGCTCTGTCGGGCTCTACTGGGCCCTGTCGGGCTCTGTCGGGCTCTGTCGGGCCCTGTCGGGCTCTTTCGGGCTCTGTCGGGCCCTGTCGGGCTCTGTCGGGCTCTGTCGGGCTCTGTCAGGCTCTGTCGGGCTCTACTGGGCTCTGTCGGGCTCTGTCGGGCTCTGTCGGGCTCTGTCGGGCTCTGTCGGGCTCTACTGGGCCCTGTTGGGCTCTGTCGGGCTCTGTCGGGCTCTGTCGGGCTCTGTCGGGCCCTGTCAGGCCCTGTCGGGCTCTGTCGGGCTCTACTGGGCTCTGTCGGGCTCTGTCGGGCCCTGTCGGGCTCTGTCGGGCTCTGTCGGGCCCTGTCAGGACCTGTCGGGCTCTGTCGGGCTCTGTCGGGGTCTGTCGGGCTCTACTGGGCTCTGTCGGGCTCTACTGGGCTCTACTGGGCCCTGTCGGGCTCTGTCGGGCTCTGTCGGGCTCTGTCGGGCTCTACTGGGCTCTGTCGGGCTCTGTCGGGCCCTGTCGGGCTCTGTCGGGCTCTGTCGGGCTCTGTCGGGCCCTGTCGGGCTCTGTCGGGCTCTGTCGGGCTCTACTGGGCCCTGTCGGGCTCTGTCGGGCTCTGTCGGGCTCTGTCGGGCCCTGTCGGGCTCTGTCGGGCTCTACTGGGCCCTGTCGGGCCCTGTCGGGCTCTACTGGGCTCTACTGGGCTCTGTCGGGCTCTGTCGGGCTCTACTGGGCCCTGTCGGGCCCTGTCAGGCCCTGTCGGGCTCTGTCGGGCCCTGTCGGGCCCTGTCGGGCCATGTCGGGCTCTGTCGGGCTCTGTCGGGCCCTGTCGGGCTCTGTCGGGCTCTGTCGGGCTCTACTGGGCTCTACTGGGCCCTGTCGGGCTCTGTCGGGCTCTACTGGGCCCTGTCGGGCCCTGTCGGGCCCTGTCGGGCTCTGTCGGGCTCTGTCAGGACCTGTCGGGCTCTGTCGGGCTCTGTCGGGCCCTGTCGGGCTCTACTGGGCCCTGTCGGGCGCTGTCGGGCGCTGTCGGGCTCTGTCGGGCTCTGTCGGGCCCTGTTGGGCTCTGTCGGGCTCTGTCGGGCTCTACTGGGCCCTGTCGGGTTCTGTCGGGCTCTGTCGGGCTCTGTCGGGCTCTACTGGGCCCTGTCGGGCGTGTCGGGCCCTGTCGGGATCTGTCGGGCTCTGTCGGGCTCTGTCCGGCCCTGTCGGGCTCTGTCGGGCTCTGTCGGGCTCTGTCGGGCCCTCTCGGGCTCTGTCGGGCTCTACTAGGCCCTGTCGGGCTCTGTCGGGCTCTGTCGGGCTCTGTCGGGCCCTGTCGGGCTCTGTCGGGCTCTGTCGGGCTCTGTCGGGCTCTACTGGGCCCTGTTGGACTCTGTCGGGCTCTGTCGGGCTCTGTCGGGCTCTGACGGGTTCTGTCGGGCTCTGTCGGGCTCTGTCGGGCTCTACTGGCCCTGTCGGGCCCCGTCGGGCCATGTCGGGCTCTGTCGGGCTCTGTCGGGCCCTGTCGGGCTCTGTCGGGCTCTGTCGGGCTCTGTCGGGCTCTACTGGGCCCTGTCGGGCCCTGTCGGGCTCTGTCGGGCTCTGTCGGGCTCTGTCGGGCTCTACTGGGCTCTGTCGGGCCCTGTCGGGCCCTGTCGGGCTCTGTTGGGCCCTGTCGGGCCCTGTCGGGCTCTGTCGGGCTCTGTCGGGCTCTACTGGGCCCTGTCGGGCTCTGTCGGGCTCTGTCGGGCTCTGTCGGGCCCTGTCGGGCTCTGTCGGGCTCTGTCGGGCCCTGTCGGGCTCTGTCGGGCTCTGTCGGGCTCTACTGGGCTCTGTCGGGCTCTGTCGGGCTCTGTCGGGCTCTACTGGGCCCTGTCGGGCCCTGTCGGGCTCTGTCGGGCTCTGTCGGGCTCTGTCGGGCCCTGTCGGGCCCTGTCGGGCTCTGTCGGGCTCTGTCGGGCTCTACTGGGCCCTGTCGGGCTCTGTCGGGCCCTGTCGGGCTCTGTCGGGCTCTGTCGGGCTCTGTCGGGTTCTGTCGGGCTCTGTCGGGCTCTGTCGGGCTCTTCTGGGCCCTGTCGGGCCCTGTCGGGCTCTGTCGGGCTCTACTGGGCCCTGTCGGGCCCTGTCGGGCCCTGTCGGGCTCTGTCGGGTTCTGTCGGGCTCTGTCGGGCTCTGTCGGGCTCTGTCGGGCTCTGTCGGGCTCTACTGGGCTCTGTTGGGCCCTGTCGGGCCCTGTCGGGCCCTGTCGGGCTCTGTCGGGCTCTGTCGGGCTCTGTCGGGCTCTACTGGGCCCTGTCGGGCCCTGTCGGGCCCTGTCGGGCTCTGTCGGGCCCTGTCGGGCTCTGTCGGGCTCTGTCGGGCTCTGTCGGGCTCTACTGGGCTCTACTGGGCTCTGTCGGGCTCTGTCGGGCTCTACTGGGCCCTGTCGGGCCCTGTCGGGCCCTGACGGGCTCTGTCGGGCTCTACTGGGCTCTGTCGGGCTCTGTCGGGCCCTGTCGGGCTCTGTCGGGCCCTGTCGGGCCCTGTCGGGCTCTGTCGGGCTCTGTCGGGCTCTACTGGGCTCTGTCGGGCTCTGTCGGGCTCTACTGGGCCCTGTCGGGCTCTGTCGGGCCCTGTCGGGCTCTGTCGGGCTCTGTCGGGCTCTGTCGGGCTCTACTGGGCCCTGTCGGGCCCTGTCGGGCTCTGTCGGGCTCTGTCGGGCTCTGTCGGGCTCTACTGGGCTCTACTGGGCTCTGTCGGGCTCTGTCGGGCTCTGTCGGGCTCTACTGGGCCCTGTCGGGCTCTGTCGGGCCCTGTCGGGTTCTGTCGGGCTCTGTCGGGCTCTGTCGGGCTCTACTGGGCTCTACTGGGCTCTGTCGGGCTCTGTCGGGCTCTACTGGGCCCTGTCGGGCCCTGTCGGGCTCTGTCAGGCTCTGTCGGGCTCTACTGGGCTCTGTCGGGCTCTGTCGGGCTCTGTCGGGCTCTGTCGGGCCCTGTCGGGCTCTGTCGGGCTCTGTCGGGCTCTGTCGGGCTCTGTCGGGCTCTGTCGGGCTCTGTCGGGCTCTGTCGGGCCCTGTGTGGCTCTGTCGGGCTCTGTCGTGCCCTGTCGGGCTCTGTCGGGCTCTGTCGGGCTCTGTCGGGCTCTGTCGGGCCCTGTCGGGCCCTGTCGGGCTCTGTCGGGCTCTGTCGGGCCCTGTCGGGCTCTGTCGGGCTCTGTCGGGCCCTGTTGGGCTCTGTCGGGCTCTGTCGGGCTCTACTGGGCCCTGTCGGGTTCTGTCGGGCTCTGTCGGGCTCTGTCGGGCTCTACTGGGCCCTGTCGGGCGTGTCGGGCCCTGTCGGGATCTGTCGGGCTCTGTCGGGCTCTGTCCGGCCCTGTCGGGCTCTGTCGGGCTCTGTCGGGCTCTGTCGGGCCCTCTCGGGCTCTGTCGGGCTCTACTAGGCCCTGTCGGGCTCTGTCGGGCTCTGTCGGGCTCTGTCGGGCCCTGTCGGGCTCTGTCGGGCTCTGTCGGGCTCTGTCGGGCTCTACTGGGCCCTGTTGGACTCTGTCGGGCTCTGTCGGGCTCTGTCGGGCTCTGACGGGTTCTGTCGGGCTCTGTCGGGCTCTGTCGGGCTCTACTGGCCCTGTCGGGCCCCGTCGGGCCATGTCGGGCTCTGTCGGGCTCTGTCGGGCCCTGTCGGGCTCTGTCGGGCTCTGTCGGGCTCTGTCGGGCTCTACTGGGCCCTGTCGGGCCCTGTCGGGCTCTGTCGGGCTCTGTCGGGCTCTGTCGGGCTCTACTGGGCTCTGTCGGGCCCTGTCGGGCCCTGTCGGGCTCTGTTGGGCCCTGTCGGGCCCTGTCGGGCTCTGTCGGGCTCTGTCGGGCTCTACTGGGCCCTGTCGGGCTCTGTCGGGCTCTGTCGGGCTCTGTCGGGCCCTGTCGGGCTCTGTCGGGCTCTGTCGGGCTCTGTCGGGACCTGTCGGGCTCTGTCGGGCCCTGTCGGGCCCTGTCGGGCTCTGTCGGGCTCTGTCGGGCCCTGTCGGGCTCTGTCGGGCTCTGTCGGGCTCTGTCGGGCTCTGTCGGGCTCTACTGGGCCCTGTCGGGCTCTGTCGGGCTCTGTCGGGCTCTGTCGGGCCCTTTCGGGCTCTGTCGGGCTCTACTGGGCTCTGTCGGGCCCTGTCGGGCTCTGTCGGGCTCTGTCGGGCTCTACTGGGCCCTGTCGGGCGCTGTCGGGCTCTGTCGGGCTCTGTCAAGCTCTCTCGGGCCCTGTCGGGCTCTGTCGGGCTCTGTCGGGCTCTGTCGGGCTCTACTGGGCCCTGTCGGGTTCTGTCGGGCTCTGTCGGGCTCTCTCGGGCTCTACTGGGCCCTGTCGGGCTCTGTCGGGCTCTGTCGGGCTCTGTCGGGCCCTGTCGGGTTCTGTCGGGCTCTGTCGGGCTCTGTCGGGCTCTGTCGGGCCCTCTCGGGCTCTGTCGGGCTCTACTGGGCCCTGTCGGGCTCTGTCGGGCTCTGTCGGGCTCTGTCGGGCTCTACTGGGCCCTGTCGGGCCCTGTCGGGCCCTGTCGGGCTCTGTCGAGCTCTGTCGGGCTCTGTCGGGCTCTACTGGGCTCTGTCGGGCCCTGTCGGGCCCTGTCGGGCTCTGTCGGGCTCTATCGGGCCCTGTCGGGCCCTGTCGGGCTCTGTCGGGCTCTGTCGGGCTCTACTGGGCCCTGTCGGGCTCTGTCGGGCTCTGTCGGGCCCTGTCGGGCTCTGTCAGGCTCTGTCGGGCCCTGTCGGGCCCTGTCGGGCTCTGTCGGGCTCTGTCGGGCTCTGTCGGGCTCTACTGGGCCCTGTCGGGCTCTGTCGGGCTCTGTCGGGCTCTACTGGGCCCTGTCGGGCTCTGTCGGGCTCTGTCGGGCCCTGTCGGTCCCTGTCGGGCTCTGTCAGGCTCTGTCGGGCTCTGTCGGGCTCTACTGGGCCCTGTCGGGCCCTGTCGGGCTCTGTCGGGCTCTGTCGGGTTCTGTCGGGCTCTGTCGGGCTCTGTCGGGCTCTGTCGGGCTCTACTGGACTCTGTCGGGCTCTGTCGGGTTCTGTCGGGCTCTGTCGGGCTCTGTCGGGCTCTGTCGGGCTCTACTGGGCTCTGTCGGGCTCTGTCGGGCCCTGTCGGGCCCTGTCGGGCTCTGTCGGGCTCTGTCGGGCCCTGTCGGGTCCTGTCGGGCTCTGTCGGGCCCTGTCGGGCTCTGTCGGGCTCTGTCGGGCTCTACTGGGCCCTGTCGGGCTCTGTCGGGCTCTGTCGGGCCCTGTCGGGCTCTGTCGGGCTCTGTCGGGCTCTGTCGGGACCTGTCGGGCTCTGTCGGGCCCTGTCGGGCCCTGTCGGGCTCTGTCGGGCTCTGTCGGGCCCTGTCGGGCTCTGTCGGGCTCTGTCGGGCCCTGTCGGGCTCTGTCGGGCTCTGTCGGGCTCTGTCGGGCCCTGTCGGGCTCTGTCGGGCTCTGTCGGGCTCTACTGGGCCCTGTCGGGCTCTGTCGGGCTCTGTCGGGCTCTGTCGGGCCCTGTCGGGCTCTGTCGGGCTCTACTGGGCCCTGTCGGGCCCTGTCGGGCTCTACTGGGCTCTACTGGGCTCTGTCGGGCTCTGTCGGGCTCTACTGGGCCCTGTCGGGCCCTGTCAGGCCCTGTCGGGCTCTGTCGGGCCCTGTCGGGCCCTGTCGGGCCATGTCGGGCTCTGTCGGGCTCTGTCGGGCCCTGTCGGGCTCTGTCGGGCTCTGTCGGGCTCTACTGGGCTCTACTGGGCCCTGTCGGGCTCTGTCGGGCTCTACTGGGCCCTGTCGGGCCCTGTCGGGCTCTGTCGGGCTCTGTCAGGACCTGTCGGGCTCTGTCGGGCTCTGTCGGGCCCTGTCGGGCTCTACTGGGCCCTGTCGGGCTCTGTCGGGCTCTGTCGGGCCCTGTCGGGCTCTGTCGGGCTCTGTCGGGCTCTGTCGGGCTCTACTGGGCCCTGTCGGGCCCTGTCGGGCCCTGTCGGGCTCTGTCGAGCTCTGTCGGGCTCTGTCGGGCTCTACTGGGCTCTGTCAGGCCCTGTCGGGCCCTGTCGGGCTCTGTCGGGCTCTGTCGGGCCCTGTCGGGCCCTGTCGGGCTCTGTCGGGCTCTGTCGGGCTCTACTGGGCCCTGTCGGGCTCTGTCGGGCTCTGTCGGGCCCTGTCGGGCTCTGTCAGGCTCTGTCGGGCCCTGTCGGGCCCTGTCGGGCTCTGTCGGGCTCTGTCGGGCTCTGTCGGGCTCTACTGGGCCCTGTCGGGCTCTGTCGGGCTCTGTCGGGCTCTACTGGGCCCTGTCGGGCTCTGTCGGGCTCTGTCGGGCCCTGTCGGTCCCTGTCGGGCTCTGTCAGGCTCTGTCGGGCTCTGTCGGGCTCTACTGGGCCCTGTCGGGCCCTGTCGGGCTCTGTCGGGCTCTGTCGGGTTCTGTCGGGCTCTGTCGGGCTCTGTCGGGCTCTGTCGGGCTCTACTGGACTCTGTCGGGCTCTGTCGGGTTCTGTCGGGCTCTGTCGGGCTCTGTCGGGCTCTGTCGGGCTCTACTGGGCTCTGTCGGGCTCTGTCGGGCCCTGTCGGGTCCTGTCGGGCTCTGTCGGGCCCTGTCGGGCTCTGTCGGGCTCTGTCGGGCTCTACTGGGCCCTGTCGGGCTCTGTCGGGCTCTGTCGGGCCCTGTCGGGCTCTGTCGGGCTCTGTCGGGCTCTGTCGGGACCTGTCGGGCTCTGTCGGGCCCTGTCGGGCCCTGTCGGGCTCTGTCGGGCTCTGTCGGGCCCTGTCGGGCTCTGTCGGGCTCTGTCGGGCTCTGTCGGGCTCTGTCGGGCTCTACTGGGCCCTGTCGGGCTCTGTCGGGCTCTGTCGGGCTCTGTCGGGCCCTTTCGGGCTCTGTCGGGCTCTACTGGGCTCTGTCGGGCCCTGTCGGGCTCTGTCGGGCTCTGTCGGGACCTGTCGGGCTCTGTCGGGCCCTGTCGGGCCCTGTCGGGCTCTGTCGGGCTCTGTCGGGCCCTGTCGGGCTCTGTCGGGCTCTGTCGGGCTCTGTCGGGCTCTGTCGGGCTCTACTGGGCCCTGTCGGGCTCTGTCGGGCTCTGTCGGGCTCTGTCGGGCCCTTTCGGGCTCTGTCGGGCTCTACTGGGCTCTGTCGGGCCCTGTCGGGCTCTGTCGGGCTCTGTCGGGCTCTACTGGGCCCTGTCGGGCGCTGTCGGGCTCTGTCGGGCTCTGTCAAGCTCTCTCGGGCCCTGTCGGGCTCTGTCGGGCTCTGTCGGGCTCTGTCGGGCTCTACTGGGCCCTGTCGGGTTCTGTCGGGCTCTGTCGGGCTCTCTCGGGCTCTACTGGGCCCTGTCGGGCTCTGTCGGGCTCTGTCGGGCTCTGTCGGGCCCTGTCGGGTTCTGTCGGGCTCTGTCGGGCTCTGTCGGGCTCTGTCGGGCCCTCTCGGGCTCTGTCGGGCTCTACTGGGCCCTGTCGGGCTCTGTCGGGCTCTGTCGGGCTCTGTCGGGCTCTACTGGGCCCTGTCGGGCCCTGTCGGGCCCTGTCGGGCTCTGTCGAGCTCTGTCGGGCTCTGTCGGGCTCTACTGGGCTCTGTCGGGCCCTGTCGGGCCCTGTCGGGCTCTGTCGGGCTCTATCGGGCCCTGTCGGGCCCTGTCGGGCTCTGTCGGGCTCTGTCGGGCTCTACTGGGCCCTGTCGGGCTCTGTCGGGCTCTGTCGGGCCCTGTCGGGCTCTGTCAGGCTCTGTCGGGCCCTGTCGGGCCCTGTCGGGCTCTGTCGGGCTCTGTCGGGCTCTGTCGGGCTCTACTGGGCCCTGTCGGGCTCTGTCGGGCTCTGTCGGGCTCTACTGGGCCCTGTCGGGCTCTGTCGGGCTCTGTCGGGCCCTGTCGGTCCCTGTCGGGCTCTGTCAGGCTCTGTCGGGCTCTGTCGGGCTCTACTGGGCCCTGTCGGGCCCTGTCGGGCTCTGTCGGGCTCTGTCGGGTTCTGTCGGGCTCTGTCGGGCTCTGTCGGGCTCTGTCGGGCTCTACTGGACTCTGTCGGGCTCTGTCGGGTTCTGTCGGGCTCTGTCGGGCTCTGTCGGGCTCTGTCGGGCTCTACTGGGCTCTGTCGGGCTCTGTCGGGCCCTGTCGGGCCCTGTCGGGCTCTGTCGGGCTCTGTCGGGCCCTGTCGGGTCCTGTCGGGCTCTGTCGGGCCCTGTCGGGCTCTGTCGGGCTCTGTCGGGCTCTACTGGGCCCTGTCGGGCTCTGTCGGGCTCTGTCGGGCCCTGTCGGGCTCTGTCGGGCTCTGTCGGGCTCTGTCGGGACCTGTCGGGCTCTGTCGGGCCCTGTCGGGCCCTGTCGGGCTCTGTCGGGCTCTGTCGGGCCCTGTCGGGCTCTGTCGGGCTCTGTCGGGCCCTGTCGGGCTCTGTCGGGCTCTGTCGGGCTCTGTCGGGCCCTGTCGGGCTCTGTCGGGCTCTGTCGGGCTCTACTGGGCCCTGTCGGGCTCTGTCGGGCTCTGTCGGGCTCTGTCGGGCCCTGTCGGGCTCTGTCGGGCTCTACTGGGCCCTGTCGGGCCCTGTCGGGCTCTACTGGGCTCTACTGGGCTCTGTCGGGCTCTGTCGGGCTCTACTGGGCCCTGTCGGGCCCTGTCAGGCCCTGTCGGGCTCTGTCGGGCCCTGTCGGGCCCTGTCGGGCCATGTCGGGCTCTGTCGGGCTCTGTCGGGCCCTGTCGGGCTCTGTCGGGCTCTGTCGGGCTCTACTGGGCTCTACTGGGCCCTGTCGGGCTCTGTCGGGCTCTACTGGGCCCTGTCGGGCCCTGTCGGGCCCTGTCGGGCTCTGTCGGGCTCTGTCAGGACCTGTCGGGCTCTGTCGGGCTCTGTCGGGCCCTGTCGGGCTCTACTGGGCCCTGTCGGGCGCTGTCGGGCGCTGTCGGGCTCTGTCGGGCTCTGTCGGGCCCTGTTGGGCTCTGTCGGGCTCTGTCGGGCTCTACTGGGCCCTGTCGGGTTCTGTCGGGCTCTGTCGGGCTCTGTCGGGCTCTACTGGGCCCTGTCGGGCGTGTCGGGCCCTGTCGGGATCTGTCGGGCTCTGTCGGGCTCTGTCCGGCCCTGTCGGGCTCTGTCGGGCTCTGTCGGGCTCTGTCGGGCCCTCTCGGGCTCTGTCGGGCTCTACTAGGCCCTGTCGGGCTCTGTCGGGCTCTGTCGGGCTCTGTCGGGCCCTGTCGGGCTCTGTCGGGCTCTGTCGGGCTCTGTCGGGCTCTACTGGGCCCTGTTGGACTCTGTCGGGCTCTGTCGGGCTCTGTCGGGCTCTGACGGGTTCTGTCGGGCTCTGTCGGGCTCTGTCGGGCTCTACTGGCCCTGTCGGGCCCCGTCGGGCCATGTCGGGCTCTGTCGGGCTCTGTCGGGCCCTGTCGGGCTCTGTCGGGCTCTGTCGGGCTCTGTCGGGCTCTACTGGGCCCTGTCGGGCCCTGTCGGGCTCTGTCGGGCTCTGTCGGGCTCTGTCGGGCTCTACTGGGCTCTGTCGGGCCCTGTCGGGCCCTGTCGGGCTCTGTTGGGCCCTGTCGGGCCCTGTCGGGCTCTGTCGGGCTCTGTCGGGCTCTACTGGGCCCTGTCGGGCTCTGTCGGGCTCTGTCGGGCTCTGTCGGGCCCTGTCGGGCTCTGTCGGGCTCTGTCGGGCCCTGTCGGGCTCTGTCGGGCTCTGTCGGGCTCTACTGGGCTCTGTCGGGCTCTGTCGGGCTCTGTCGGGCTCTACTGGGCCCTGTCGGGCCCTGTCGGGCTCTGTCGGGCTCTGTCGGGCTCTGTCGGGCCCTGTCGGGCCCTGTCGGGCTCTGTCGGGCTCTGTCGGGCTCTACTGGGCCCTGTCGGGCTCTGTCGGGCCCTGTCGGGCTCTGTCGGGCTCTGTCGGGCTCTGTCGGGTTCTGTCGGGCTCTGTCGGGCTCTGTCGGGCTCTTCTGGGCCCTGTCGGGCCCTGTCGGGCTCTGTCGGGCTCTACTGGGCCCTGTCGGGCCCTGTCGGGCCCTGTCGGGCTCTGTCGGGTTCTGTCGGGCTCTGTCGGGCTCTGTCGGGCTCTGTCGGGCTCTGTCGGGCTCTACTGGGCTCTGTTGGGCCCTGTCGGGCCCTGTCGGGCCCTGTCGGGCTCTGTCGGGCTCTGTCGGGCTCTGTCGGGCTCTACTGGGCCCTGTCGGGCCCTGTCGGGCCCTGTCGGGCTCTGTCGGGCCCTGTCGGGCTCTGTCGGGCTCTGTCGGGCTCTGTCGGGCTCTACTGGGCTCTACTGGGCTCTGTCGGGCTCTGTCGGGCTCTACTGGGCCCTGTCGGGCCCTGTCGGGCCCTGACGGGCTCTGTCGGGCTCTACTGGGCTCTGTCGGGCTCTGTCGGGCCCTGTCGGGCTCTGTCGGGCCCTGTCGGGCCCTGTCGGGCTCTGTCGGGCTCTGTCGGGCTCTACTGGGCTCTGTCGGGCTCTGTCGGGCTCTACTGGGCCCTGTCGGGCTCTGTCGGGCCCTGTCGGGCTCTGTCGGGCTCTGTCGGGCTCTGTCGGGCTCTACTGGGCCCTGTCGGGCCCTGTCGGGCTCTGTCGGGCTCTGTCGGGCTCTGTCGGGCTCTACTGGGCTCTACTGGGCTCTGTCGGGCTCTGTCGGGCTCTGTCGGGCTCTACTGGGCCCTGTCGGGCTCTGTCGGGCCCTGTCGGGTTCTGTCGGGCTCTGTCGGGCTCTGTCGGGCTCTACTGGGCTCTACTGGGCTCTGTCGGGCTCTGTCGGGCTCTACTGGGCCCTGTCGGGCCCTGTCGGGCTCTGTCAGGCTCTGTCGGGCTCTACTGGGCTCTGTCGGGCTCTGTCGGGCTCTGTCGGGCTCTGTCGGGCCCTGTCGGGCTCTGTCGGGCTCTGTCGGGCTCTGTCGGGCTCTGTCGGGCTCTGTCGGGCTCTGTCGGGCCCTGTGTGGCTCTGTCGGGCTCTGTCGTGCCCTGTCGGGCTCTGTCGGGCTCTGTCGGGCCCTGTCGGGCTCTGTCGGGCCCTCTCGGGCCCTGTCGGGCTCTGTCGGGCTCTGTCGGGCCCTGTCGGGCTCTGTCGGGCTCTGTCGGGCTCTGTCGGGCTCTACTGGGCCCTGTCGGGCCCTGTCGGGCCCTGTCGGGCTCTGTCGAGCTCTGTCGGGCTCTGTCGGGCTCTACTGGGCTCTGTCAGGCCCTGTCGGGCCCTGTCGGGCTCTGTCGGGCTCTGTCGGGCCCTGTCGGGCCCTGTCGGGCTCTGTCGGGCTCTGTCGGGCTCTACTGGGCCCTGTCGGGCTCTGTCGGGCTCTGTCGGGCCCTGTCGGGCTCTGTCAGGCTCTGTCGGGCCCTGTCGGGCCCTGTCGGGCTCTGTCGGGCTCTGTCGGGCTCTGTCGGGCTCTACTGGGCCCTGTCGGGCTCTGTCGGGCTCTGTCGGGCTCTACTGGGCCCTGTCGGGCTCTGTCGGGCTCTGTCGGGCCCTGTCGGTCCCTGTCGGGCTCTGTCAGGCTCTGTCGGGCTCTGTCGGGCTCTACTGGGCCCTGTCGGGCCCTGTCGGGCTCTGTCGGGCTCTGTCGGGTTCTGTCGGGCTCTGTCGGGCTCTGTCGGGCTCTGTCGGGCTCTACTGGACTCTGTCGGGCTCTGTCGGGTTCTGTCGGGCTCTGTCGGGCTCTGTCGGGCTCTGTCGGGCTCTACTGGGCTCTGTCGGGCTCTGTCGGGCCCTGTCGGGCCCTGTCGGGCTCTGTCGGGCTCTGTCGGGCCCTGTCGGGTCCTGTCGGGCTCTGTCGGGCCCTGTCGGGCTCTGTCGGGCTCTGTCGGGCTCTACTGGGCCCTGTCGGGCTCTGTCGGGCTCTGTCGGGCCCTGTCGGGCTCTGTCGGGCTCTGTCGGGCTCTGTCGGGACCTGTCGGGCTCTGTCGGGCCCTGTCGGGCCCTGTCGGGCTCTGTCGGGCTCTGTCGGGCCCTGTCGGGCTCTGTCGGGCTCTGTCGGGCTCTGTCGGGCTCTGTCGGGCTCTACTGGGCCCTGTCGGGCTCTGTCGGGCTCTGTCGGGCTCTGTCGGGCCCTTTCGGGCTCTGTCGGGCTCTACTGGGCTCTGTCGGGCCCTGTCGGGCTCTGTCGGGCTCTGTCGGGCTCTACTGGGCCCTGTCGGGCGCTGTCGGGCTCTGTCGGGCTCTGTCAAGCTCTCTCGGGCCCTGTCGGGCTCTGTCGGGCTCTGTCGGGCTCTGTCGGGCTCTACTGGGCCCTGTCGGGTTCTGTCGGGCTCTGTCGGGCTCTCTCGGGCTCTACTGGGCCCTGTCGGGCTCTGTCGGGCTCTGTCGGGCTCTGTCGGGCCCTGTCGGGTTCTGTCGGGCTCTGTCGGGCTCTGTCGGGCTCTGTCGGGCCCTCTCGGGCTCTGTCGGGCTCTACTGGGCCCTGTCGGGCTCTGTCGGGCTCTGTCGGGCTCTGTCGGGCTCTACTGGGCCCTGTCGGGCCCTGTCGGGCCCTGTCGGGCTCTGTCGAGCTCTGTCGGGCTCTGTCGGGCTCTACTGGGCTCTGTCGGGCCCTGTCGGGCCCTGTCGGGCTCTGTCGGGCTCTATCGGGCCCTGTCGGGCCCTGTCGGGCTCTGTCGGGCTCTGTCGGGCTCTACTGGGCCCTGTCGGGCTCTGTCGGGCTCTGTCGGGCCCTGTCGGGCTCTGTCAGGCTCTGTCGGGCCCTGTCGGGCCCTGTCGGGCTCTGTCGGGCTCTGTCGGGCTCTGTCGGGCTCTACTGGGCCCTGTCGGGCTCTGTCGGGCTCTGTCGGGCTCTACTGGGCCCTGTCGGGCTCTGTCGGGCTCTGTCGGGCCCTGTCGGTCCCTGTCGGGCTCTGTCAGGCTCTGTCGGGCTCTGTCGGGCTCTACTGGGCCCTGTCGGGCCCTGTCGGGCTCTGTCGGGCTCTGTCGGGTTCTGTCGGGCTCTGTCGGGCTCTGTCGGGCTCTGTCGGGCTCTACTGGACTCTGTCGGGCTCTGTCGGGTTCTGTCGGGCTCTGTCGGGCTCTGTCGGGCTCTGTCGGGCTCTACTGGGCTCTGTCGGGCTCTGTCGGGCCCTGTCGGGCCCTGTCGGGCTCTGTCGGGCTCTGTCGGGCCCTGTCGGGTCCTGTCGGGCTCTGTCGGGCCCTGTCGGGCTCTGTCGGGCTCTGTCGGGCTCTACTGGGCCCTGTCGGGCTCTGTCGGGCTCTGTCGGGCCCTGTCGGGCTCTGTCGGGCTCTGTCGGGCTCTGTCGGGACCTGTCGGGCTCTGTCGGGCCCTGTCGGGCCCTGTCGGGCTCTGTCGGGCTCTGTCGGGCCCTGTCGGGCTCTGTCGGGCTCTGTCGGGCTCTGTCGGGCTCTGTCGGGCTCTACTGGGCCCTGTCGGGCTCTGTCGGGCTCTGTCGGGCTCTGTCGGGCCCTGTCGGGCTCTGTCGGGCTCTGTCGGGCTCTGTCGGGCTCTGTCGGGCTCTACTGGGCCCTGTCGGGCCCTGTCGGGCTCTGTCGGGCTCTGTCGGGCTCTGTCGGGCTCTACTGGGCTCTACTGGGCTCTGTCGGGCTCTGTCGGGCTCTGTCGGGCTCTACTGGGCCCTGTCGGGCTCTGTCGGGCCCTGTCGGGTTCTGTCGGGCTCTGTCGGGCTCTGTCGGGCTCTACTGGGCTCTACTGGGCTCTGTCGGGCTCTGTCGGGCTCTACTGGGCCCTGTCGGGCCCTGTCGGGCTCTGTCAGGCTCTGTCGGGCTCTACTGGGCTCTGTCGGGCTCTGTCGGGCTCTGTCGGGCTCTGTCGGGCCCTGTCGGGCTCTGTCGGGCTCTGTCGGGCTCTGTCGGGCTCTGTCGGGCTCTGTCGGGCCCTGTGTGGCTCTGTCGGGCTCTGTCGTGCCCTGTCGGGCTCTGTCGGGCTCTGTCGGGCCCTGTCGGGCTCTGTCGGGCCCTCTCGGGCCCTGTCGGGCTCTGTCGGGCTCTGTCGGGCCCTGTCGGGCTCTGTCGGGCTCTGTCGGGCTCTGTCGGGCTCTACTGGGCCCTGTCGGGCCCTGTCGGGCCCTGTCGGGCTCTGTCGAGCTCTGTCGGGCTCTGTCGGGCTCTACTGGGCTCTGTCAGGCCCTGTCGGGCCCTGTCGGGCTCTGTCGGGCTCTGTCGGGCCCTGTCGGGCCCTGTCGGGCTCTGTCGGGCTCTGTCGGGCTCTACTGGGCCCTGTCGGGCTCTGTCGGGCTCTGTCGGGCCCTGTCGGGCTCTGTCAGGCTCTGTCGGGCCCTGTCGGGCCCTGTCGGGCTCTGTCGGGCTCTGTCGGGCTCTGTCGGGCTCTACTGGGCCCTGTCGGGCTCTGTCGGGCTCTGTCGGGCTCTACTGGGCCCTGTCGGGCTCTGTCGGGCTCTGTCGGGCCCTGTCGGTCCCTGTCGGGCTCTGTCAGGCTCTGTCGGGCTCTGTCGGGCTCTACTGGGCCCTGTCGGGCCCTGTCGGGCTCTGTCGGGCTCTGTCGGGTTCTGTCGGGCTCTGTCGGGCTCTGTCGGGCTCTGTCGGGCTCTACTGGACTCTGTCGGGCTCTGTCGGGTTCTGTCGGGCTCTGTCGGGCTCTGTCGGGCTCTGTCGGGCTCTACTGGGCTCTGTCGGGCTCTGTCGGGCCCTGTCGGGCCCTGTCGGGCTCTGTCGGGCTCTGTCGGGCCCTGTCGGGTCCTGTCGGGCTCTGTCGGGCCCTGTCGGGCTCTGTCGGGCTCTGTCGGGCTCTACTGGGCCCTGTCGGGCTCTGTCGGGCTCTGTCGGGCCCTGTCGGGCTCTGTCGGGCTCTGTCGGGCTCTGTCGGGACCTGTCGGGCTCTGTCGGGCCCTGTCGGGCCCTGTCGGGCTCTGTCGGGCCCTGTCGGGCTCTGTCGGGCTCTGTCGGGCTCTGTCGGGCTCTGTCGGGCTCTACTGGGCCCTGTCGGGCTCTGTCGGGCTCTGTCGGGCTCTGTCGGGCCCTTTCGGGCTCTGTCGGGCTCTACTGGGCTCTGTCGGGCCCTGTCGGGCTCTGTCGGGCTCTGTCGGGCTCTACTGGGCCCTGTCGGGCGCTGTCGGGCTCTGTCGGGCTCTGTCAAGCTCTCTCGGGCCCTGTCGGGCTCTGTCGGGCTCTGTCGGGCTCTGTCGGGCTCTACTGGGCCCTGTCGGGTTCTGTCGGGCTCTGTCGGGCTCTCTCGGGCTCTACTGGGCCCTGTCGGGCTCTGTCGGGCTCTGTCGGGCTCTGTCGGGCCCTGTCGGGTTCTGTCGGGCTCTGTCGGGCTCTGTCGGGCTCTGTCGGGCCCTCTCGGGCTCTGTCGGGCTCTACTGGGCCCTGTCGGGCTCTGTCGGGCTCTGTCGGGCTCTGTCGGGCTCTACTGGGCCCTGTCGGGCCCTGTCGGGCCCTGTCGGGCTCTGTCGAGCTCTGTCGGGCTCTGTCGGGCTCTACTGGGCTCTGTCGGGCCCTGTCGGGCCCTGTCGGGCTCTGTCGGGCTCTATCGGGCCCTGTCGGGCCCTGTCGGGCTCTGTCGGGCTCTGTCGGGCTCTACTGGGCCCTGTCGGGCTCTGTCGGGCTCTGTCGGGCCCTGTCGGGCTCTGTCAGGCTCTGTCGGGCCCTGTCGGGCCCTGTCGGGCTCTGTCGGGCTCTGTCGGGCTCTGTCGGGCTCTACTGGGCCCTGTCGGGCTCTGTCGGGCTCTGTCGGGCTCTACTGGGCCCTGTCGGGCTCTGTCGGGCTCTGTCGGGCCCTGTCGGTCCCTGTCGGGCTCTGTCAGGCTCTGTCGGGCTCTGTCGGGCTCTACTGGGCCCTGTCGGGCCCTGTCGGGCTCTGTCGGGCTCTGTCGGGTTCTGTCGGGCTCTGTCGGGCTCTGTCGGGCTCTGTCGGGCTCTACTGGACTCTGTCGGGCTCTGTCGGGTTCTGTCGGGCTCTGTCGGGCTCTGTCGGGCTCTGTCGGGCTCTACTGGGCTCTGTCGGGCTCTGTCGGGCCCTGTCGGGCCCTGTCGGGCTCTGTCGGGCTCTGTCGGGCCCTGTCGGGTCCTGTCGGGCTCTGTCGGGCCCTGTCGGGCTCTGTCGGGCTCTGTCGGGCTCTACTGGGCCCTGTCGGGCTCTGTCGGGCTCTGTCGGGCCCTGTCGGGCTCTGTCGGGCTCTGTCGGGCTCTGTCGGGACCTGTCGGGCTCTGTCGGGCCCTGTCGGGCCCTGTCGGGCTCTGTCGGGCTCTGTCGGGCCCTGTCGGGCTCTGTCGGGCTCTGTCGGGCTCTGTCGGGCTCTGTCGGGCTCTACTGGGCCCTGTCGGGCTCTGTCGGGCTCTGTCGGGCTCTGTCGGGCCCTTTCGGGCTCTGTCGGGCTCTACTGGGCTCTGTCGGGCCCTGTCGGGCTCTGTCGGGCTCTGTCGGGCTCTACTGGGCCCTGTCGGGCGCTGTCGGGCTCTGTCGGGCTCTGTCAAGCTCTCTCGGGCCCTGTCGGGCTCTGTCGGGCTCTACTGGGCCCTGTCGGGTTCTGTCGGGCTCTGTCGGGCTCTCTCGGGCTCTACTGGGCCCTGTCGGGCTCTGTCGGGCTCTGTCGGGCTCTGTCGGGCCCTGTCGGGTTCTGTCGGGCTCTGTCGGGCTCTGTCGGGCTCTGTCGGGCCCTCTCGGGCTCTGTCGGGCTCTACTGGGCCCTGTCGGGCTCTGTCGGGCTCTGTCGGGCCCTGTCGGGCTCTGTCGGGCTCTGTCGGGCTCTGTCGGGCTCTGTCGGGCTCTACTGGGCCCTGTCGGACTCTGTCGGGCTCTGTCGGGCTCTGTCGGGCTCTGTCGGGCTCTGACGGGTTCTGTCGGGCTCTGTCGGGCTCTACTGGGCCCTGTCGGGCCCTGTCGGGCTCTGTCGGGCTCTGTCGGGCTCTGTCGGGCTCTACTGGGCTCTACTAGGCTCTGTCGGGCTCTGTCGGGTTCTGTCGGGCTCTGTCGGGCTCTGTCGGGCTCTGTCGGGCCCTGTGTGGCTCTGTCGGGCTCTGTCGTGCCCTGTCGGGCTCTGTCGGGCTCTGTCGGGCCCTGTCGGGCTCTGTCGGGCCCTGTCGGGCCCTGTCGGGCTCTGTCGGGCTCTGTCGGGCCCTGTCGGGCTCTGTCGGGCTCTGTCGGGCTCTGTCGGGCTCTACTGGGCCCTGTCGGGCCCTGTCGGGCCCTGTCGGGCTCTGTCGAGCTCTGTCGGGCTCTGTCGGGCTCTACTGGGCTCTGTCGGGCCCTGTCGGGCCCTGTCGGGCTCTGTCGGGCTCTGTCGGGCCCTGTCGGGCCCTGTCGGGCTCTGTCGGGCTCTGTCGGGCTCTACTGGGCCCTGTCGGGCTCTGTCGGGCTCTGTCGGGCCCTGTCGGGCTCTGTCGGGCTCTGCCGGGCCCTGTCGGGCCCTGTCGGGCTCTGTCGGGCTCTGTCGGGCTCTGTCGGGCTCTGTCGGGCTCTACTGGGCCTTGTCGGGCTCTATCGGGCTCTGTCGGGCTCTGTCGGGCTCTACTGGGCCCTGTCGGGCTCTGTCGGGCTCTGTCGGGCCCTGTCGGTCCCTGTCGGGCTCTGTCAGGCTCTGTCGGGCTCTGTCGGGCTCTACTGGGCCCTGTCGGGCCCTGTCGGGCCCTGTCGGGCTCTACTGGGCTCTACTGGGCTCTGTCGGGCTCTGTCGGGCTCTACTGGGCCCTGTCGGGCCCTGTCGGGCTCTGTCGGGCCCTGTCGGGCTCTGTCGGGCTCTGTCGGGCCGTGTCGGGCTCTGTCGGGCTCTGTCGGGCTCTCTCGGGCTCTACTGGGCTCTACTGGGCTCTGTCGGGATCTGTCGGGCTCTACTGGGCCCTGTCGGGCTCTGTCGGGCTCTGTCGGGCCCTGTCGGGCTCTGTCGGGCTCTGTCGGGCTCTGTCGGGCTCTACTGGGCTCTACTGGGCTCTGTCGGGCTCTGTCGGGCTCTACTGGGCCCTGTCGGGCCCTGTCGGGCCCTGTCGGGCTCTGTCGGGCTCTACTGGGCTCTGTCGGGCTCTACTGGGCCCTGTCGGGCTCTGTCGGGCTCTGTCGGGCTCTGTCAGGCCCTGTCGGGCCCTGTCGGGCTCTGTCGGGCCCTGTCGGGCTCTGTCGGGCTCTGTCGGGCTCTGTCGGGCTCTGTCGGGCTCTACTGGGCTCTGTCGGGCTCTGTTGGGCTCTGTCGGGCTCTGTCGGGCTCTGTCGGGCTCTACTGGGCCCTGTCGGGCTCTGTCGGGCTCTGTCGGGCCCTGTCGGGCTCTGTCGGGCCCTGTCGGGCCCTGTCGGGCTCTGTCGGGCTCTGTCGGGCTCTACTGGGCCCTGTCGGGCTCTGTCGGGCTCTGTCGGGCTCTGTCGGGCTCTACTGGGCCCTGTCGGGCTCTGTCGGGCTCTGTCGGCCTCTGTCGGGCCCTGTCGGGCTCTGTCAGGCTCTGTCAGGCTCTGTCGGGCTCTGCTGGGCCCTGTCGGGCCCTGTCGGGCCCTGTCGGGCTCTACTGGGCTCTACTGGGCTCTGTCGGGCTCTTTCGGGCTCTACTGGGCCCTGTCGGGCCCTGTCGGGCTCTGTCGGGCTCTGTCGGGCCCTGTCGGGCTCTGTCAGGCTCTGTCGGGCTCTGTCGGGCTCTACTGGGCTCTACTGGGCTCTGTCGGGCTCTGTCGGGCTCTACTGGGCCCTGTCGGGCCCTGTCGGGCCCTGTCGGGCTCTGTCGGGCTCTACTGGGCTCTGTCGGGCTCTGTCAGGCTCTGTCGGGCTCTGTCAGGCTCTGTCGGGCTCTACTGGGCTCTGTCGGGCTCTGTCGGGCCCTGTCGGGCTCTACTGGGCCCTGTCGGGCTCTGTCGGGCCCTGTCGGGCGCTGTCGGGCTCTGTCGGGCCCTGTCGGGCCCTGTCGGGATCTGTCGGGCTCTGTCGGGCTCTGTCGGGCTCTACTGGGCTCTGTCGGGCTCTGTCGGGCTCTGTCGGGCTCTGTCGGGCTCTACTGGGCCCTGTCGGGCTCTGTCGGGCTCTGTCGGTCCCTGTCGGGCTCTGTCGGGCTCTGTCGGGCTCTGTCGGGCTCTACTGGGCCCTGTCGGGCCCTGTCGGGCTCTGTCGGGCTCTGTCGGGCTCTGTCGGGCCCTGTCGGGCTCTGTCGGGCCCTGTCGGGCCCTGTCGGTCTCTGTCGGGCTCTGTCGGGCCCTGTCGGGCTCTGTCGGGCTCTGTCGGGCCCTGTCGGGCTCTGTCGGGCTCTACTGGGCCCTGTCGGGCCCTGTCGGGATCTGTCGGGCTCTGTCGGGCTCTGTTGGGCCCTGTCGGGCTCTGTCGGGCTCTGTCGGGCTCTACTGGGCCCTGTCGGGCTCTGTCGGGCTCTGTCGGGCTCTGTCGGGCCCTGTCGGGCTCTGTCGGGCTCTGTCGGGCTCTACTGGGCCCTGTCGGGCTCTGTCGGGCTCTGTCGGGCCCTGTCGGGCTCTGTCGGGCTCTGTCGGGCTCTGTCGGGCTCTGTCGGGCCCTCTCGGCTCTGTCGGGCTCTACTGGGCTCTGTCGGGCTCTGTCGGGCCCTGTCGGGCTCTGTCGGGCTCTGTCGGGCTCTGTCGGACTCTACTGGGCCCTGTCGGGCTCTGTCGGGCCCTGTCGGGCTCTGTCGGGCCCTGTCGGGCCCTGTCGGGCTCTGTCGGGCTCTACTGGGCCCTGTCGGGCTCTGTCGGGCTCTGTCGGGCTCTGTCGGGCTCTACTGGGCCCTGTCGGGCTCTGTCGGGCTCTGTCGGGCCCTGTCGGTCCCTGTCGGGCTCTGTCAGGCTCTGTCGGGCTCTGTCGGGCTCTACTGGGCCCTGTCGGGCCCTGTCGGGCCCTGTCGGGCTCTACTGGGCTCTACTGGGCTCTGTCGGGCTCTGTCGGGCTCTACTGGGCCCTGTAGAGCCCTGTGGGGCTCTGTCGGGCCCTGTCGGGCTCTGTCGGGCTCTGTCGGGCCCTGTCGGGCTCCGTCGAGCTCTGTCGGGCTCTGTCGGGCTCTACTGGGCTCTACTGGGCTCTGTCGGGCTCTGTCGGGCTCTACTGGGCCCTGTCGGGCCCTGTCGGGCCCTGTCGGGCTCTGTCGGGCTCTACTGGGCTCTGTCGGGCTCTGTCGGGCTCTGTCGGGTTCTGTCGGGCTCTACTGGGCTCTGTCGGGCTCTGTCGGGCTCTGTCGGGCTCTACTGGGCCCTGTCGGGCTCTGTCGGGCTCTGTCGGGCCCTGTCGGGCCCTGTCGGGTTCTGTCGGGCCCTGTCGGGCTCGGTCGGGCTCTGTCGGGCTCTGTCGGGCTCTACTGGGATCTGTCGGGCTCTGTCGGGCTCTGTCGGGCTCTGTCGGGCTCTACTGGGCCCTGTCGGGCTCTGTCGGGCTCTGTCGGGCCCTGTCGGGCTCTGTCGGGCCCTGTCGGGCCCTGTCGGGCTCTGTCGGGCTCTGTCGGGCTCTACTGGGCCCTGTCGGGCTCTGTCGGGCTCTGTCGGGCTCTGTCGGGCTCTGTCGGGCTCTACTGGGCCCTGTCGGGCTCTGTCGGGCTCTGTCGGGCCCTGTCGGGCCCTGTCGGGCTCTGTCAGGCTCTGTCGGGCTCTGTCGGGCTCTACTGGGCCCTGTCGGGCCCTGTCGGGCCCTGTCGGGCTCTACTGGGCTCTACTGGGCTCTGTCGGGCTCTTTCGGGCTCTACTGGGCCCTGTCGGGCCCTGTCGGGCCCTGTCGGGCTCTGTCGGGCTCTGTCGGGCTCTGTCGGGCTCTACTGGGCTCTACTGGGCTCTGTCGGGCTCTGTCGGGCTCTACTGGGCCCTGTCGGGCCCTGTCGGGCCCTGTCGGGCTCTGTCGGGCTCTACTGGGTTCTGTCGGGCTCTGTCGGGCTCTGTCGGGCTCTACTGGGCTCTGTCGGGCTCTGTCGGGCTCTGTCGGGCTCTGTCGGGCTCTACTGGGCCCTGTCGGGCTCTGTCGGGCCCTGTCGGGCGCTGTCGGGCTCTGTCGGGCTCTGTCGGGCTCTACTGGGCCCTGTCGGGCCCTGTCGGGCCCTGTCGGGCTCTGTCGGGCTCTACTGGGTTCTGTCGGGCTCTTTCGGGCTCTGTCGGGCTCTACTGGGCCCTGTCGGGCCCTGTCGGGCTCTGTCGGGCTCTGTCGGGCTCTGTCGGGCTCTACTGGGCTCTACTAGGCTCTGTCGGGCTCTGTCGGGTTCTTTCGGGCTCTGTCGGGCTCTGTCGGGCTCTGTCGGGCCCTGTGTGGCTCTGTCGGGCTCTGTCGTGCCCTGTCGGGCTCTGTCGGGCTCTGTCGGGCCCTGTCGGGCTCTGTCGGGCCCTGTCGGGCCCTGTCGGGCTCTGTCGGGCTCTGTCGTGCCCTGTCGGGCTCTGTCGGGCTCTGTCGGGCTCTGTCGGGCTCTACTGGGCCCTGTCGGGCTCTGTCGGGCCCTGTCGGGCCCTGTCGGGCTCTGTCGGGCTCTACTGGGCCCTGTCGGGCTCTGTCGGGCTCTGTCGGGCTCTGTCGGGCTCTACTGGGCTCTGTCGGGCTCTGTCGGGCCCTGTCGGTCCCTGTCGGGCTCTGTCAGGCTCTGTCGGGCTCTGTCGGGCTCTACTGGGCCCTGTCGGGCTCTGTCGGGCTCTGTCGGGCTCTACTGGGCTCTACTGGGCTCTGTCGGGCTCTGTCGGGCTCTACTGGACCCTGTAGAGCCCTGTCGGGCTCTGTCGGGCCCTGTCGGGCTCTGTCGGGCTCTGTCGGGCCCTGTCGGGCTCCGTCGAGCTCTGTCGGGCTCTGTCGGGCTCTACTGGGCTCTACTGGGCTCTGTTGGGCTCTGTCGGGCTCTACTGGGCCCTGTCGGGCCCTGTCGGGCCCTGTCGGGCTCTGTCGGGCTCTACTGGGCTCTGTCGGGCTCTGTCAGGCTCTGTCGGGTTCTGTCGGGCTCTACTGGGCTCTGTCGGGCTCTGTCGGGCTCTGTCGGGCTCTACTGGGCCCTGTCGGGCTCTGTCGGGCTCTGTCGGGCCCTGTCGGGCCCTGTCGGGCTCTGTCGGGCTCTGTCGGGCTCTGTCGGGCTCTACTGGGCTCTGTCGGGCTCTGTTGGGCTCTGTCGGGCTCTGTCAGGCTCTGTCGGGCTCTACTGGGCCCTGTCGGGCCCTGTCGGGCTCTGTCGGGCCCTGTCGGGCCCTGTCGGGCTCTGTCGGGCTCTGTCGGGCTCTACTGGGCCCTGTCGGGCTCTGTCGGGCTCTGTCGGGCTCTGTCGGGCTCTACTGGGCCCTGTCGGGCTCTGTCGGGCTCTGTCGGGCCCTGTCGGGCCCTGTCGGGCTCTGTCAGGCTCTGTCGGGCTCTGTCGGGCTCTACTGGGCCCTGTCGGGCCCTGTCGGGCCCTGTCGGGCTCTACTGGGCTCTACTGGGCTCTGTCGGGCTCTTTCGGGCTCTACTGGGCCCTGTCGGGCCCTGTCGGGCCCTGTCGGGCTCTGTCGGGCTCTGTCGGGCCCTGTCGGGCTCTGTCGGGCTCTGTCGGGCTCTACTGGGCTCTACTGGGCTCTGTCGGGCTCTGTCGGGCTCTACTGGGCCCTGTCGGGCCCTGTCGGGCCCTGTCGGGCTCTGTCGGGCTCTACTGGGCTCTCTCGGGTTCTGTCGGGCTCTGTCGGGCTCTACTGGGCCCTGTTGGGCTCTGTCGGGCTCTGTCGGGCTCTGTCGGTCTCTATCGGGCTCTTTCGGGCTCTGTCGGGCTCTGTCGGGCCCTCTCGGCTCTGTCGGGCTCTACTGGGCCCTGTGGGGCCCTGTCGGGCTCTGTCGGGCTCTGTCGGGCTCTGTCGGGCACTGTCGGGCTCTGTCGGGCTCTGTCGGGCTCTGTCGGGCTCTACTGGGCCCTGTCGGGCTCTGTCGGGCCCTGTCGGGCTCTGTCGGGCCCTGTCGGGCCCTGTCGGGCTCTGTCGGGCTCTACTGGGCCCTGTCGGGCTCTGTCGGGCTCTGTCGGGCTCTGTCGGGCTCTACTGGGCTCTGCCGGGCTCTGTCGGGCTCTGTCGGGCCCTGTCGGGCTCTGTCAGGCTCTGTCGGGCTCTGTCGGGCTCTACTGGGCCCTGTCGGGCCCTGTCGGGCCCTGTCGGGCTCTACTGGGCTCTACTGGGCTCTGTCGGGCTCTTTCGGGCTCTACTGGGCCCTGTCGGGCCCTGTCGGGCTCTGTCGGGCCCTGTCGGGCCCTGTCGGGCTCTGTCGGGCTCTGTCGGGCCCTGTCGGGCTCTCTCGGGCTCTGTCGGGCTCTGTCGGGCTCTACTGGGCTCTACTGGGCTCTGTCGGGCCCTGTCGGGCCCTGTCGGGCTCTGTCGGGCTCTACTGGGCTATGTCGGGCTCTGTCGGGCTCTGTCGGGCTCTACTGGGCTCTGTCGGGCTCTGTCGGGCTCTGTCGGGCTCTGTCGGGCTCTACTGGGCCCTGTCGGGCTCTGTCGGGCCCTGTCGGGCTCTGTCGGGCTCTGTCGGGCCCTGTCGGGCCCTGTCGGGCTCTGTCGGGCCCTGTCGGGCTCTGTCGGGCTCTGTCGGGCTCTGTTGGGCTCTACTGGGCTCTGTCGGGCTCTGTCGGGCTCTGTCGGGCTCTATTGGGCCCTGTCGGGCTCTGTCGGGCTCTGTCGGGCCCTGTCGGGCTCTGTCGGGCTCTGTCGGGCTCTGTCGGGCCCTGTCGGGCTCTGTCGGGCCCTGTCGGGACCTGTCGGGCTCTGTCGGGCTCTGTCGGGCCCTGTCGGGCTCTGTCGGGCTCTGTCGGGCTCTGTCGGGCTCTGTCGGGCTCTACTGGGCCCTGTCGGGCTCTGTCGGGCTCTGTCGGGCTCTGTCGGGCCCTGTTGGGCTCTGTCGGGCTCTACTGGGCCCTGTCGGGCCCTGTCGGGCTCTGTCGGGCTCTGTCGGTCTCTGTCGGGCCCTGTCGGGCTCTGTCGGGCTCTGTCGAGCTCTACTGGGCCCTGTCGGGCGCTGTCGGGCTCTGTCGGGCTCTGTCGGGCTCTGTCGGGCCCTGTCGGGCTCTGTCGGGCTCTGTCGGGCTCTGTCGGGCTCTACTGGGCCCTGTCGGGTTCTGTCGGGTTCTGTCGGGCTCTGCGGGCTCTACTGGGCCCTGTCGGGCTCTGTCGGGCTCTGTCGGGCCCTGTCGGGCTCTGTCGGGCTCTGTCGGGCTCTGTCGGGCTCTGTCGGGCCCTCTCGGCTCTGTCGGGCTCTACTGGGCCCTGTCGGGCTCTGTCGGGCTCTGTCGGGCTCTGTCGGGCCCTGTCGGGCTCTGTCGGGCTCTACTGGGCTCTGTCGGGCTCTGTTGGGCTCTGTCGGGCTCTACTGGGCTCTGTCGGGCTCTGTCGGGCCCTGTCGGTCCCTGTCGGGCTCTGTCAGGCTCTGTCGGGCTCTGTCGGGCTCTACTGGGCCCTGTCGGGCCCTGTCGGGCCCTGTCGGGCTCTACTGGGCTCTACTGGGCTCTGTCGGGCTCTGTCGGGCTCTACTGGACCCTGTAGAGCCCTGTCGGGCTCTGTCGGGCCCTGTCGGGCCCTGTCGGGCTCTACTGGGCTCTACTGGGCTCTGTCGGGCTCTTTCGGGCTCTACTGGGCCCTGTCGGGCCCTGTCGGGCCCTGTCGGGCTCTGTCGGGCTCTGTCGGGCCCTGTCGGGCTCTGTCGGGCTCTGTCGGGCTCTACTGGGCTCTACTGGGCTCTGTCGGGCTCTGTCGGGCTCTACTGGGCCCTGTCGGGCCCTGTCGGGCCCTGTCGGGCTCTGTCGGGCTCTACTGGGCTCTCTCGGGTTCTGTCGGGCTCTGTCGGGCTCTACTGGGCCCTGTTGGGCTCTGTCGGGCTCTGTCGGGCTCTGTCGGTCTCTATCGGGCTCTTTCGGGCTCTGTCGGGCTCTGTCGGGCCCTCTCGGCTCTGTCGGGCTCTACTGGGCCCTGTCGGGCCCTGTCGGGCTCTGTCGGGCTCTGTCGGGCTCTGTCGGGCACTGTCGGGCTCTGTCGGGCTCTGTCGGGCTCTGTCGGGCTCTACTGGGCCCTGTCGGGCTCTGTCGGGCCCTGTCGGGCTCTGTCGGGCCCTGTCGGGCCCTGTCGGGCTCTGTCGGGCTCTACTGGGCCCTGTCGGGCTCTGTCGGGCTCTGTCGGGCTCTGTCGGGCTCTACTGGGCTCTGCCGGGCTCTGTCGGGCTCTGTCGGGCCCTGTCGGGCTCTGTCAGGCTCTGTCGGGCTCTGTCGGGCTCTACTGGGCCCTGTCGGGCCCTGTCGGGCCCTGTCGGGCTCTACTGGGCTCTACTGGGCTCTGTCGGGCTCTTTCGGGCTCTACTGGGCCCTGTCGGGCCCTGTCGGGCTCTGTCGGGCCCTGTCGGGCCCTGTCGGGCTCTGTCGGGCTCTGTCGGGCCCTGTCGGGCTCTCTCGGGCTCTGTCGGGCTCTGTCGGGCTCTACTGGGCTCTACTGGGCTCTGTCGGGCCCTGTCGGGCCCTGTCGGGCTCTGTCGGGCTCTACTGGGCTATGTCGGGCTCTGTCGGGCTCTGTCGGGCTCTACTGGGCTCTGTCGGGCTCTGTCGGGCTCTGTCGGGCTCTGTCGGGCTCTACTGGGCCCTGTCGGGCTCTGTCGGGCCCTGTCGGGCTCTGTCGGGCTCTGTCGGGCCCTGTCGGGCCCTGTCGGGCTCTGTCGGGCCCTGTCGGGCTCTGTCGGGCTCTGTCGGGCTCTGTTGGGCTCTACTGGGCTCTGTCGGGCTCTGTCGGGCTCTGTCGGGCTCTATTGGGCCCTGTCGGGCTCTGTCGGGCTCTGTCGGGCCCTGTCGGGCTCTGTCGGGCTCTGTCGGGCTCTGTCGGGCCCTGTCGGGCTCTGTCGGGCCCTGTCGGGACCTGTCGGGCTCTGTCGGGCTCTGTCGGGCCCTGTCGGGCTCTGTCGGGCTCTGTCGGGCTCTGTCGGGCTCTGTCGGGCTCTACTGGGCCCTGTCGGGCTCTGTCGGGCTCTGTCGGGCTCTGTCGGGCCCTGTCGGGCTCTGTCGGGCTCTACTGGGCCCTGTCGGGCCCTGTCGGGCTCTGTCGGGCTCTGTCGGTCTCTGTCGGGCCCTGTCGGGCTCTGTCGGGCTCTGTCGAGCTCTACTGGGCCCTGTCGGGCGCTGTCGGGCTCTGTCGGGCTCTGTCGGGCTCTGTCGGGCCCTGTCGGGCTCTGTCGGGCTCTGTCGGGCTCTGTCGGGCTCTACTGGGCCCTGTCGGGTTCTGTCGGGTTCTGTCGGGCTCTGCGGGCTCTACTGGGCCCTGTCGGGCTCTGTCGGGCTCTGTCGGGCCCTGTCGGGCTCTGTCGGGCTCTGTCGGGCTCTGTCGGGCTCTGTCGGGCCCTCTCGGCTCTGTCGGGCTCTACTGGGCCCTGTCGGGCTCTGTCGGGCTCTGTCGGGCTCTGTCGGGCCCTGTCGGGCTCTGTCGGGCTCTACTGGGCTCTGTCGGGCTCTGTCGGGCTCTGTCGGGCTCTACTGGGCTCTGTCGGGCTCTGTCGGGCCCTGTCGGTCCCTGTCGGGCTCTGCCAGGCTCTGTCGGGCTCTGTCGGGCTCTACTGGGCCCTGTCGGGCCCTGTCGGGCCCTGTCGGGCTCTACTGGGCTCTACTGGGCTCTGTCGGGCTCTGTCGGGCTCTACTGGACCCTGTAGAGCCCTGTCGGGCTCTGTCGGGCCCTGTCGGGCTCTGTCGGGCTCTGTCGGGCCCTGTCGGGCTCCGTCGAGCTCTGTCGGGCTCTGTCGGGCTCTACTGGGCTCTACTGGGCTCTGTTGGGCTCTGTCGGGCTCTACTGGGCCCTGTCGGGCCCTGTCGGGCCCTGTCGGGCTCTGTCGGGCTCTACTGGGCTCTGTCGGGCTCTGTCGGGCTCTGTCGGGTTCTGTCGGGCTCTACTGGGCTCTGTCGGGCTCTGTCGGGCTCTGTCGGGCTCTACTGGGCCCTGTCGGGCTCTGTCGGGCTCTGTCGGGCCCTGTCGGGCCCTGTCGGGCTCTGTCGGGCCCTGTCGGGCTCTGTCGGGCTCTGTCGGGCTCTGTCGGGCTCTACTGGGCTCTGTCGGGCTCTGTCGGGCTCTACTGGGCCCTGTCGGGCTCTGTCGGGCTCTGTCGGGCTCTGTCGGGCTCTACTGGGCCCTGTCGGGCTCTGTCGGGCTCTGTCGGGCCCTGTCGGGCCCTGTCGGGCTCTGTCAGGCTCTGTCGGGCTCTGTCGGGCTCTACTGGGCCCTGTCGGGCCCTGTCGGGCCCTGTCGGGCTCTACTGGGCTCTACTGGGCTCTGTCGGGCTCTTTCGGGCTCTACTGGGCCCTGTCGGGCCCTGTCGGGCCCTGTCGGGCTCTGTCGGGCTCTGTCGGGCCCTGTCGGGCTCTGTCGGGCTCTGTCGGGCTCTACTGGGCTCTACTGGGCTCTGTCGGGCTCTGTCGGGCTCTACTGGGCCCTGTCGGGCCCTGTCGGGCCCTGTCGGGCTCTGTCGGGCTCTACTGGGCTCTGTCGGGTTCTGTCGGGCTCTGTCGGGCTCTACTGGGCCCTGTTGGGCTCTGTCGGGCTCTGTCGGGCTCTGTCGGTCTCTATCGGGCTCTGTCGGGCTCTGTCGGGCTCTGTCGGGCCCTCTCGGCTCTGTCGGGCTCTACTGGGCCCTGTCGGGCCCTGTCGGGCTCTGTCGGGCTCTGTCGGGCACTGTCGGGCTCTTTCGGGCTCTGTCGGGCTCTGTCGGGCTCTACTGGGCCCTGTCGGGCTCTGTCGGGCCCTGTCGGGCCCTGTCGGGCTCTGTCGGGCTCTACTGGGCCCTGTCGGGCTCTGTCGGGCTCTGTCGGGCTCTGTCGGGCTCTACTGGGCTCTGCCGGGCTCTGTCGGGCTCTGTCGGGCCCTGTCGGGCCCTGTCGGGCTCTGTCAGGCTCTGTCGGGCTCTGTCGGGCTCTACTGGGCCCTGTCGGGCCCTGTCGGGCCCTGTCGGGCTCTACTGGGCTCTACTGGGCTCTGTCGGGCTCTTTCGGGCTCTACTGGGCCCTGTCGGGCCCTGTCGGGCCCTGTCGGGCCCTGTCGGGCAATGTCGGGCCCTGTCGGGCCCTGTCGGGCTCTGTCGGGCTCTGTCGGGCCCTGTCGGGCTCTCTCGGGCTCTGTCGGGCTCTGTCGGGCTCTACGGGGCTCTACTGGGCTCTGTCGGGCCCTGTCGGGCCCTGTCGGGCTCTGTCGGGCTCTACTGGGCTATGTCGGGCTCTGTCGGGCTCTGTCGGGCTCTACTGGGCTCTGTCGGGCTCTGTCGGGCTCTGTCGGGCTCTGTCGGGCTCTACTGGGCCCTGTCGGGCTCTGTCGGGCCCTGTCGGGCTCTGTCGGGCTCTGTCGGGCCCTGTCGGGCCCTGTCGGGCTCTGTCGGGCCCTGTCGGGCTCTGTCGGGCTCTGTCGGGCTCTGTCGGGCTCTACTGGGCTCTGTCGGGCTCTGTCGGGCTCTGTCGGGCTCTATTGGGCCCTGTCGGGCTCTGTCGGGCTCTGTCGGGCCCTGTCGGGCTCTGTCGGGCTCTGTCGGGCTCTGTCGGGCCCTGTCGGGCTCTGTCGGGCCCTGTCGGGACCTGTCGGGCTCTGTCGGGCTCTGTCGGGCCCTGTCGGGCTCTGTCGGGCTCTGTCGGGCTCTGTCGGGCTCTGTCGGGCTCTACTGGGCCCTGTCGGGCTCTGTCGGGCTCTGTCGGGCTCTGTCGGGCCCTGTCGGGCTCTGTCGGGCTCTACTGGGCCCTGTCGGGCCCTGTCGGGCTCTGTCGGGCTCTGTCGGGCTCTGTCGGGCCCTGTCGGGCTCTGTCGGGCTCTGTCGAGCTCTACTGGGCCCTGTCGGGCGCTGTCGGGCTCTGTCGGGCTCTGTCGGGCTCTGTCGGGCCCTGTCGGGCTCTGTCGGGCTCTGTCGGGCTCTGTCGGGCTCTACTGGGCCCTGTCGGGTTCTGTCGGGCTCTGTCGGGCTCTGCGGGCTCTACTGGGCCCTGTCGGGCTCTGTCGGGCTCTGTCGGGCCCTGTCGGGCTCTGTCGGGCTCTGTCGGGCTCTGTCGGGCTCTGTCGGGCCCTCTCGGCTCTGTCGGGCTCTACTGGGCCCTGTCGGGCCCTGTCGGGCTCTGTCGGGCTCTGTCGGGCTCTGTCGGGCCCTGTCGGGCTCTGTCGGGCTCTACTGGGCCCTGTCGGACTCTGTCGGGCTCTGTCGGGCTCTGTCGGGCCCTGTCGGGCTCTGACGGGTTCTGTCGGGCTCTGTCGGGCTCTGTCGGGCTCTACTGGGCTTTGTCGGGCTCTGTCGGGCTCTGTCGGGCTCTGTCGGGCCCTGTCGGGCTCTGTCGGGCTCTGTCGGGCTCTGTCGGGCTCTACTGGGCCCTGTCGGGCCCTGTCGGGCTCTGTCGGGCTCTGTCGGGCTCTGTCGGGCTCTACTGGGCTCTGTCGGGCCCTGTCGGGCCCTGTCGGGCCCTGTCGGGCTCTGTCGGGCTCTGTCGGGCTCTACTGGGCCCTGTCGGGCCCTGTCGGGCTCTGTCGGGCTCTGTCGGGCCCTGTCGGGCTCTGTCGGGCTCTGTCGGGCTCTGTCGGGCCCTGTCGGGCTCTGTCGGGCTCTGTCGGGCCCTGTCGGGCTCTGTCGGGCTCTGTCGGGCTCTCTCGGGCTCTGTCGGGCTCTACTGGGCTCTGTCGGGCTCTGTCGGGCTCTGTCGGGCTCTACTGGGCCCTGTCGGGCTCTCTCAGGCTCTGTCGGGCCCTGTCGGGCTCTGTCGGGCTCTGTCGGGCTCTGTCGGGCCCTGTCGGGCTCTCTCGGGCCCTGTCGGGCTCTGTCGGGCTCTGTCGGGCCCTGTCGGGCTCTGTCGGGCTCTACTGGGCTCTGTCGGGCTCTACTGGGCTCTACTGGGCCCTGTCGGGCTCTGTCGGGCTCTGTCGGGCTCTGTCGGGCTCTACTGGGCTCTACTGGGCTCTGTCGGGCCCTGTCGGGCCCTGTCGGGCTCTGTCGGGCTCTGTCGGGCCCTGTCGGGCTCTGTCGGGCTCTGTCGGGCTCTACTGGGCTCTGTCGGGCTCTGTCGGGCTCTGTCAGGCTCTGTCGGGCTCTACTGGGCCCTGTCGGTCCCTGTCGGGCCCTGTCGGGCTCTGTCGGGCTCTGTTGGGCTCAGTCGGGCTCTCCTGGACTCTGTCAGGCTCTGTCGGGTTCTGTCGGGCTCTGTCGGGCTCTGTCGGGCTCTGTCGGGCTCTACTGGGCTCTGTCGGGCCCTGTCGGGCCCTGTCGGGCTCTGTCGGGCTCTGTCGGGCCCTGTCGGGCTCTGTCGGGCTCTGTCGGGCTCTGTCGGGCCCTGTCGGGCTCTGTCGGGCTCTGTCGGGCTCTACTGGGCCCTGTCGGGTTCTGTCGGGCTCTGTCGGGCTCTACTGGGCCCTGTCGGGCCCTGTCTGGCTCTGTCGGGCTCTGTCGGCCTCTGTCGGGCCCTGTCGGGCTCTGTCGGGCTCTGTCGGGCTCTGTCGGGCTCTGTCGGGCCCTCTCGGCTCTGTCGGGCTCTACTGGGCCTTGTCGGGCCCTGTCGGGCTCTGTCGGGCTCTGTCGGGCTCTGTCGGGCCCTGTCGGGCTCTGTCGGGCTCTGTCGGGCTCTGTCGGGCTCTACTGGGCCCTGTCGGGCTCTGTCGGGCCCTGTCGGGCTCTGTCGGGCCCTGTCGGGCCCTGTCGGGCTCTGTCGGGCTCTACTGGGCCCTGTCGGGATCTGTCGGGCTCTGTCGGGCTCTGTCGGGCTCTACTGGGCTCTGTCGGGCTCTGTCGGGCTCTGTCGGGCCCTGTCGGGCCCTGTCGGGCTCTGTCAGGCTCTGTCGGGCTCTGTCGGGCTCTACTGGGCCCTGTCGGGCCCTGTCGGGCCCTGTCGGGCTCTACTGGGCTCTACTGGGCTCTGTCGGGCTCTTTCGGGCTCTACTGGGCCCTGTCGGGCCCTGTCGGGCCCTGTCGGGCTCTGTCGGGCTCTGTCGGGCCCTGTCGGGCTCTCTCGGGCTCTGTCGGGCTCTGTCGGGCTCTACTGGGCTCTACTGGGCTCTGTCGGGCTCTGTCGGGCTCTACTGGGCCCTGTCGGGCCCTGTCGGGCCCTGTCGGGCTCTGTCGGGCTCTGTCGGGCCCTGTCGGGCTCTCTCGGGCTCTGTCGGGCTCTGTCGGGCTCTACTGGGCTCTACTGGGCTCTGTCGGGCTCTGTCGGGCTCTACTGGGCCCTGTCGGGCCCTGTCGGGCTCTGTCGGGCTCTGTCGGGCTCTACTGGGCCCTGTCGGGCGCTGTCGGGCTCTGTCGGGCTCTGTCGGGCTCTGTCGGGCCCTGTCGGGCTCTGTCGGGCTCTGTCGGGCTCTGTCGGGCTCTACTGGGCCCTGTCGGGCCCTGTCGGGCCCTGTCGGGCTCTGTCGGGCTCTGTCGGGCTCTGTCGGGCTCTACTGGGCTCTACTGGGCTCTGTCGGGCTCTGTCGGGCTCTGTCGGGCTCTGTCGGGCTCTGTCGGGCTCTACTGGGCCCTGTCGGGCCCTGTCGGGCTCTGTCGGGCTCTGTCGGGCTCTGTCGGGCTCTACTGGGCTCTGTCGGGCCCTGTCGGGCCCTGTCGGGCCCTGTCGGGCTCTGTCGGGCTCTGTCGGGCTCTACTGGGCCCTGTCGGGCCCTGTCGGGCTCTGTCGGGCTCTGTCGGGCCCTGTCGGGCTCTGTCGGGCTCTGTCGGGCTCTGTCGGGCCCTGTCGGGCTCTGTCGGGCTCTGTCGGGCCCTGTCGGGCTCTGTCGGGCTCTGTCGGGCTCTCTCGGGCTCTGTCGGGCTCTACTGGGCTCTGTCGGGCTCTGTCGGGCTCTGTCGGGCTCTACTGGGCCCTGTCGGGCTCTCTCAGGCTCTGTCGGGCCCTGTCGGGCTCTGTCGGGCTCTGTCGGGCTCTGTCGGGCCCTGTCGGGCTCTCTCGGGCCCTGTCGGGCTCTGTCGGGCTCTGTCGGGCCCTGTCGGGCTCTGTCGGGCTCTACTGGGCTCTGTCGGGCTCTACTGGGCTCTACTGGGCCCTGTCGGGCTCTGTCGGGCTCTGTCGGGCTCTGTCGGGCTCTACTGGGCTCTACTGGGCTCTGTCGGGCCCTGTCGGGCCCTGTCGGGCTCTGTCGGGCTCTGTCGGGCCCTGTCGGGCTCTGTCGGGCTCTGTCGGGCTCTACTGGGCTCTGTCGGGCTCTGTCGGGCTCTGTCAGGCTCTGTCGGGCTCTACTGGGCCCTGTCGGTCCCTGTCGGGCCCTGTCGGGCTCTGTCGGGCTCTGTTGGGCTCAGTCGGGCTCTACTGGACTCTGTCAGGCTCTGTCGGGTTCTGTCGGGCTCTGTCGGGCTCTGTCGGGCTCTGTCGGGCTCTACTGGGCTCTGTCGGGCCCTGTCGGGCCCTGTCGGGCTCTGTCGGGCTCTGTCGGGCCCTGTCGGGCTCTGTCGGGCTCTGTCGGGCTCTGTCGGGCCCTGTCGGGCTCTGTCGGGCTCTGTCGGGCTCTACTGGGCCCTGTCGGGTTCTGTCGGGCTCTGTCGGGCTCTACTGGGCCCTGTCGGGCCCTGTCTGGCTCTGTCGGGCTCTGTCGGCCTCTGTCGGGCCCTGTCGGGCTCTGTCGGGCTCTGTCGGGCTCTGTCGGGCTCTGTCGGGCCCTCTCGGCTCTGTCGGGCTCTACTGGGCCTTGTCGGGCCCTGTCGGGCTCTGTCGGGCTCTGTCGGGCTCTGTCGGGCCCTGTCGGGCTCTGTCGGGCTCTGTCGGGCTCTGTCGGGCTCTACTGGGCCCTGTCGGGCTCTGTCGGGCCCTGTCGGGCTCTGTCGGGCCCTGTCGGGCCCTGTCGGGCTCTGTCGGGCTCTACTGGGCCCTGTCGGGATCTGTCGGGCTCTGTCGGGCTCTGTCGGGCTCTACTGGGCTCTGTCGGGCTCTGTCGGGCTCTGTCGGGCCCTGTCGGGCCCTGTCGGGCTCTGTCAGGCTCTGTCGGGCTCTGTCGGGCTCTACTGGGCCCTGTCGGGCCCTGTCGGGCCCTGTCGGGCTCTACTGGGCTCTACTGGGCTCTGTCGGGCTCTTTCGGGCTCTACTGGGCCCTGTCGGGCCCTGTCGGGCCCTGTCGGGCTCTGTCGGGCTCTGTCGGGCCCTGTCGGGCTCTCTCGGGCTCTGTCGGGCTCTGTCGGGCTCTACTGGGCTCTACTGGGCTCTGTCGGGCTCTGTCGGGCTCTACTGGGCCCTGTCGGGCCCTGTCGGGCCCTGTCGGGCTCTGTCGGGCTCTGTCGGGCCCTGTCGGGCTCTCTCGGGCTCTGTCGGGCTCTGTCGGTCTCTACTGGGCTCTACTGGGCTCTGTCGGGCTCTGTCGGGCTCTACTGGGCCCTGTCGGGCCCTGTCGGGCTCTGTCGGGCTCTGTCGGGCTCTACTGGGCCCTGTCGGGCGCTGTCGGGCTCTGTCGGGCTCTGTCGGGCTCTGTCGGGCCCTGTCGGGCTCTGTCGGGCTCTGTCGGGCTCTGTCGGGCTCTACTGGGCCCTGTCGGGCCCTGTCGGGCCCTGTCGGGCTCTGTCGGGCTCTGTCGGGCTCTGTCGGGCTCTACTGGGCTCTACTGGGCTCTGTCGGGCTCTGTCGGGCTCTGTCGGGCTCTGTCGGGCTCTGTCGTGCCCTGTCGGGCTCTGTCGGGCCCTGTCGGGCCCTGTCGGGCCCTGTCGGGCTCTGTCGGGCTCTGTCGGGCTCTGTCGGGCTCTACTGGGCTCTACTGGGCTCTGTCGGGCTCTGTCGGGCTCTGTCGGGCTCTGTCGTGCCCTGTCGGGCTCTGTCGGGCTCTGTCGGGCCCTGTCGGGCTCTGTCGGGCCCTGTCGGGCTCTGTCGGGCTCTACTGGGCCCTGTCGGTCCCTGTCGGGCCCTGTCGGGCTCTGTCGGGCTCTGTCGGGCTCAGTCGGGCTCTACTGGACTCTGTCAGGCTCTGTCGGGTTCTCTCGGGCTCTGTCGGGCTCTGTCGGGCTCTGTCGGGCTCTACTGGGCTCTGTCGGGCTCTGTCGGGCTCTACTGGGCCCTGTCGGGCCCTGTCGGGCTCTGTCGGGCCCTGTCGGGCTCTGTCGGGCTCTGTCGGGCCCTGTCAAGCTCTGTCGGGCTCTGTCGGGCTCTGTCGGGCTCTACTGGGCTCTACTGGGCTCTGTCGGGCTCTGTCGGGCTCTACTGGGCTCTCTCGGGCCCTGTCGGGCCCTGTCGGGCTCTGTCGGTCTCTTCTGGGCTCTGTCGGGCTCTGTCGGTCTCTTCTGGGCTCTGTCGGTCTCTACTGGGCTCTACTGGGCTCTGTCGGGCTCTGTCGGGCTCTGTCGGGCTCTACTGGGCCCTGTTGGGCCCTGTCGGGCTCTGTCGGGCCCTGTCGGGCTCTGTCGGGCTCTGTCGGGCTCTACTAGGCTCTGTCGGGCTCTGTTGGGCTCTGTCGGGCTCTGTCGGGCTCTGTCGGGCTCTACTGGGCCCTGTCGGGCCCTGTCGGGCCCTGTCGGGCTCTGTCGGGCTCTACTGGGCTCTGTCGGGCTCTGTCGGGCTCTGTCGGGCTCTACTGGGCTCTGTCGGGCTCTGTCGGGCTCTACTGGGCCCTGTCGGGCTCTGTCGGGCCCTGTCGGGCTCTGTCGGGCTCTGTCGGGCCCTGTCGGGCCCTGTCGGGCTCTGTCGGGCTCTGTCGGGCTCTACTGGGCTCTGTCGGGCTCTGTCGTGCTCTGTCGGGCTCTGTCGGGCTCTACTGGGCCCTGTCGGGCTCTGTCGGGCTCTGTCGGGCCCTGTCGGGCTCTGTCGGGCTCTGTCGGGCTCTGTCGGGCTCTACTGGGCTCTACTGGGCTCTGTCGGGCTCTGTCGGGCTCTACTGGGCCCTGTCGGGCCCTGTCTGGCTCTGTCGGGCTCTGTCGGCCTCTGTCGGGCCCTGTCGGGCTCTGTCGGGCTCTGTCGGGCTCTGTCGGGCTCTGTCGGGCCCTCTCGGCTCTGTCGGGCTCTACTGGGCCTTGTCGGGCCCTGTCGGGCTCTGTCGGGCTCTGTCGGGCTCTGTCGGGCCCTGTCGGGCTCTGTCGGGCTCTGTCGGGCTCTGTCGGGCTCTACTGGGCCCTGTCGGGCTCTGTCGGGCCCTGTCGGGCTCTGTCGGGCCCTGTCGGGCCCTGTCGGGCTCTGTCGGGCTCTACTGGGCCCTGTCGGGATCTGTCGGGCTCTGTCGGGCTCTGTCGGGCTCTACTGGGCTCTGTCGGGCTCTGTCGGGCTCTGTCGGGCCCTGTCGGGCCCTGTCGGGCTCTGTCAGGCTCTGTCGGGCTCTGTCGGGCTCTACTGGGCCCTGTCGGGCCCTGTCGGGCCCTGTCGGGCTCTACTGGGCTCTACTGGGCTCTGTCGGGCTCTTTCGGGCTCTACTGGGCCCTGTCGGGCCCTGTCGGGCCCTGTCGGGCTCTGTCGGGCTCTGTCGGGCCCTGTCGGGCTCTCTCGGGCTCTGTCGGGCTCTGTCGGGCTCTACTGGGCTCTACTGGGCTCTGTCGGGCTCTGTCGGGCTCTACTGGGCCCTGTCGGGCCCTGTCGGGCCCTGTCGGGCTCTGTCGGGCTCTGTCGGGCCCTGTCGGGCTCTCTCGGGCTCTGTCGGGCTCTGTCGGTCTCTACTGGGCTCTACTGGGCTCTGTCGGGCTCTGTCGGGCTCTACTGGGCCCTGTCGGGCCCTGTCGGGCTCTGTCGGGCTCTGTCGGGCTCTACTGGGCCCTGTCGGGCGCTGTCGGGCTCTGTCGGGCTCTGTCGGGCTCTGTCGGGCCCTGTCGGGCTCTGTCGGGCTCTGTCGGGCTCTGTCGGGCTCTACTGGGCCCTGTCGGGCCCTGTCGGGCCCTGTCGGGCTCTGTCGGGCTCTGTCGGGCTCTGTCGGGCTCTACTGGGCTCTACTGGGCTCTGTCGGGCTCTGTCGGGCTCTGTCGGGCTCTGTCGGGCTCTGTCGTGCCCTGTCGGGCTCTGTCGGGCCCTGTCGGGCCCTGTCGGGCCCTGTCGGGCTCTGTCGGGCTCTGTCGGGCTCTGTCGGGCTCTACTGGGCTCTACTGGGCTCTGTCGGGCTCTGTCGGGCTCTGTCGGGCTCTGTCGTGCCCTGTCGGGCTCTGTCGGGCTCTGTCGGGCCCTGTCGGGCTCTGTCGGGCCCTGTCGGGCTCTGTCGGGCTCTACTGGGCCCTGTCGGTCCCTGTCGGGCCCTGTCGGGCTCTGTCGGGCTCTGTCGGGCTCAGTCGGGCTCTACTGGACTCTGTCAGGCTCTGTCGGGTTCTCTCGGGCTCTGTCGGGCTCTGTCGGGCTCTGTCGGGCTCTACTGGGCTCTGTCGGGCTCTGTCGGGCTCTACTGGGCCCTGTCGGGCCCTGTCGGGCTCTGTCGGGCCCTGTCGGGCTCTGTCGGGCTCTGTCGGGCCCTGTCAAGCTCTGTCGGGCTCTGTCGGGCTCTGTCGGGCTCTACTGGGCTCTACTGGGCTCTGTCGGGCTCTGTCGGGCTCTACTGGGCTCTCTCGGGCCCTGTCGGGCCCTGTCGGGCTCTGTCGGTCTCTTCTGGGCTCTGTCGGGCTCTGTCGGTCTCTTCTGGGCTCTGTCGGTCTCTACTGGGCTCTACTGGGCTCTGTCGGGCTCTGTCGGGCTCTGTCGGGCTCTACTGGGCCCTGTTGGGCCCTGTCGGGCTCTGTCGGGCCCTGTCGGGCTCTGTCGGGCTCTGTCGGGCTCTACTAGGCTCTGTCGGGCTCTGTTGGGCTCTGTCGGGCTCTGTCGGGCTCTGTCGGGCTCTACTGGGCCCTGTCGGGCCCTGTCGGGCCCTGTCGGGCTCTGTCGGGCTCTACTGGGCTCTGTCGGGCTCTGTCGGGCTCTGTCGGGCTCTACTGGGCTCTGTCGGGCTCTGTCGGGCTCTACTGGGCCCTGTCGGGCTCTGTCGGGCCCTGTCGGGCTCTGTCGGGCTCTGTCGGGCCCTGTCGGGCCCTGTCGGGCTCTGTCGGGCTCTGTCGGGCTCTACTGGGCTCTGTCGGGCTCTGTCGTGCTCTGTCGGGCTCTGTCGGGCTCTACTGGGCCCTGTCGGGCTCTGTCGGGCTCTGTCGGGCCCTGTCGGGCTCTGTCGGGCTCTGTCGGGCTCTGTCGGGCTCTACTGGGCTCTACTGGGCTCTGTCGGGCTCTGTCGGGCTCTACTGGGCCCTGTCGGGCCCTGTCGGGCCCTGTCGGGCTCTGTCGGGCTCTCCTGGGCTCTGTCGGGCTCTGTCGGGCTCTGTCGGGCTCTACTGGGCTCTGTCGGGCTCTGTCGGGCTCTGTCGGGCTCTACTGGGCCCTGTCGGGTTCTGTCGGGCCCTGTCGGGCTCTGTCGGGCTCTGTCGGGCCCTGTCGGGCCCTGTCGGGCTCTGTCGGGCTCTGTCGGGCTCTACTGGGCTCTGTCGGGCTCTGTCGGGCTCTGTCGGGCTCTGTCGGGCTCTACTGGGCCCTGTCGGGCTCTGTCGGGCTCTGTCGGGCCCTGTCGGGCTCTGTCGGGCTCTGTCGGGCTCTGTCGGGCCCTGTCGGGCTCTGTGGGGCCCTGTCGTGCCCTGTCGGGCTCTGTCGGGCTCTGTCGGGCCCTGTCGGGCTCTGTCGGGCTCTGTCGGGCTCTACTGGGCCCTGTCGGGCTCTGTCGGGCTCTGTCGGGCTCTGTCGGGCCCTGTCGGGTTCTGTCGGGCTCTACTGGGCTCTGTCGGGCCCTGTCGGGCTCTGTCGGGCCCTGTCGGGCCCTGTCGGGCTCTGTCGGGCTCTGTCGGGCTCTACTGGGCTCTGTCGGGCTCTGTCGGGCTCTGTCGGGCTCTACTGGGCCCTGTTGGGCCCTGTCGGGCTCTGTCGGGCCCTGTCGGGCTCTGTCGGGCTCTGTCGGGCTCTACTGGGCTCTGTCGGGCTCTGTTGGGCTCTGTCGGGCTCTGTCGGGCTCTGTCGGGCTCTACTGGGCCCTGTCGGGCCCTGTCGGGCCCTGTCGGGCTCTGTCGGGCTCTACTGGGCTCTGTCGGGCTCTGTCGGGCTCTGTCGGGCTCTACTGGGCTCTGTCGGGCTCTGTCGGGCTCTACTGGGCCCTGTCGGGCTCTGTCGGGCCCTGTCGGGCTCTGTCGGGCTCTGTCGGGCCCTGTCGGGCCCTGTCGGGCTCTGTCGGGCTCTGTCGGGCTCTACTGGGCTCTGTCGGGCTCTGTCGTGCTCTGTCGGGCTCTGTCGGGCTCTACTGGGCCCTGTCGGGCTCTGTCGGGCTCTGTCGGGCCCTGTCGGGCTCTGTCGGGCTCTGTCGGGCTCTGTCGGGCTCTACTGGGCTCTACTGGGCTCTGTCGGGCTCTGTCGGGCTCTACTGGGCCCTGTCGGGCCCTGTCGGGCCCTGTCGGGCTCTGTCGGGCTCTCCTGGGCTCTGTCGGGCTCTGTCGGGCTCTGTCGGGCTCTACTGGGCTCTGTCGGGCTCTGTCGGGCTCTGTCGGGCTCTACTGGGCCCTGTCGGGCTCTGTCGGGCCCTGTCGGGCTCTGTCGGGCTCTGTCGGGCCCTGTCGGGCCCTGTCGGGCTCTGTCGGGCTCTGTCGGGCTCTACTGGGCTCTGTCGGGCTCTGTCGGGCTCTGTCGGGCTCTGTCGGGCTCTACTGGGCCCTGTCGGGCTCTGTCGGACTCTGTCGGGCCCTGTCGGGCTCTGTCGGGCTCTGTCGGGCTCTGTCGGGCCCTGTCGGGCTCTGTGGGGCCCTGTCGTGCCCTGTCGGGCTCTGTCGGGCTCTGTCGGGCCCTGTCGGGCTCTGTCGGGCTCTGTCGGGCTCTACTGGGCCCTGTCGGGCTCTGTCGGGCTCTGTCGGGCTCTGTCGGGCCCTGTCGGGTTCTGTCGGGCTCTACTGGGCTCTGTCGGGCCCTGTCGGGCTCTGTCGGGCCCTGTCGGGCCCTGTCGGGCTCTGTCGGGCTCTGTCGGGCTCTACTGGGCCCTGTCGGGCGCTGTCGGGCTCTGTCGGGCTCTGTCGGGCTCTACTGGGCTCTGCCGGGCTCTGTCGGGCTCTGTCGGGCCCTGTCGGGCCCTGTCGGGCTCTGTCAGGCTCTGTCGGGCTCTGTCGGGCTCTACTGGGCCCTGTCGGGCCCTGTCGGGCCCTGTCGGGCTCTACTGGGCTCTACTGGGCTCTGTCGGGCTCTTTCGGGCTCTACTGGGCCCTGTCGGGCCCTGTCGGGCCCTGTCGGGCCCTGTCGGGCAATGTCGGGCCCTGTCGGGCCCTGTCGGGCTCTGTCGGGCTCTGTCGGGCCCTGTCGGGCTCTCTCGGGCTCTGTCGGGCTCTGTCGGGCTCTACGGGGTTCTACTGGGCTCTGTCGGGCCCTGTCGGGCCCTGTCGGGCTCTGTCGGGCTCTACTGGGCTATGTCGGGCTCTGTCGGGCTCTGTCGGGCTCTACTGGGCTCTGTCGGGCTCTGTCGGGCTCTGTCGGGCTCTGTCGGGCTCTACTGGGCCCTGTCGGGCTCTGTCGGGCCCTGTCGGGCTCTGTCGGGCTCTGTCGGGCCCTGTCGGGCCCTGTCGGGCTCTGTCGGGCCCTGTCGGGCTCTGTCGGGCTCTGTCGGGCTCTGTCGGGCTCTACTGGGCTCTGTCGGGCCCTGTCGGGCTCTGTCGGGCTCTATTGGGCCCTGTCGGGCTCTGTCGGGCTCTGTCGGGCCCTGTCGGGCTCTGTCGGGCTCTGTCGGGCTCTGTCGGGCCCTGTCGGGCTCTGTCGGGCCCTGTCGGGACCTGTCGGGCTCTGTCGGGCTCTGTCGGGCCCTGTCGGGCTCTGTCGGGCTCTGTCGGGCTCTGTCGGGCTCTGTCGGGCTCTACTGGGCCCTGTCGGGCTCTGTCGGGCTCTGTCGGGCTCTGTCGGGCCCTGTCGGGCTCTGTCGGGCTCTACTGGGCCCTGTCGGGCCCTGTCGGGCTCTGTCGGGCTCTGTCGGGCTCTGTCGGGCCCTGTCGGGCTCTGTCGGGCTCTGTCGAGCTCTACTGGGCCCTGTCGGGCGCTGTCGGGCTCTGTCGGGCTCTGTCGGGCTCTGTCGGGCCCTGTCGGGCTCTACTGGGCCCTGTCGGGCTCTGTCGGGCTCTGTCGGGCTCTGTCGGGCTCTACTGGGCCCTGTCGGGTTCTGTCGGGCTCTGTCGGGCTCTGCGGGCTCTACTGGGCCCTGTCGGGCTCTGTCGGGCTCTGTCGGGCCCTGTCGGGCTCTGTCGGGCTCTGTCGGGCTCTGTCGGGCTCTGTCGGGCCCTCTCGGCTCTGTCGGGCTCTACTGGGCCCTGTCGGGCCCTGTCGGGCTCTGTCGGGCTCTGTCGGGCTCTGTCGGGCCCTGTCGGGCTCTGTCGGGCTCTACTGGGCCCTGTCGGACTCTGTCGGGCTCTGTCGGGCTCTGTCGGGCCCTGTCGGGCTCTGACGGGTTCTGTCGGGCTCTGTCGGGCTCTGTCGGGCTCTACTGGGCTTTGTCGGGCTCTGTCGGGCTCTGTCGGGCTCTGTCGGGCCCTGTCGGGCTCTGTCGGGCTCTGTCGGGCTCTGTCGGGCTCTACTGGGCCCTGTCGGGCCCTGTCGGGCTCTGTCGGGCTCTGTCGGGCTCTGTCGGGCTCTACTGGGCTCTGTCGGGCCCTGTCGGGCCCTGTCGGGCCCTGTCGGGCTCTGTCGGGCTCTGTCGGGCTCTACTGGGCCCTGTCGGGCCCTGTCGGGCTCTGTCGGGCTCTGTCGGGCCCTGTCGGGCTCTGTCGGGCTCTGTCGGGCTCTGTCGGGCCCTGTCGGGCTCTGTCGGGCTCTGTCGGGCCCTGTCGGGCTCTGTCGGGCTCTGTCGGGCTCTCTCGGGCTCTGTCGGGCTCTACTGGGCTCTGTCGGGCTCTGTCGGGCTCTGTCGGGCTCTACTGGGCCCTGTCGGGCTCTCTCAGGCTCTGTCGGGCCCTGTCGGGCTCTGTCGGGCTCTGTCGGGCTCTGTCGGGCCCTGTCGGGCTCTCTCGGGCCCTGTCGGGCTCTGTCGGGCTCTGTCGGGCCCTGTCGGGCTCTGTCGGGCTCTACTGGGCTCTGTCGGGCTCTACTGGGCTCTACTGTCCTGTGGGCCCTGTCGGGCTCTGTCGGGCTCTGTCGGGCTCTGTCGGGCTCTACTGGGCTCTACTGGGCTCTGTCGGGCCCTGTCGGGCCCTGTCGGGCTCTGTCGGGCTCTGTCGGGCCCTGTCGGGCTCTGTCGGGCTCTGTCGGGCTCTACTGGGCTCTGTCGGGCTCTGTCGGGCTCTGTCAGGCTCTGTCGGGCTCTACTGGGCCCTGTCGGTCCCTGTCGGGCCCTGTCGGGCTCTGTCGGGCTCTGTTGGGCTCAGTCGGGCTCTACTGGACTCTGTCAGGCTCTGTCGGGTTCTGTCGGGCTCTGTCGGGCTCTGTCGGGCTCTGTCGGGCTCTACTGGGCTCTGTCGGGCCCTGTCGGGCCCTGTCGGGCTCTGTCGGGCTCTGTCGGGCCCTGTCGGGCTCTGTCGGGCTCTGTCGGGCTCTGTCGGGCCCTGTCGGGCTCTGTCGGGCTCTGTCGGGCTCTACTGGGCCCTGTCGGGTTCTGTCGGGCTCTGTCGGGCTCTACTGGGCCCTGTCGGGCCCTGTCTGGCTCTGTCGGGCTCTGTCGGCCTCTGTCGGGCCCTGTCGGGCTCTGTCGGGCTCTGTCGGGCTCTGTCGGGCTCTGTCGGGCCCTCTCGGCTCTGTCGGGCTCTACTGGGCCTTGTCGGGCCCTGTCGGGCTCTGTCGGGCTCTGTCGGGCTCTGTCGGGCCCTGTCGGGCTCTGTCGGGCTCTGTCGGGCTCTGTCGGGCTCTACTGGGCCCTGTCGGGCTCTGTCGGGCCCTGTCGGGCTCTGTCGGGCCCTGTCGGGCCCTGTCGGGCTCTGTCGGGCTCTACTGGGCCCTGTCGGGATCTGTCGGGCTCTGTCGGGCTCTGTCGGGCTCTACTGGGCTCTGTCGGGCTCTGTCGGGCTCTGTCGGGCCCTGTCGGGCCCTGTCGGGCTCTGTCAGGCTCTGTCGGGCTCTGTCGGGCTCTACTGGGCCCTGTCGGGCCCTGTCGGGCCCTGTCGGGCTCTACTGGGCTCTACTGGGCTCTGTCGGGCTCTTTCGGGCTCTACTGGGCCCTGTCGGGCCCTGTCGGGCTCTGTCGGGCTCTGTCGGGCCCTGTCGGGCTCTCTCGGGCTCTGTCGGGCTCTGTCGGGCTCTACTGGGCTCTACTGGGCTCTGTCGGGCTCTGTCGGGCTCTACTGGGCCCTGTCGGGCCCTGTCGGGCCCTGTCGGGCTCTGTCCGGCTCTGTCGGGCCCTGTCGGGCTCTCTCGGGCTCTGTCGGGCTCTGTCGGGCTCTACTGGGCTCTACTGGGCTCTGTCGGGCTCTGTCGGGCTCTACTGGGCCCTGTCGGGCCCTGTCGGGCTCTGTCGGGCTCTGTCGGGCTCTACTGGGCCCTGTCGGGCGCTGTCGGGCTCTGTCGGGCTCTGTCGGGCTCTGTCGGGCCCTGTCGGGCTCTGTCGGGCTCTGTCGGGCTCTGTCGGGCTCTACTGGGCCCTGTCGGGCCCTGTCGGGCCCTGTCGGGCTCTCTCGGGCTCTGTCGGGCTCTGTCGGGCTCTACTGGGCTCTACTGGGCTCTGTCGGGCTCTGTCGGGCTCTGTCGGGCTCTGTCGTGCCCTGTCGGGCTCTGTCGGGCCCTGTCGGGCCCTGTCGGGCCCTGTCGGGCTCTGTCGGGCTCTGTCGGGCTCTGTCGGGCTCTACTGGGCTCTACTGGGCTCTGTCGGGCTCTGTCGGGCTCTGTCGGGCTCTGTCGTGCCCTGTCGGGCTCTGTCGGGCTCTGTCGGGCCCTGTCGGGCTCTGTCGGGCCCTGTCGGGCTCTGTCGGGCTCTACTGGGCCCTGTCGGTCCCTGTCGGGCCCTGTCGGGCTCTGTCGGGCTCTGTCGGGCTCAGTCGGGCTCTACTGGACTCTGTCAGGCTCTGTCGGGTTCTCTCGGGCTCTGTCGGGCTCTGTCGGGCTCTGTCGGGCTCTACTGGGCTCTGTCGGGCTCTGTCGGGCTCTACTGGGCCCTGTCGGGCCCTGTCGGGCTCTGTCGGGCCCTGTCGGGCTCTGTCGGGCTCTGTCGGGCCCTGTCAAGCTCTGTCGGGCTCTGTCGGGCTCTGTCGGGCTCTACTGGGCTCTACTGGGCTCTGTCGGGCTCTGTCGGGCTCTACTGGGCTCTCTCGGGCCCTGTCGGGCCCTGTCGGGCTCTGTCGGTCTCTTCTGGGCTCTGTCGGGCTCTGTCGGTCTCTTCTGGGCTCTGTCGGTCTCTACTGGGCTCTACTGGGCTCTGTCGGGCTCTGTCGGGCTCTGTCGGGCTCTACTGGGCCCTGTTGGGCCCTGTCGGGCTCTGTCGGGCCCTGTCGGGCTCTGTCGGGCTCTGTCGGGCTCTACTGGGCTCTGTCGGGCTCTGTTGGGCTCTGTCGGGCTCTGTCGGGCTCTGTCGGGCTCTACTGGGCCCTGTCGGGCCCTGTCGGGCCCTGTCGGGCTCTGTCGGGCTCTACTGGGCTCTGTCGGGCTCTGTCGGGCTCTGTCGGGCTCTACTGGGCTCTGTCGGGCTCTGTCGGGCTCTGTCGGGCTCTACTGGGCCCTGTCGGGCTCTGTCGGGCCCTGTCGGGCTCTGTCGGGCTCTGTCGGGCCCTGTCGGGCCCTGTCGGGCTCTGTCGGGCTCTGTCGGGCTCTACTGGGCTCTGTCGGGCTCTGTCGTGCTCTGTCGGGCTCTGTCGGGCTCTACTGGGCCCTGTCGGGCTCTGTCGGGCTCTGTCGGGCCCTGTCGGGCTCTGTCGGGCTCTGTCGGGCTCTGTCGGGCTCTACTGGGCTCTACTGGGCTCTGTCGGGCTCTGTCGGGCTCTACTGGGCCCTGTCGGGCCCTGTCGGGCCCTGTCGGGCTCTGTCGGGCTCTCCTGGGCTCTGTCGGGCTCTGTCGGGCTCTGTCGGGCTCTACTGGGCTCTGTCGGGCTCTGTCGGGCTCTGTCGGGCTCTACTGGGCCCTGTCGGGCTCTGTCGGGCCCTGTCGGGCTCTGTCGGGCTCTGTCGGGCCCTGTCGGGCCCTGTCGGGCTCTGTCGGGCTCTGTCGGGCTCTACTGGGCTCTGTCGGGCTCTGTCGGGCTCTGTCGGGCTCTGTCGGGCTCTACTGGGCCCTGTCGGGCTCTGTCGGGCTCTGTCGGGCCCTGTCGGCTCTGTCGGGCTCTGTCGGGCTCTGTCGGGCCCTGTCGGGCTCTGTGGGGCCCTGTCGTGCCCTGTCGGGCTCTGTCGGGCTCTGTCGGGCCCTGTCGGGCTCTGTCGGGCTCTGTCGGGCTCTACTGGGCCCTGTCGGGCTCTGTCGGGCTCTGTCGGGCTCTGTCGGGCCCTGTCGGGTTCTGTCGGGCTCTACTGGGCTCTGTCGGGCCCTGTCGGGCTCTGTCGGGCCCTGTCGGGCCCTGTCGGGCTCTGTCGGGCTCTGTCGGGCTCTACTGGGCCCTGTCGGGCGCTGTCGGGCTCTGTCGGGCTCTGTCGGGCTCTGTCGGGCCCTGTCGGGCTCTGTCGGGCTCTGTCGGGCTCTGTCGGGCTCTACTGGGCCCTGTCGGGTTCTGTCGGGCTCTGTCGGGCTCTGTCGGGCTCTACTGGGCCCTGTCGGGCTCTGTCGGGCTCTGTCGGGCTCTGTCGGGCCCTGTCGGGCTCTGTCGGGCTCTGTCGGGCCCTCTCGGCTCTGTCGGGCTCTACTGGGCCCTGTCGGGCCCTGTCGGGCTCTGTCGGGCTCTGTCGGGCTCTGTCGGGCCCTGTCGGGCTCTGTCGGGCTCTGTCGGGCTCTGTCGGGCTCTACTGGGCCCTGTCGGGCTCTGTCGGGCTCTGTCGGGCTCTGTCGGGCTCTGTCGGGCTCTACTGGGCTCTGTCGGGCCCTGTCGGGCCCTGTCGGGCCCTGTCGGGCTCTGTCGGGCTCTGTCGGGCTCTACTGGGCCCTGTCGGGCCCTGTCGGGCTCTGTCGGGCTCTGTCGGGCCCTGTCGGGCTCTGTCGGGCTCTGTCGGGCTCTGTCGGGCCCTGTCGGGCCCTGTCGGGCTCTGTCGGGCTCTGTCGGGCTCTCTCGGGCTCTGTCGGGCTCTACTAGGCTCTGTCGGGCTCTGTCGGGCTCTGTCGGGCTCTGTCGGGCTCTACTGGGCCCTGTCGGGCTCTGTCAGGCTCTGTCGGGCTCTGTCGGGCTCTGTCGGGCTCTGTCGGGCCCTGTCGGGCTCTGTCGGGCCCTGTCGGGCCCTGTCGGGCTCTGTCGGGCTCTACTGGGCCCTGTCGAGTTCTGTCGGGCTCTACTGGGCCCTGTCGGGCTCTGTCGGGCTCTGTCGGGCTCTGTCGGGCTCTGTCGGGCTCTACTGGGCCCTGTCGGGCTCTGTCGGGCTCTGTCGGGCTCTGTCGGGCTCTGTCGGGCTCTACTGGGCTCTGTCGGGCCCTGTCGGGACCTGTCGGGCCCTGTCGGGCTCTGTCGGGCTCTGTCGGGCTCTACTGGGCCCTGTCAAGCCCTGTCGGGCTCTCTCGGGCTCTGTCGGGCTCTACTAGGCTCTGTCGGGCTCTGTCGGGCTCTGTCGGGCTCTACTGGGCCCTGTCGGGCTCTGTCGGGCTCTGTCGGGCTCTGTCGGGCCCTGTTGGGCTCTGTCGGGCCCTGTCGGGCCCTGTCGGGCTCTGTCGGGCTCTGTCGGGCTCTACTGGGCTCTGTCGGGCTCTGTCGGGCTCTGTCGGGCTCTGTCGGGCTCTACTGGGCTCTGTCGGGCCCTGTCGGGCCCTGTCGGGCTCTGTCGGGCTCTGTCGGGCCCTGTCGGGCTCTGTCGGGCTCTGTCGGGCTCTGTCGGGCCCTGTCGGGCTCTGTCGGGCTCTGTCGGGCTCTACTGGGCCCTGTCGGGTTCAGTCGGGCTCTGTCGGGCTCTACTGGGCCCTGTCGGGCCCTGTCTGGCTCTGTCGGGCTCTGTCGGCCTCTGTCGGGCCCTGTCGGGCTCTGTCGGGCTCTGTCGGGCTCTGTCGGGCTCTGTCGGGCCCTCTCGGCTCTGTCGGGCTCTACTGGGCCTTGTCGGGCCCTGTCGGGCTCTGTCGGGCTCTGTCGGGCTCTGTCGGGCCCTGTCGGGCTCTGTAGGGCTCTGTCGGGCTCTGTCGGGCTCTACTGGGCCCTGTCGGGCTCTGTCGGGCCCTGTCGGGCTCTGTCGGGCCCTGTCGGGCCCTGTCGGGCTCTGTCGGGCTCTACTGGGCCCTGTCGGGATCTGTCGGAATCTGTCGGGCTCTGTCGGGCTCTACTGGGCTCTGTCGGGCTCTGTCGGGCCCTGTCGGGCCCTGTCGGGCTCTGTCAGGCTCTGTCGGGCTCTGTCGGGTTCTATTGGGCCCTGTCGGGCCCTGTCGGGCCCTGTCGGGCTCTACTGGGCTCTACTGGGCTCTGTCGGGCTCTTTCGGGCTCTACTGGGCCCTGTCGGGCCCTGTCGGGCCCTGTCGGGCTCTGTCGGGCTCTGTCGGGCCCTGTCGGGCTCTCTCGGGCTCTGTCGGGCTCTGTCGGGCTCTACTGGGCTCTACTGGGCTCTGTCGGGCTCTGTCGGGCTCTACTGGGCCCTGTCGGGCCCTGTCGGGCCCTGTCGGGCTCTGTCGGGCTCTGTCGGGCCCTGTCGGGCTCTCTCGGGCTCTGTCGGGCTCTGTCGGGCTCTACTGGGCTCTACTGGGCTCTGTCGGGCTCTGTCGGGCTCTACTGGGCCCTGTCGGGCCCTGTCGGGCTCTGTCGGGCTCTGTCGGGCTCTACTGGGCCCTGTCGGGCGCTGTCGGGCTCTGTCGGGCTCTGTCGGGCTCTGTCGGGCCCTGTCGGGCTCTGTCGGGCTCTGTCGGGCTCTGTCGGGCTCCACTGGGCCCTGTCGGGCCCTGTCGGGCCCTGTCGGGCTCTGTCGGGCTCTGTCGGGCTCTACTGGGCTCTACTGGGCTCTGTCGGGCTCTGTCGGGCTCTGTCGTGCCCTGTCGGGCTCTGTCGGGCCCTGTCGGGCCCTGTCGGGCCCTGTCGGGCTCTGTCGGGCTCTGTCGGGCTCTGTCGGGCTCTACTGGGCTCTACTGGGCTCTGTCGGGCTCTGTCGGGCTCTGTCGTGCCCTGTCGGGCTCTGTCGGGCTCTGTCGGGCCCTGTCGGGCTCTGTCGGGCCCTGTCGGGCTCTGTCGGGCTCTGTCGGGCCCTGTCGGGCTCTGTCGGGCTCTGTCGGGCTCTGTCGGGCTCTACTGGGCCCTGTCGGTCCCTGTCGGGCCCTGTCAGGCTCTGTCGGGCTCTGTCGGGCTTTGTCGGGCTCTACTGGGCTCTGTCGGGCCCTGTCGGGCCCTGTCGGGCTCTGTCGGGCTCTGTCGGGCCCTGACGGGCCCTGTCGGGCTCTGTCGGGCTCTGTCGCGCTCTACTGGGCCCTGTCGGGCCCTGTCGGGCTCTGTCGGGCCCTGTCGGGCTCTGTCGGGCTCTGTCGGGCTCTACTGGGCCCTGTCGGGCCCTGTCGGGCTCTCTCGGGCTCTGTCGGGCTCTACTAGGCTCTGTCGGGCTCTGTCGGGCTCTGTCGGGCTCTACTGGGCCCTGTCGGGCTCTGTCAGGCTCTGTCGGGCTCTGTCGGGCTCTGTCGGGCTCTGTCGGGCTCTGTCGGGCCCTGTTGGGCTCTGTCGGGCCCTGTCGGGCCCTGTCGGGCTCTGTCGGGCTCTGTCGGGCTCTACTGGGCTCTGTCGGGCTCTGTCGGGCTCTGTCGGGCTCTGTCGGGCTCTACTGGGCTCTGTCGGGCTCTACTGGGCTCTACTGGGCCCTGTCGGGCTCTGTCGGGCTCTGTCTGGCTCTGTCGGGCTCTACTGGGCTCTGTCGGGCCCTGTCGGGCCCTGTCGGGCTCTGTCGGGCTCTGTCGGGCCCTGTCGGGCTCTGTCGGGCTCTGTCGGGCTCTACTGGGCTCTGTCGGGCTCTGTCGGGCTCTGTCGGGCTCTGTCGGGCTCTACTGGGCCCTGTCGGGCCCTGTCGGGCTCTGTCGGGCTCTGTCGGGCTCTGTCGGGCTCAACTGGTCTCTGTCGGGCTCTGTCGGGTTCTGTCGGGCTCTGTCGGGCTCTGTCGGGCTCTGTCGGGCTCTACTGGGCTCTACTGGGCTCTGTCGGGCTCTGTCGGTCTCTACTGGGCCCTGTCGGGCTCTGTCGGGCTCTGTCGGGCCCTGTCGGGCCCTGTCGGGCTCTGTCGGGCTCTGTCGGGTTCTGTCAGGCTCTGTCGGGCTCTGTCGGGCTCTGTCGGGCTCTTCTGGGCCCTGTCGGGCCCTGTCGGGCTCTGCCGGGCTCTGTCGGGCTCTGTCGGGCTCTACTGGGCCCTGTCGGGCCCTGTCGGGCTCTGTCGGGCTCTGTCGGGCTCAGTCGGGCTCTGTCGGGCTCTGTCGGGCTCTGTCGGGCTCTACTGGGCTCTGTCGGGCTCTGTCGGGCTCTGTCGGGCTCTACTGGGCCCTGTCGGGCTCTGTCGGGCTCTGTCAGGCCCTGTCGGGCTCTGTCGGGCTCTGTCGGGCTCTGTCGGGCCCTGTCGGGCTCTGTCGGGCCCTGTCGGGCCCTGTCGGGCTCTGTCGGGCCCTGTCGGGCTCTGTCGGGCTCTGTCGGGCTCTGTCGGGCTCTACTGGGCCCTGTCGGGCTCTGTCGGGTTCTGTCTGGCTCTGTCGGGCTCTGTCGGGCCCTGTTGGGCTCTGTCGGGCTCTACTGGGCTCTGTCGGGCTCTGTCGGGCTCTGTCGGGCCCTGTCGGGCTCTGTCGGGCTCTACTGGGCCCTGTCGGGTTCTGTCGGGCTCTGTCGGGCTCTGTCGGGCTCTACTGGGCCCTGTCGGGCTCTGTCGGGCTCTGTCGGGCCCTGTCGGGCTCTGTCGGGCTCTGTCGGGCTCTGTCGGGCTCTGTCGGGCCTTCTCGGGCTCTGTCGGGCTCTACTGGGCCCTGTCGGGCCCTTTCGGGCTCTGTCGGGCTCTGTCGGGTCCTGTCGGGCCCTGTCGGGCTCTGTCGGGCTCTGTCGGGCTCTGTCGGGCTCTACTGGGCCCTGTCGGACTCTGTCGGGCTCTGTCGGGCTCTGTCGGGCTCTGTCGGGCTCAACTGGTCTCTGTCGGGCTCTGTCGGGTTCTGTCGGGCTCTGTCGGGCTCTGTCGGGCTCTGTCGGGCTCTACTGGGCTCTACTGGGCTCTGTCGGGCTCTGTCGGGCTCTACTGGGCTCTGTCGGGCCCTGTCGGGCCCTGTCGGGCCCTGTCGGGCTCTGTCGGGCCCTGTCGGGCTCTGTCGGGCTCTGTCGGGCCCTGTCGGGCTCTGTCGGGCTCTGTCGGGCTCTGTCGGGCCCTGTCGGGCCCTGTCGGGCTCTGTCGGGCCCTGTCGGGCTCTCTCGGGCTCTGTCGGGCTCTGTCGGGCTCTTCTGGGCTCTGTCGGGCTCTGTCGGGCCCTGTCGGGCTCTACTGGGCCCTGTCGAGCTCTGTCGGGCTCTGTCGGGCCCTGTCGGGCTCTGTCGGGCTCTGTCGGGCCCTGTCGGGCTCTGTCGGGCTCTGTCGGGCCCTGTCGGGATCTGTCGGGCTCTGTCGGGCTCTGTCGGGCTCTACTGGGCCCTGTCGGGCCCTGTCGGGCTCTGTCGGGCTCTGTCGGGCTCTGTCGGGCTCTACTGGGCTCTGTCGGGCCCTGTCGGGCCCTGTCGGGCTCTGTCGGGCTCTGTCGGGCCCTGACGGGCCCTGTCGGGCTCTGTCGGGCTCTGTCGGGCTCTACTGGGCCCTGTCGGGCTCTGTCGGGCTCTGTCGGGCCCTGTCGGGCCCTGTCGGGCTCTGTCGGGCTCTGTCGGGCCCTGTCGGGCCCTGTCGGGCTCTGTCGGGCTCTGTCGGGCCCTGTCGGGCTCTGTCGGGCTCTGTCGGGCCCTGTCGGGATCTGTCGGGCTCTGTCGGGCTCTGTCGGGCTCTACTGGGCCCTGTCGGGCCCTGTCGGGCTCTGTCGGGCTCTGTCGGGCTCTGTCGGGCTCTACTGGGCTCTGTCGGGCCCTGTCGGGCCCTGTCGGGCTCTGTCGGGCTCTGTCGGGCCCTGACGGGCCCTGTCGGGCTCTGTCGGGCTCTGTCGGGCTCTACTGGGCCCTGTCGGGCCCTGTCGGGCTCTGTCGGGCTCTGTCGGGCTCTGTCGGGCCCTGTCGGGCTCTGTCGGGCTCTGTCGGGCCCTGTCGGGCCCTGTCGGGCTCTGTCGGGCTCTGTCGGGCTCTGTCGGGCTCTACTGGGCGCTGTCGGGCTCTGTCGGGCTCTACTGGGCCCTGTCGGGCTCTGTCGGGCTCTGTCGGGCCCTGTCGGTCCCTGTCGGGCTCTGTCAGACTCTGTCGGGGTCTGTCGGGCTCCACTGGGCCCTGTCGGGCCCTGTCGGGCCCTGTTGGGCTCTACTGGGCTCTACTGGGCTCTGTCGGGCTCTGTCGTGCTCTACTGGGCCCTGTCGGGCCCTGTCGGGCTCTGTCAAGCCCTGTCGGGCTCTGTCGGGCTCTGTCGGGCCCTGTCGGGCTCTGTCGGGCTCTGTCGGGCTCTGTCGGGCTCTACTGGGCTCTGTCGGGTTCTGTCGGGCTCTGTCGGGCTCTACTGGGCTCTCTCGGGCCCTGTCGGGCCCTGTCGGGCTCTGTCGGGCTCTACCGGGCTCTGTTGGGCTCTGTCGGGCTCTGTCGGGTTCTGTCGGGCTCTACTGGGCTCTGTCGGGCTCTGTCGGGCTCTGTCGGGCTCTACTGGGCCCTGTCGGGCCCTGTCGGGCTCTGTCGGGCCCTGTCGGGCTCTACTGGGCTCTGTCGGGCTCTGTTGGGCTCTGTCGGGCTCTGTCGGGCTCTGTTGGGCTCTACTGGGCCCTGTCGGGCTCTGTCGGGCTCTGTTCGGCCCTGTCGGGCTCTGTCGGGCCCTGTCGGGCCCTGTCGGGCTCTGTCGGGCCCTGTCGGGCCCTGTCGGGCTCTGTCGGGCTCTGTCGGGCTCTGTCGGGCTCTCCTGGGCCCTGTCGGGCTCTGTCGGGCTCTGTCGGGCTCTGTCGGGCTCTGTCGGGCTCTACTGGGCCCTGTCGGGCTCTGTCGGGCTCTGTCGGGCCCTGTCGGGCCCTGTCGGGCTCTGTCAGGCTCTGTCGGGCTCTGTCGGGCACTACTGGGCCCTGTCGGGCCCTGTCGGGCCCTGTCGGGCTCTACTGGGCTCTACTGGGCTCTGTCGGGCTCTTTCGGGCTCTACTGGGCCCTGTCGGGCTCTGTCGGGCTCTGTCGGGCCCTGTCGGGCTCTGTCGGGCTCTGTCGGGCTCTGTCGGGCTCTGTCGGGCCCTCTCGGCTCTGTCGGGCTCTACTGGGCCCTGTCGGGCCCTGTCGGGCTCTGTCGGGCTCTGTCGGGCTCTGTCGGGCCCTGTCGGGCTCTGTCGGGCTCTGTCGGGCTCTGTCGGGCTCTACTGGGCCCTGTCGGACTCTGTCGGGCTCTGTCGGGCTCTGTCGGGCTCTGTCGGGCTCTGACGGGTTCTGTCGGGCTCTGTCGGGCTCTACTGGGCCCTGTCGGGCTCTGTCGGGCTCTGTCGGGCTCTGTCGGGCCCTGTCGGGCTCTGTCGGGCTCTGTCGGGCTCTGTCGGGCTCTACTGGGCCCTGTCGGGCCCTGTCGGGCTCTGTCGGGCTCTGTCGAGCTCTGTCGGGCTCTGTCGGGCTCTACGGGGCTCTGTCGGGCCCTGTCGGGCCCAGTCGGGCCCTGTCGGGCTCTGTCGGGCTCTGTCGGGCTCTACTGGGCCCTGTCGGGCTCTGTCGGGCTCTGTCGGGCCCTGTCGGCCTCTGTCGGGCTCTGTCGGGCTCTGTCGGGCCCTGTTGGGCTCTGTCGGGCTCTGTCGGGCTCTACTAGGCTCTGTCGGGCTCTGTCGGGCTCTGTCGGGTTCTCTCGGGCTCTGTCGGGCTCTACTGGGCTCTGTCGGGCTCTGTCGGGCTCTGTCGGGCTCTACTGGGCCCTGTCGGGCTCTGTCAGGCTCTGTCGGGCCCTGTCGGGCTCTGTCGGGCTCTGTCGGGCCCTGTCGGGCCCTGTCGGGCTCTGTCGGGCTCTGTCGGGCCCTGTCGGGCTCTGTCGGGCTCTGTCGGGCTCTCTCGGGCTCTGTCGGGCTCTACTAGGCTCTGTCGGGCTCTGTCGGGCTCTGTCGGGCTCTACTGGGCCCTGTCGGGCTCTGTCAGGCTCTGTCGGGCTCTGTCGGGCTCTGTCGGGCTCTGTCGGGCCCTGTCGGGCTCTGTCGGGCCCTGTCGGGCCCTGTCGGGCTCTGTCGGGCTCTGTCGGGCTCTGTCGGGCTCTACTGGGCTCTGTCGGGCTCTACTGGGCTCTACTGGGCCCTGTCGGGCTCTGTCGGGCTCTGTCGGGCTCTGTCGGGCTCTGTCGGGCTCTGTCGGGCCCTGTCGGGCTCTGTCGGGCTCTGTCGGGCCCTGTCGGGCTCTGTCGGGCTCTGTCGGGCTCTACTGGGCTCTGTCGGGCTCTGTCGGGCTCTGTCGGGCTCTGTCGGGCTCTACTGGGCCCTGTCGGGCCCTGTCGGGCTCTGTCGGGCTCTGTCGGGCTCTGTCGGGCTCAACTGGTCTCTGTCGGGCTCTGTCGGGTTCTGTCGGGCTCTGTCGGGCTCTGTCGGGCTCTACTGGGCTCTACTGGGCTCTGTCGGGCTCTGTCGGTCTCTACTGGGCCCTGTCGGGCTCTGTCGGGCTCTGTCGGGCCCTGTCGGGCCCTGTCGGGCCCTGTCGGGCCCTGTCGGGCTCTGTCGGGCTCTGTCGGGTTCTGTCGGGCTCTGTCGGGCTCTGTCAGGCTCTGTCGGGCTCTTCTGGGCCCTGTCGGGCCCTGTCGGGCTCTGTCGGGCTCTGTCGGGCTCTGTCGGGCTCTACTGGGCCCTGTCGGGCCCTGTCGGGCTCTGTCGGGCTCTGTCGGGCTCAGTCGGTCTCTACTGGACTCTGTCGGGCTCTGTCGGGTTCTGTCGGGCTCTGTCGGGCTCTGTCGGGCTCTGTCGGGCTCTACTGGGCTCTGTCGGGCCCTGTCGGGCCCTGTCGGGCTCTGTCGGGCCCTGTCGGGCCCTGTCGGGCTCTGTCGGGCTCTGTCGGGCCCTGTCGGACTCTGTCGGGCTCTTTCGGGCCCTGTCGGGCTCTGTCGGGCTCTGTCGGGCCCTGTCGGGCCCTGTCGGGCTCTGTCGGGCCCTGTCGGGCTCTCTCGGGCTCTGTCGGGCTCTGTCGGGCTCTACTGGGCTCTGTCGGGCTCTGTCGGGCTCTGTCGGGCCCTGTCGGGCTCTGTCGGGCTCTGTCAGGCCCTGTCGGGCTCTGTCGGGCTCTGTCGGGCTCTGTCGGGCCCTGTCGGGCTCTGTCGGGCCCTGTCGGGCCCTGTCGGGCTCTGTCGGGCCCTGTCGGGCTCTGTCGGGCTCTGTCGGGCTCTGTCGGGCTCTACTGGGCCCTGTCGGGCTCTGTCGGGTTCTGTCTGGCTCTGTCGGGCTCTGTCGGGCCCTGTCGGGCTCTGTCGGGCTCTACTGGCCTCTGTCGGGTTCTGTCGGGCTCTGTCGGGCCCTGTCGGGCTCTGTCGGGCTCTACTGGGCCCTGTCGGGTTCTGTCGGGCTCTGTCGGGCTCTGTCGGGCTCTACTGGGCCCTGTCGGGCTCTGTCGGGCTCTGTCGGGCCCTGTCGGGCTCTGTCGGGCTCTGTCGGGCCCTCTCGGGCTCTGTCGGGCTCTACTGGGCCCTGTCGGGCCCTGTCGGGCTCTGTCGGGCTCTGTCGGGTCCTGTCGGGCCCTGTCGGGCTCTGTCGGGCTCTGTCGGGCTCTGTCGGGCTCTACTGGGCCCTGTCGGACTCTGTCGGGCTCTGTCGGGCTCTGTCGGGCTCTGTCGGGCTCAACTGGTCTCTGTCGGGCTCTGTCGGGTTCTGTCGGGCTCTGTCGGGCTCTGTCGGGCTCTGTCGGGCTCTACTGGGCTCTACTGGGCTCTGTCGGGCTCTGTCGGGCTCTACTGGGCTCTGTCGGGCCCTGTCGGGCCCTGTCGGGCTCTGTCGGGCCCTGTCGGGCCCTGTCGGGCTCTGTCGGGCTCTGTCGGGCCCTGTCGGGCTCTGTCGGGCTCTGTCGGGCTCTACTGGGCTCTACTGGGCTCTGTCGGGCTCTGTCGGGCTCTGTCGGGCTCTGTCGTGCCCTGTCGGGCTCTGTCGGGCTCTGTCGGGCCCTGTCGGGCTCTGTCGGGCCCTGTCGGGCTCTGTCGGGCTCTACTGGGCCCTGTCGGTCCCTGTCGGGCCCTGTCGGGCTCTGTCGGGCTCTGTCGGGCTCAGTCGGGCTCTACTGGACTCTGTCAGGCTCTGTCGGGTTCTCTCGGGCTCTGTCGGGCTCTGTCGGGCTCTGTCGGGCTCTACTGGGCTCTGTCGGGCTCTGTCGGGCTCTACTGGGCCCTGTCGGGCCCTGTCGGGCTCTGTCGGGCCCTGTCGGGCTCTGTCGGGCTCTGTCGGGCCCTGTCAAGCTCTGTCGGGCTCTGTCGGGCTCTGTCGGGCTCTACTGGGCTCTACTGGGCTCTGTCGGGCTCTGTCGGGCTCTACTGGGCTCTCTCGGGCCCTGTCGGGCCCTGTCGGGCTCTGTCGGTCTCTTCTGGGCTCTGTCGGGCTCTGTCGGTCTCTTCTGGGCTCTGTCGGTCTCTACTGGGCTCTACTGGGCTCTGTCGGGCTCTGTCGGGCTCTGTCGGGCTCTACTGGGCCCTGTTGGGCCCTGTCGGGCTCTGTCGGGCCCTGTCGGGCTCTGTCGGGCTCTGTCGGGCTCTACTGGGCTCTGTCGGGCTCTGTTGGGCTCTGTCGGGCTCTGTCGGGCTCTGTCGGGCTCTACTGGGCCCTGTCGGGCCCTGTCGGGCCCTGTCGGGCTCTGTCGGGCTCTACTGGGCTCTGTCGGGCTCTGTCGGGCTCTGTCGGGCTCTACTGGGCTCTGTCGGGCTCTGTCGGGCTCTGTCGGGCTCTACTGGGCCCTGTCGGGCTCTGTCGGGCCCTGTCGGGCTCTGTCGGGCTCTGTCGGGCCCTGTCGGGCCCTGTCGGGCTCTGTCGGGCTCTGTCGGGCTCTACTGGGCTCTGTCGGGCTCTGTCGTGCTCTGTCGGGCTCTGTCGGGCCTACTGGGCCCTGTCGGGCTCTGTCGGGCTCTGTCGGGCCCTGTCGGGCTCTGTCGGGCTCTGTCGGGCTCTGTCGGGCTCTACTGGGCTCTACTGGGCTCTGTCGGGCTCTGTCGGGCTCTACTGGGCCCTGTCGGGCCCTGTCGGGCCCTGTCGGGCTCTGTCGGGCTCTCCTGGGCTCTGTCGGGCTCTGTCGGGCTCTGTCGGGCTCTACTGGGCTCTGTCGGGCTCTGTCGGGCTCTGTCGGGCTCTACTGGGCCCTGTCGGGCTCTGTCGGGCCCTGTCCGGCTCTGTCGGGCTCTGTCGGGCCCTGTCGGGCCCTGTCGGGCTCTGTCGGGCTCTGTCGGGCTCTACTGGGCTCTGTCGGGCTCTGTCGGGCTCTGTCGGGCTCTGTCGGGCTCTACTGGGCCCTGTCGGGCTCTGTCGGGCCCTGTCGGGCTCTGTCGGGCTCTGTCGGGCTCTGTCGGGCCCTGTCGGGCTCTGTGGGGCCCTGTCGTGCCCTGTCGGGCTCTGTCGGGCTCTGTCGGGCCCTGTCGGGCTCTGTCGGGCTCTGTCGGGCTCTACTGGGCCCTGTCGGGCTCTGTCGGGCTCTGTCGGGCTCTGTCGGGCCCTGTCGGGTTCTGTCGGGCTCTACTGGGCTCTGTCGGGCCCTGTCGGGCTCTGTCGGGCCCTGTCGGGCCCTGTCGGGCTCTGTCGGGCTCTGTCGGGCTCTACTGGGCCCTGTCGGGCGCTGTCGGGCTCTGTCGGGCTCTGTCGGGCTCTGTCGGGCCCTGTCGGGCTCTGTCGGGCTCTGTCGGGCTCTGTCGGGCTCTACTGGGCCCTGTCGGGTTCTGTCGGGCTCTGTCGGGCTCTGTCGGGCTCTACTGGGCCCTGTCGGGCTCTGTCGGGCTCTGTCGGGCTCTGTCGGGCCCTGTCGGGCTCTGTCGGGCTCTGTCGGGCCCTCTCGGCTCTGTCGGGCTCTACTGGGCCCTGTCGGGCCCTGTCGGGCTCTGTCGGGCTCTGTCGGGCTCTGTCGGGCCCTGTCGGGCTCTGTCGGGCTCTGTCGGGCTCTGTCGGGCTCTACTGGGCCCTGTCGGGCTCTGTCGGGCTCTGTCGGGCTCTGTCGGGCTCTGTCGGGCTCTACTGGGCTCTGTCGGGCCCTGTCGGGCCCTGTCGGGCCCTGTCGGGCTCTGTCGGGCTCTGTCGGGCTCTACTGGGCCCTGTCGGGCCCTGTCGGGCTCTGTCGGGCTCTGTCGGGCCCTGTCGGGCTCTGTCGGGCTCTGTCGGGCTCTGTCGGGCCCTGTCGGGCCCTGTCGGGCTCTGTCGGGCTCTGTCGGGCTCTCTCGGGCTCTGTCGGGCTCTACTAGGCTCTGTCGGGCTCTGTCGGGCTCTGTCGGGCTCTGTCGGGCTCTACTGGGCCCTGTCGGGCTCTGTCAGGCTCTGTCGGGCTCTGTCGGGCTCTGTCGGGCTCTGTCGGGCCCTGTCGGGCTCTGTCGGGCCCTGTCGGGCCCTGTCGGGCTCTGTCGGGCTCTACTGGGCCCTGTCGAGTTCTGTCGGGCTCTACTGGGCCCTGTCGGGCTCTGTCGGGCTCTGTCGGGCTCTGTCGGGCTCTGTCGGGCTCTACTGGGCCCTGTCGGGCTCTGTCGGGCTCTGTCGGGCTCTGTCGGGCTCTGTCGGGCTCTACTGGGCTCTGTCGGGCCCTGTCGGGACCTGTCGGGCCCTGTCGGGCTCTGTCGGGCTCTGTCGGGCTCTACTGGGCCCTGTCAAGCCCTGTCGGGCTCTCTCGGGCTCTGTCGGGCTCTACTAGGCTCTGTCGGGCTCTGTCGGGCTCTGTCGGGCTCTACTGGGCCCTGTCGGGCTCTGTCGGGCTCTGTCGGGCTCTGTCGGGCCCTGTTGGGCTCTGTCGGGCCCTGTCGGGCCCTGTCGGGCTCTGTCGGGCTCTGTCGGGCTCTACTGGGCTCTGTCGGGCTCTGTCGGGCTCTGTCGGGCTCTGTCGGGCTCTACTGGGCTCTGTCGGGCCCTGTCGGGCCCTGTCGGGCTCTGTCGGGCTCTGTCGGGCCCTGTCGGGCTCTGTCGGGCTCTGTCGGGCCCTGTCGGGCCCTGTCGGGCTCTGTCGGGCTCTGTCGGGCTCTACTGGGCCCTGTCGGGTTCTGTCGGGCTCTGTCGGGCTCTACTGGGCCCTGTCGGGCCCTGTCTGGCTCTGTCGGGCTCTGTCGGCCTCTGTCGGGCCCTGTCGGGCTCTGTCGGGCTCTGTCGGGCTCTGTCGGGCTCTGTCGGGCCCTCTCGGCTCTGTCGGGCTCTACTGGGCCTTGTCGGGCCCTGTCGGGCTCTGTCGGGCTCTGTCGGGCTCTGTCGGGCCCTGTCGGGCTCTGTCGGGCTCTGTCGGGCTCTGTCGGGCTCTACTGGGCCCTGTCGGGCTCTGTCGGGCCCTGTCGGGCTCTGTCGGGCCCTGTCGGGCCCTGTCGGGCTCTGTCGGGCTCTACTGGGCCCTGTCGGGATCTGTCGGAATCTGTCGGGCTCTGTCGGGCTCTACTGGGCTCTGTCGGGCTCTGTCGGGCTCTGTCGGGCCCTGTCGGGCCCTGTCGGGCTCTGTCAGGCTCTGTCGGGCTCTGTCGGGTTCTATTGGGCCCTGTCGGGCCCTGTCGGGCCCTGTCGGGCTCTACTGGGCTCTACTGGGCTCTGTCGGGCTCTTTCGGGCTCTACTGGGCCCTGTCGGGCCCTGTCGGGCCCTGTCGGGCTCTGTCGGGCTCTGTCGGGCCCTGTCGGGCTCTCTCGGGCTCTGTCGGGCTCTGTCGGGCTCTACTGGGCTCTACTGGGCTCTGTCGGGCTCTGTCGGGCTCTACTGGGCCCTGTCGGGCCCTGTCGGGCCCTGTCGGGCTCTGTCGGGCTCTGTCGGGCCCTGTCGGGCTCTCTCGGGCTCTGTCGGGCTCTGTCGGGCTCTACTGGGCTCTACTGGGCTCTGTCGGGCTCTGTCGGGCTCTACTGGGCCCTGTCGGGCCCTGTCGGGCTCTGTCGGGCTCTGTCGGGCTCTACTGGGCCCTGTCGGGCGCTGTCGGGCTCTGTCGGGCTCTGTCGGGCTCTGTCGGGCCCTGTCGGGCTCTGTCGGGCTCTGTCGGGCTCTGTCGGGCTCCACTGGGCCCTGTCGGGCCCTGTCGGGCCCTGTCGGGCTCTGTCGGGCTCTGTCGGGCTCTGTCGGGCTCTACTGGGCTCTACTGGGCTCTGTCGGGCTCTGTCGGGCTCTGTCGTGCCCTGTCGGGCTCTGTCGGGCCCTGTCGGGCCCTGTCGGGCCCTGTCGGGCTCTGTCGGGCTCTGTCGGGCTCTGTCGGGCTCTACTGGGCTCTACTGGGCTCTGTCGGGCTCTGTCGGGCTCTGTCGTGCCCTGTCGGGCTCTGTCGGGCTCTGTCGGGCCCTGTCGGGCTCTGTCGGGCCCTGTCGGGCTCTGTCGGGCTCTGTCGGGCTCTGTCGGGCTCTGTCGGGCTCTACTGGGCCCTGTCGGGCTCTGTCGGGCCCTGTCGGGCTCTGTCGGGCCCTGTCGGGCCCTGTCGGGCTCTGTCGGGCTCTACTGGGCCCTGTCGGATCTGTCGGAATCTGTCGGGCTCTGTCGGGCTCTACTGGGCTCTGTCGGGCTCTGTCGGGCTCTGTCGGGCCCTGTCGGGCCCTGTCGGGCTCTGTCAGGCTCTGTCGGGCTCTGTCGGGTTCTATTGGGCCCTGTCGGGCCCTGTCGGGCCCTGTCGGGCTCTACTGGGCTCTACTGGGCTCTGTCGGGCTCTTTCGGGCTCTACTGGGCCCTGTCGGGCCCTGTCGGGCCCTGTCGGGCTCTGTCGGGCTCTGTCGGGCCCTGTCGGGCTCTCTCGGGCTCTGTCGGGCTCTGTCGGGCTCTACTGGGCTCTACTGGGCTCTGTCGGGCTCTGTCGGGCTCTACTGGGCCCTGTCGGGCCCTGTCGGGCCCTGTCGGGCTCTGTCGGGCTCTGTCGGGCCCTGTCGGGCTCTCTCGGGCTCTGTCGGGCTCTGTCGGGCTCTACTGGGCTCTACTGGGCTCTGTCGGGCTCTGTCGGGCTCTACTGGGCCCTGTCGGGCCCTGTCGGGCTCTGTCGGGCTCTGTCGGGCTCTACTGGGCCCTGTCGGGCGCTGTCGGGCTCTGTCGGGCTCTGTCGGGCTCTGTCGGGCCCTGTCGGGCTCTGTCGGGCTCTGTCGGGCTCTGTCGGGCTCCACTGGGCCCTGTCGGGCCCTGTCGGGCCCTGTCGGGCTCTGTCGGGCTCTGTCGGGCTCTGTCGGGCTCTACTGGGCTCTACTGGGCTCTGTCGGGCTCTGTCGGGCTCTGTCGTGCCCTGTCGGGCTCTGTCGGGCCCTGTCGGGCCCTGTCGGGCCCTGTCGGGCTCTGTCGGGCTCTGTCGGGCTCTGTCGGGCTCTACTGGGCTCTACTGGGCTCTGTCGGGCTCTGTCGGGCTCTGTCGTGCCCTGTCGGGCTCTGTCGGGCTCTGTCGGGCCCTGTCGGGCTCTGTCGGGCCCTGTCGGGCTCTGTCGGGCTCTGTCGGGCTCTGTCGGGCTCTACTGGGCCCTGTCGGTCCCTGTCGGGCCCTGTCAGGCTCTGTCGGGCTCTGTCGGGCTCTGTCGGGCTCTACTGGGCTCTGTCGGGCCCTGTCGGGCCCTGTCGGGCTCTGTCGGGCTCTGTCGGGCCCTGACGGGCCCTGTCGGGCTCTGTCGGGCTCTGTCGCGCTCTACTGGGCCCTGTCGGGCCCTGTCGGGCTCTGTCGGGCCCTGTCGGGCTCTGTCGGGCTCTGTCGGGCTCTACTGGGCCCTGTCGGGCCCTGTCGGGCTCTCTCGGGCTCTGTCGGGCTCTACTAGGCTCTGTCGGGCTCTGTCGGGCTCTGTCGGGCTCTACTGGGCCCTGTCGGGCTCTGTCAGGCTCTGTCGGGCTCTGTCGGGCTCTGTCGGGCTCTGTCGGGCTCTGTCGGGCCCTGTTGGGCTCTGTCGGGCCCTGTCGGGCCCTGTCGGGCTCTGTCGGGCTCTGTCGGGCTCTACTGGGCTCTGTCGGGCTCTGTCGGGCTCTGTCGGGCTCTGTCGGGCTCTACTGGGCTCTGTCGGGCTCTACTGGGCTCTACTGGGCCCTGTCGGGCTCTGTCGGGCTCTGTCTGGCTCTGTCGGGCTCTACTGGGCTCTGTCGGGCCCTGTCGGGCCCTGTCGGGCTCTGTCGGGCTCTGTCGGGCCCTGTCGGGCTCTGTCGGGCTCTGTCGGGCTCTACTGGGCTCTGTCGGGCTCTGTCGGGCTCTGTCGGGCTCTGTCGGGCTCTACTGGGCCCTGTCGGGCCCTGTCGGGCTCTGTCGGGCTCTGTCGGGCTCTGTCGGGCTCAACTGGTCTCTGTCGGGCTCTGTCGGGTTCTGTCGGGCTCTGTCGGGCTCTGTCGGGCTCTGTCGGGCTCTACTGGGCTCTACTGGGCTCTGTCGGGCTCTGTCGGTCTCTACTGGGCCCTGTCGGGCTCTGTCGGGCTCTGTCGGGCCCTGTCGAGCCCTGTCGGGCTCTGTCGGGCTCTGTCGGGTTCTGTCAGGCTCTGTCGGGCTCTGTCGGGCTCTGTCGGGCTCTTCTGGGCCCTGTCGGGCCCTGTCGGGCTCTGCCGGGCTCTGTCGGGCTCTGTCGGGCTCTACTGGGCCCTGTCGGGCCCTGTCGGGCTCTGTCGGGCTCTGTCGGGCTCAGTCGGGCTCTGTCGGGCTCTGTCGGGCTCTGTCGGGCTCTACTGGGCTCTGTCGGGCTCTGTCGGGCTCTGTCGGGCTCTACTGGGCCCTGTCGGGCTCTGTCGGGCTCTGTCAGGCCCTGTCGGGCTCTGTCGGGCTCTGTCGGGCTCTGTCGGGCCCTGTCGGGCTCTGTCGGGCCCTGTCGGGCCCTGTCGGGCTCTGTCGGGCCCTGTCGGGCTCTGTTGGGCTCTGTCGGGCTCTGTCGGGCTCTACTGGGCCCTGTCGGGCTCTGTCGGGTTCTGTCTGGCTCTGTCGGGCTCTGTCGGGCCCTGTTGGGCTCTGTCGGGCTCTACTGGGCTCTGTCGGGCTCTGTCGGGCTCTGTCGGGCCCTGTCGGGCTCTGTCGGGCTCTACTGGGCCCTGTCGGGTTCTGTCGGGCTCTGTCGGGCTCTGTCGGGCTCTACTGGGCCCTGTCGGGCTCTGTCGGGCTCTGTCGGGCCCTGTCGGGCTCTGTCGGGCTCTGTCGGGCTCTGTCGGGCTCTGTCGGGCCTTCTCGGGCTCTGTCGGGCTCTACTGGGCCCTGTCGGGCCCTGTCGGGCTCTGTCGGGCTCTGTCGGGTCCTGTCGGGCCCTGTCGGGCTCTGTCGGGCTCTGTCGGGCTCTGTCGGGCTCTACTGGGCCCTGTCGGACTCTGTCGGGCTCTGTCGGGCTCTGTCGGGCTCTGTCGGGCTCAACTGGTCTCTGTCGGGCTCTGTCGGGTTCTGTCGGGCTCTGTCGGGCTCTGTCGGGCTCTGTCGGGCTCTACTGGGCTCTACTGGGCTCTGTCGGGCTCTGTCGGGCTCTACTGGGCTCTGTCGGGCCCTGTCGGGCCCTGTCGGGCCCTGTCGGGCTCTGTCGGGCCCTGTCGGGCTCTGTCGGGCTCTGTCGGGCCCTGTCGGGCTCTGTCGGGCTCTGTCGGGCTCTGTCGGGCCCTGTCGGGCCCTGTCGGGCTCTGTCGGGCCCTGTCGGGCTCTCTCGGGCTCTGTCGGGCTCTGTCGGGCTCTTCTGGGCTCTGTCGGGCTCTGTCGGGCCCTGTCGGGCTCTACTGGGCCCTGTCGAGCTCTGTCGGGCTCTGTCGGGCCCTGTCGGGCTCTGTCGGGCTCTGTCGGGCCCTGTCGGGCTCTGTCGGGCTCTGTCGGGCCCTGTCGGGATCTGTCGGGCTCTGTCGGGCTCTGTCGGGCTCTACTGGGCCCTGTCGGGCCCTGTCGGGCTCTGTCGGGCTCTGTCGGGCTCTGTCGGGCTCTACTGGGCTCTGTCGGGCCCTGTCGGGCCCTGTCGGGCTCTGTCGGGCTCTGTCGGGACCTGACGGGCCCTGTCGGGCTCTGTCGGGCTCTGTCGGGCTCTACTGGGCCCTGTCGGGCTCTGTCGGGCTCTGTCGGGCTCTGTCGGGCCCTGTCGGGCTCTGTCGGGCTCTGTTGGGCCCTGTCGGGCCCTGTCGGGCTCTGTCGGGCTCTGTCGGGCCCTGTCGGGCTCTGTCGGGCTCTGTCGGGCCCTGTCGGGATCTGTCGGGCTCTGTCGGGCTCTGTCGGGCTCTACTGGGCCCTGTCGGGCCCTGTCGGGCTCTGTCGGGCTCTGTCGGGCTCTGTCGGGCTCTACTGGGCTCTGTCGGGCTCTGTCGGGCCCTGTCGGGCTCTACTGGGCCCTGTCGAGCTCTGTCGGGCTCTGTCGGGCCCTGTCGGGCTCTGTCGGGCTCTGTCGGGCCCTGTCGGGCTCTGTCGGGCTCTGTCGGGCCCTGTCGGGATCTGTCGGGCTCTGTCGGGCTCTGTCGGGCTCTACTGGGCCCTGTCGGGCCCTGTCGGGCTCTGTCGGGCTCTGTCGGGCTCTGTCGGGCTCTACTGGGCTCTGTCGGGCCCTGTCGGGCCCTGTCGGGCTCTGTCGGGCTCTGTCGGGCCCTGACGGGCCCTGTCGGGCTCTGTCGGGCTCTGTCGGGCTCTACTGGGCCCTGTCGGGCCCTGTCGGGCTCTGTCGGGCTCTGTCGGGCTCTGTCGGGCTCTGTCGGGCTCTGTCGGGCCCTGTCGGGCCCTGTCGGGCTCTGTCGGGCTCTGTCGGGCTCTGTCGGGCTCTACTGGGCGCTGTCGGGCTCTGTCGGGCTCTACTGGGCCCTGTCGGGCTCTGTCGGGCTCTGTCGGGCCCTGTCGGTCCCTGTCGGGCTCTGTCAGACTCTGTCGGGGTCTGTCGGGCTCCACTGGGCCCTGTCGGGCCCTGTCGGGCCCTGTTGGGCTCTACTGGGCTCTACTGGGCTCTGTCGGGCTCTGTCGTGCTCTACTGGGCCCTGTCGGGCCCTGTCGGGCTCTGTCAAGCCCTGTCGGGCTCTGTCGGGCTCTGTCGGGCCCTGTCGGGCTCTGTCGGGCTCTGTCGGGCTCTGTCGGGCTCTACTGGGCTCTGTCGGGTTCTGTCGGGCTCTGTCGGGCTCTACTGGGCTCTCTCGGGCCCTGTCGGGCCCTGTCGGGCTCTGTCGGGCTCTACCGGGCTCTGTTGGGCTCTGTCGGGCTCTGTCGGGTTCTGTCGGGCTCTACTGGGCTCTGTCGGGCTCTGTCGGGCTCTGTCGGGCTCTACTGGGCCCTGTCGGGCCCTGTCGGGCTCTGTCGGGCCCTGTCGGGCTCTACTGGGCTCTGTCGGGCTCTGTTGGGCTCTGTCGGGCTCTGTCGGGCTCTGTTGGGCTCTACTGGGCCCTGTCGGGCTCTGTCGGGCTCTGTTCGGCCCTGTCGGGCTCTGTCGGGCCCTGTCGGGCCCTGTCGGGCTCTGTCGGGCCCTGTCGGGCCCTGTCGGGCTCTGTCGGGCTCTGTCGGGCTCTGTCGGGCTCTCCTGGGCCCTGTCGGGCTCTGTCGGGCTCTGTCGGGCTCTGTCGGGCTCTGTCGGGCTCTACTGGGCCCTGTCGGGCTCTGTCGGGCTCTGTCGGGCCCTGTCGGGCCCTGTCGGGCTCTGTCAGGCTCTGTCGGGCTCTGTCGGGCTCTACTGGGCCCTGTCGGGCCCTGTCGGGCCCTGTCGGGCTCTACTGGGCTCTACTGGGCTCTGTCGGGCTCTTTCGGGCTCTACTGGGCCCTGTCGGGCTCTGTCGGGCTCTGTCGGGCCCTGTCGGGCTCTGTCGGGCTCTGTCGGGCTCTGTCGGGCTCTGTCGGGCCCTCTCGGCTCTGTCGGGCTCTACTGGGCCCTGTCGGGCCCTGTCGGGCTCTGTCGGGCTCTGTCGGGCTCTACTGGGCCCTGTCGGGCCCTGTCGGGCTCTGTCGGGCTCTGTCGGGCTCTGTCGGGCCCTGTCGGGCTCTGTCGGGCTCTGTCGGGCCCTGTCGGGCCCTGTCGGGCTCTGTCGGGCTCTGTCGGGCTCTGTCGGGCTCTACTGGGCGCTGTCGGGCTCTGTCGGGCTCTACTGGGCCCTGTCGGGCTCTGTCGGGCTCTGTCGGGCCCTGTCGGTCCCTGTCGGGCTCTGTCAGACTCTGTCGGGGTCTGTCGGGCTCCACTGGGCCCTGTCGGGCCCTGTCGGGCCCTGTTGGGCTCTACTGGGCTCTACTGGGCTCTGTCGGGCTCTGTCGTGCTCTACTGGGCCCTGTCGGGCCCTGTCGGGCTCTGTCAAGCCCTGTCGGGCTCTGTCGGGCTCTGTCGGGCCCTGTCGGGCTCTGTCGGGCTCTGTCGGGCTCTGTCGGGCTCTACTGGGCTCTGTCGGGTTCTGTCGGGCTCTGTCGGGCTCTACTGGGCTCTCTCGGGCCCTGTCGGGCCCTGTCGGGCTCTGTCGGGCTCTACCGGGCTCTGTTGGGCTCTGTCGGGCTCTGTCGGGTTCTGTCGGGCTCTACTGGGCTCTGTCGGGCTCTGTCGGGCTCTGTCGGGCTCTACTGGGCCCTGTCGGGCCCTGTCGGGCTCTGTCGGGCCCTGTCGGGCTCTACTGGGCTCTGTCGGGCTCTGTTGGGCTCTGTCGGGCTCTGTCGGGCTCTGTTGGGCTCTACTGGGCCCTGTCGGGCTCTGTCGGGCTCTGTTCGGCCCTGTCGGGCTCTGTCGGGCCCTGTCGGGCCCTGTCGGGCTCTGTCGGGCCCTGTCGGGCCCTGTCGGGCTCTGTCGGGCTCTGTCGGGCTCTGTCGGGCTCTCCTGGGCCCTGTCGGGCTCTGTCGGGCTCTGTCGGGCTCTGTCGGGCTCTGTCGGGCTCTACTGGGCCCTGTCGGGCTCTGTCGGGCCCTGTCGGGCCCTGTCGGGCCCTGTCGGGCTCTGTCAGGCTCTGTCGGGCTCTGTCGGGCTCTACTGGGCCCTGTCGGGCCCTGTCGGGCCCTGTCGGGCTCTACTGGGCTCTACTGGGCTCTGTCGGGCTCTTTCGGGCTCTACTGGGCCCTGTCGGGCTCTGTCGGGCTCTGTCGGGCCCTGTCGGGCTCTGTCGGGCTCTGTCGGGCTCTGTCGGGCTCTGTCGGGCCCTCTCGGCTCTGTCGGGCTCTACTGGGCCCTGTCGGGCCCTGTCGGGCTCTGTCGGGCTCTGTCGGGCTCTGTCGGGCCCTGTCGGGCTCTGTCGGGCTCTGTCGGGCTCTGTCGGGCTCTACTGGGCCCTGTCGGACTCTGTCGGGCTCTGTCGGGCTCTGTCGGGCTCTGTCGGGCTCTGACGGGTTCTGTCGGGCTCTGTCGGGCTCTACTGGGCCCTGTCGGGCTCTGTCGGGCTCTGTCGGGCTCTGTCGGGCCCTGTCGGGCTCTGTCGGGCTCTGTCGGGCTCTGTCGGGCTCTACTGGGCCCTGTCGGGCCCTGTCGGGCTCTGTCGGGCTCTGTCGAGCTCTGTCGGGCTCTGTCGGGCTCTACGGGGCTCTGTCGGGCCCTGTCGGGCCCAGTCGGGCCCTGTCGGGCTCTGTCGGGCTCTGTCGGGCTCTACTGGGCCCTGTCGGGCTCTGTCGGGCTCTGTCGGGCCCTGTCGGCCTCTGTCGGGCTCTGTCGGGCTCTGTCGGGCCCTGTTGGGCTCTGTCGGGCTCTGTCGGGCTCTACTAGGCTCTGTCGGGCTCTGTCGGGCTCTGTCGGGTTCTCTCGGGCTCTGTCGGGCTCTACTGGGCTCTGTCGGGCTCTGTCGGGCTCTGTCGGGCTCTACTGGGCCCTGTCGGGCTCTGTCAGGCTCTGTCGGGCCCTGTCGGGCTCTGTCGGGCTCTGTCGGGCCCTGTCGGGCCCTGTCGGGCTCTGTCGGGCTCTGTCGGGCCCTGTCGGGCTCTGTCGGGCTCTGTCGGGCTCTCTCGGGCTCTGTCGGGCTCTACTAGGCTCTGTCGGGCTCTGTCGGGCTCTGTCGGGCTCTACTGGGCCCTGTCGGGCTCTGTCAGGCTCTGTCGGGCTCTGTCGGGCTCTGTCGGGCTCTGTCGGGCCCTGTCGGGCTCTGTCGGGCCCTGTCGGGCCCTGTCGGGCTCTGTCGGGCTCTGTCGGGCTCTGTCGGGCTCTACTGGGCTCTGTCGGGCTCTACTGGGCTCTACTGGGCCCTGTCGGGCTCTGTCGGGCTCTGTCGGGCTCTGTCGGGCCCTGTCGGGCCCTGTCGGGCTCTGTCGGGCTCTGTCGGGCCCTGTCGGGCTCTGTCGGGCTCTGTCGGGCTCTACTGGGCTCTGTCGGGCTCTGTCGGGCTCTGTCGGGCTCTGTCGGGCTCTACTGGGCCCTGTCGGGCCCTGTCGGGCTCTGTCGGGCTCTGTCGGGCTCTGTCGGGCTCAACTGGTCTCTGTCGGGCTCTGTCGGGTTCTGTCGGGCTCTGTCGGGCTCTGTCGGGCTCTACTGGGCTCTACTGGGCTCTGTCGGGCTCTGTCGGTCTCTACTGGGCCCTGTCGGGCTCTGTCGGGCTCTGTCGGGCCCTGTCGGGCCCTGTCGGGCTCTGTCGGGCTCTGTCGGGTTCTGTCGGGCTCTGTCGGGCTCTGTCAGGCTCTGTCGGGCTCTTCTGGGCCCTGTCGGGCCCTGTCGGGCTCTGTCGGGCTCTGTCGGGCTCTGTCGGGCTCTACTGGGCCCTGTCGGGCCCTGTCGGGCTCTGTCGGGCTCTGTCGGGCTCAGTCGGTCTCTACTGGACTCTGTCGGGCTCTGTCGGGTTCTGTCGGGCTCTGTCGGGCTCTGTCGGGCTCTGTCGGGCTCTACTGGGCTCTGTCGGGCCCTGTCGGGCCCTGTCGGGCTCTGTCGGGCCCTGTCGGGCCCTGTCGGGCTCTGTCGGGCTCTGTCGGGCCCTGTCGGACTCTGTCGGGCTCTTTCGGGCCCTGTCGGGCTCTGTCGGGCTCTGTCGGGCCCTGTCGGGCCCTGTCGGGCTCTGTCGGGCCCTGTCGGGCTCTCTCGGGCTCTGTCGGGCTCTGTCGGGCTCTACTGGGCTCTGTCGGGCTCTGTCGGGCTCTGTCGGGCCCTGTCGGGCTCTGTCGGGCTCTGTCAGGCCCTGTCGGGCTCTGTCGGGCTCTGTCGGGCTCTGTCGGGCCCTGTCGGGCTCTGTCGGGCCCTGTCGGGCCCTGTCGGGCTCTGTCGGGCTCTGTCGGGCTCTGTCGGGCTCTACTGGGCCCTGTCGGGCTCTGTCGGGTTCTGTCTGGCTCTGTCGGGCTCTGTCGGGCCCTGTCGGGCTCTGTCGGGCTCTACTGGCCTCTGTCGGGTTCTGTCGGGCTCTGTCGGGCCCTGTCGGGCTCTGTCGGGCTCTACTGGGCCCTGTCGGGTTCTGTCGGGCTCTGTCGGGCTCTGTCGGGCTCTACTGGGCCCTGTCGGGCTCTGTCGGGCTCTGTCGGGCCCTGTCGGGCTCTGTCGGGCTCTGTCGGGCCCTCTCGGGCTCTGTCGGGCTCTACTGGGCCCTGTCGGGCCCTGTCGGGCTCTGTCGGGCTCTGTCGGGTCCTGTCGGGCCCTGTCGGGCTCTGTCGGGCTCCGTCGGGCTCTGTCGGGCTCTACTGGGCCCCGTCGGACTCTGTCGGGCTCTGTCGGGCTCTGTCGGGCTCTGTCGGGCTCAACTGGTCTCTGTCGGGCTCTGTCGGGTTCTGTCGGGTTCTGTCGGGCTCTGTCGGGCTCTGTCGGGCTCTGTCGGGCTCTACTGGGCTCTGTCGGGCCCTGTCGGGCCCTGTCGGGCTCTGTCGGGCCCTGTCGGGCCCTGTCGGGCTCTGTCGGGCTCTGTCGGGCTCTGTCGGGCTCTGTCGGGCTCTACTGGGCCCTGTCGGGCTCTGTCGGGCTCTGTCGGGCCCTGTCGGGCCCTGTCGGGCTCTGTCAGGCTCTGTCGGGCTCTGTCGGGCTCTACTGGGCCCTGTCGGGCCCTGTCGGGCCCTGTCGGGCTCTACTGGGCTCTACTGGGCTCTGTCGGGCTCTTTCGGGCTCTACTGGGCCCTGTCGGGCTCTGTCGGGCTCTGTCGGGCCCTGTCGGGCTCTGTCGGGCTCTGTCGGGCTCTGTCGGGCTCTGTCGGGCCCTCTCGGCTCTGTCGGGCTCTACTGGGCCCTGTCGGGCCCTGTCGGGCTCTGTCGGGCTCTGTCGGGCTCTGTCGGGCCCTGTCGGGCTCTGTCGGGCTCTGTCGGGCTCTGTCGGGCTCTACTGGGCCCTGTCGGACTCTGTCGGGCTCTGTCGGGCTCTGTCGGGCTCTGTCGGGCTCTGACGGGTTCTGTCGGGCTCTGTCGGGCTCTACTGGGCCCTGTCGGGCTCTGTCGGGCTCTGTCGGGCTCTGTCGGGCCCTGTCGGGCTCTGTCGGGCTCTGTCGGGCTCTGTCGGGCTCTACTGGGCCCTGTCGGGCCCTGTCGGGCTCTGTCGGGCTCTGTCGAGCTCTGTCGGGCTCTGTCGGGCTCTACGGGGCTCTGTCGGGCCCTGTCGGGCCCAGTCGGGCCCTGTCGGGCTCTGTCGGGCTCTGTCGGGCTCTACTGGGCCCTGTCGGGCTCTGTCGGGCTCTGTCGGGCCCTGTCGGCCTCTGTCGGGCTCTGTCGGGCTCTGTCGGGCCCTGTTGGGCTCTGTCGGGCTCTGTCGGGCTCTACTAGGCTCTGTCGGGCTCTGTCGGGCTCTGTCGGGTTCTCTCGGGCTCTGTCGGGCTCTACTGGGCTCTGTCGGGCTCTGTCGGGCTCTGTCGGGCTCTACTGGGCCCTGTCGGGCTCTGTCAGGCTCTGTCGGGCCCTGTCGGGCTCTGTCGGGCTCTGTCGGGCCCTGTCGGGCCCTGTCGGGCTCTGTCGGGCTCTGTCGGGCCCTGTCGGGCTCTGTCGGGCTCTGTCGGGCTCTCTCGGGCTCTGTCGGGCTCTACTAGGCTCTGTCGGGCTCTGTCGGGCTCTGTCGGGCTCTACTGGGCCCTGTCGGGCTCTGTCAGGCTCTGTCGGGCTCTGTCGGGCTCTGTCGGGCTCTGTCGGGCCCTGTCGGGCTCTGTCGGGCCCTGTCGGGCCCTGTCGGGCTCTGTCGGGCTCTGTCGGGCTCTGTCGGGCTCTACTGGGCTCTGTCGGGCTCTACTGGGCTCTACTGGGCCCTGTCGGGCTCTGTCGGGCTCTGTCGGGCTCTGTCGGGCTCTGTCGGGCCCTGTCGGGCCCTGTCGGGCTCTGTCGGGCTCTGTCGGGCCCTGTCGGGCTCTGTCGGGCTCTGTCGGGCTCTACTGGGCTCTGTCGGGCTCTGTCGGGCTCTGTCGGGCTCTGTCGGGCTCTACTGGGCCCTGTCGGGCCCTGTCGGGCTCTGTCGGGCTCTGTCGGGCTCTGTCGGGCTCAACTGGTCTCTGTCGGGCTCTGTCGGGTTCTGTCGGGCTCTGTCGGGCTCTGTCGGGCTCTACTGGGCTCTACTGGGCTCTGTCGGGCTCTGTCGGTCTCTACTGGGCCCTGTCGGGCTCTGTCGGGCTCTGTCGGGCCCTGTCGGGCCCTGTCGGGCTCTGTCGGGCTCTGTCGGGTTCTGTCGGGCTCTGTCGGGCTCTGTCAGGCTCTGTCGGGCTCTTCTGGGCCCTGTCGGGCCCTGTCGGGCTCTGTCGGGCTCTGTCGGGCTCTGTCGGGCTCTACTGGGCCCTGTCGGGCCCTGTCGGGCTCTGTCGGGCTCTGTCGGGCTCAGTCGGTCTCTACTGGACTCTGTCGGGCTCTGTCGGGTTCTGTCGGGCTCTGTCGGGCTCTGTCGGGCTCTGTCGGGCTCTACTGGGCTCTGTCGGGCCCTGTCGGGCCCTGTCGGGCTCTGTCGGGCCCTGTCGGGCCCTGTCGGGCTCTGTCGGGCTCTGTCGGGCCCTGTCGGACTCTGTCGGGCTCTTTCGGGCCCTGTCGGGCTCTGTCGGGCTCTGTCGGGCCCTGTCGGGCCCTGTCGGGCTCTGTCGGGCCCTGTCGGGCTCTCTCGGGCTCTGTCGGGCTCTGTCGGGCTCTACTGGGCTCTGTCGGGCTCTGTCGGGCTCTGTCGGGCCCTGTCGGGCTCTGTCGGGCTCTGTCAGGCCCTGTCGGGCTCTGTCGGGCTCTGTCGGGCCCTGTCGGGCCCTGTCGGGCCCTGTCGGGCCCTGTCGGGCTCTGTCGGGCTCTGTCGGGCTCTGTCGGGCTCTACTGGGCCCTGTCGGGCTCTGTCGGGTTCTGTCTGGCTCTGTCGGGCTCTGTCGGGCCCTGTCGGGCTCTGTCGGGCTCTACTGGCCTCTGTCGGGTTCTGTCGGGCTCTGTCGGGCCCTGTCGGGCTCTGTCGGGCTCTACTGGGCCCTGTCGGGTTCTGTCGGGCTCTGTCGGGCTCTGTCGGGCTCTACTGGGCCCTGTCGGGCTCTGTCGGGCTCTGTCGGGCCCTGTCGGGCTCTGTCGGGCTCTGTCGGGCCCTCTCGGGCTCTGTCGGGCTCTACTGGGCCCTGTCGGGCCCTGTCGGGCTCTGTCGGGCTCTGTCGGGTCCTGTCGGGCCCTGTCGGGCTCTGTCGGGCTCTGTCGGGCTCTGTCGGGCTCTACTGGGCCCTGTCGGACTCTGTCGGGCTCTGTCGGGCTCTGTCGGGCTCTGTCGGGCTCAACTGGTCTCTGTCGGGCTCTGTCGGGTTCTGTCGGGTTCTGTCGGGCTCTGTCGGGCTCTGTCGGGCTCTGTCGGGCTCTACTGGGCTCTGTCGGGCCCTGTCGGGCCCTGTCGGGCTCTGTCGGGCCCTGTCGGGCCCTGTCGGGCTCTGTCGGGCTCTGTCGGGCCCTGTCGGGCTCTGTCGGGCCCTGTCGGGCCCTGTCGGGCTCTGTCGGGCTCTGTCGGGCCCTGTCGTGCTCTGTCGGGCTCTGTCGGGCTCTGTCGGGCTCTACTGGGCCCTGTCGGGCCCTGTCGGGCCCTGTCGGGCTCTGTCGGGCTCTGTCGGGCTCTGTCGGGCTCTACTGGGCTCTGTCGGGCCCTGTCGGGCCCTGTCGGGCTCTGTCGGGCTCTGTCGGGCCCTGACGGGCCCTGTCGGGCTCTGTCGGGCTCTGTCGGGCTCTACTGGGCCCTGTCGGGCCCTGTCGGGCTCTGTCGGGCTCTGTCGGGCCCTGTCGGGCTCTGTCGGGCTCTGTCGGGCCCTGTCGGGCCCTGTCGGGCTCTGTCGGGCTCTGTCGGGCTCTGTCGGGCTCTACTGGGCGCTGTCGGGCTCTGTCGGGCTCTACTGGGCCCTGTCGGGCTCTGTCGGGCTCTGTCGGGCCCTGTCGGTCCCTGTCGGGCTCTGTCAGGCTCTGTCGGGCTCTGTCGGGCTCCACTGGGCCCTGTCGGGCCCTGTCGGGCCCTGTCGGGCTCTACTGGGCTCTACTGGGCTCTGTCGGGCTCTGTCGGGCTCTACTGGGCCCTGTCGGGCCCTGTCGGGCTCTGTCAAGCCCTGTCGGGCTCTGTCGGGCTCTGTCGGGCCCTGTCGGGCTCTGTCGGGCTCTGTCGGGCTCTACTGGGCTCTACTGGGCTCTGTCGGGCTCTGTCGTGCTCTACTGGGCTCTCTCGGGCCCTGTCGGGACCTGTCGGGCTCTGTCGGGCTCTACCGGGCTCTGTCGGGCTCTGTCGGGCTCTGTCGGGCTCTGTCGGGCCCTGTCGGGCCCTGTCGGGCTCTGTCGGGCTCTGTCGGGCCCTGTCGGGCTCTGTCGGGCTCTGTCGGGCTCTACTGGGCTCTGTCGGGCTCTGTCGGGCTCTGTCGGGCTCTGTCGGGCTCTACTGGGCCCTGTCGGGCCCTGTCGGGCTCTGTCGGGCTCTGTCGGGCTCTGTCGGGCTCAACTGGTCTCTGTCGGGCTCTGTCGGGTTCTGTCGGGCTCTGTCGGGCTCTGTCGGGCTCTACTGGGCTCTACTGGGCTCTGTCGGGCTCTGTCGGTCTCTACTGGGCCCTGTCGGGCTCTGTCGGGCCCTGTCGGGCCCTGTCGGGCCCTGTCGGGCTCTGTCGGGCTCTGTCGGGTTCTGTCGGGCTCTGTCGGGCTCTGTCAGGCTCTGTCGGGCTCTTCTGGGCCCTGTCGGGCCCTGTCGGGCTCTGTCGGGCTCTGTCGGGCTCTGTCGGGCTCTACTGGGCCCTGTCGGGCCCTGTCGGGCTCTGTCGGGCTCTGTCGGGCTCAGTCGGTCTCTACTGGACTCTGTCGCGCTCTGTCGGGTTCTGTCGGGCTCTGTCGGGCTCTGTCGGGCTCTGTCGGGCTCTACTGGGCTCTGTCGGGCCCTGTCGGGCCCTGTCGGGCTCTGTCGGGCCCTGTCGGGCCCTGTCGGGCTCTGTCGGGCTCTGTCGGGCCCTGTCGGACTCTGTCGGGCTCTTTCGGGCCCTGTCGGGCTCTGTCGGGCTCTGTCGGGCCCTGTCGGGCCCTGTCGGGCTCTGTCGGGCCCTGTCGGGCTCTCTCGGGCTCTGTCGGGCTCTGTCGGGCTCTACTGGGCTCTGTCGGGCTCTGTCGGGCTCTGTCGGGCCCTGTCGGGCTCTGTCGGGCTCTGTCGGGCCCTGTCGGGCTCTGTCGGGCTCTGTCGGGCTCTGTCGGGCCCTGTCGGGCTCTGTCGGGCCCTGTCGGGCCCTGTCGGGCTCTGTCGGGCCCTGTCGGGCTCTGTCGGGCTCTGTCGGGCTCTGTCGGGCTCTACTGGGCCCTGTCGGGCTCTGTCGGGTTCTGTCTGGCTCTGTCGGGCTCTGTCGGGCCCTGTCGGGCTCTGTCGGGCTCTACTGGCCTCTGTCGGGTTCTGTCGGGCTCTGTCGGGCCCTGTCGGGCTCTGTCGGGCTCTACTGGGCCCTGTCGGGTTCTGTCGGGCTCTGTCGGGCTCTGTCGGGCTCTACTGGGCCCTGTCGGGCTCTGTCGGGCCCTGTCGGGCCCTGTCGGGCTCTGTCGGGCTCTGTCGGGCCCTCTCGGGCTCTGTCGGGCTCTACTGGGCCCTGTCGGGCCCTGTCGGGCTCTGTCGGGCTCTGTCGGGTCCTGTCGGGCCCTGTCGGGCTCTGTCGGGCTCTGTCGGGCTCTGTCGGGCTCTACTGGGCCCTGTCGGACTCTGTCGGGCTCTGTCGGGCTCTGTCGGGCTCTGTCGGGCTCAACTGGTCTCTGTCGGGCTCTGTCGGGTTCTGTCGGGCTCTGTCGGGCTCTGTCGGGCTCTGTCGGGCTCTACTGGGCTCTACTGGGCTCTGTCGGGCTCTGTCGGGCTCTACTGGGCTCTGTCGGGCCCTGTCGGGCCCTGTCGGGCTCTGTCGGGCCCTGTCGGGCCCTGTCGGGCTCTGTCGGGCTCTGTCGGGCCCTGTCGGGCTCTGTCGGGCCCTGTCGGGCCCTGTCGGGCTCTGTCGGGCTCTGTCGGGCCCTGTCGTGCTCTGTCGGGCTCTGTCGGGCTCTGTCGGGCTCTACTGGGCCCTGTCGGGCCCTGTCGGGCCCTGTCGGGCTCTGTCGGGCTCTGTCGGGCTCTGTCGGGCTCTACTGGGCTCTGTCGGGCCCTGTCGGGCCCTGTCGGGCTCTGTCGGGCTCTGTCGGGCCCTGACGGGCCCTGTCGGGCTCTGTCGGGCTCTGTCGGGCTCTACTGGGCCCTGTCGGGCCCTGTCGGGCTCTGTCGGGCTCTGTCGGGCCCTGTCGGGCTCTGTCGGGCTCTGTCGGGCCCTGTCGGGCCCTGTCGGGCTCTGTCGGGCTCTGTCGGGCTCTGTCGGGCTCTACTGGGCGCTGTCGGGCTCTGTCGGGCTCTACTGGGCCCTGTCGGGCTCTGTCGGGCTCTGTCGGGCCCTGTCGGTCCCTGTCGGGCTCTGTCAGGCTCTGTCGGGCTCTGTCGGGCTCCACTGGGCCCTGTCGGGCCCTGTCGGGCCCTGTCGGGCTCTACTGGGCTCTACTGGGCTCTGTCGGGCTCTGTCGGGCTCTACTGGGCCCTGTCGGGCCCTGTCGGGCTCTGTCAAGCCCTGTCGGGCTCTGTCGGGCTCTGTCGGGCCCTGTCGGGCTCTGTCGGGCTCTGTCGGGCTCTACTGGGCTCTACTGGGCTCTGTCGGGCTCTGTCGTGCTCTACTGGGCTCTCTCGGGCCCTGTCGGGACCTGTCGGGCTCTGTCGGGCTCTACCGGGCTCTGTTGGGCTCTGTCGGGCTCTGTCGGGTTCTGTCGGGCTCTACTGGGCTCTGTCGGGCTCTGTCGGGCTCTGTCGGGCTCTGTCGGGCTCTACTGGGCCCTGTCGGGCCCTGTCGGGCTCTGTCGGGCCCTGTTGGGCTCTACTGGGATCTGTCGGGCTCTGTTGGGCTCTGTCGGGCTCTGTCGGGCTCTGTTGGGCTCTACTGGGCCCTGTCGGGCTCTGTCGGGCCCTGTCGGGCCCTGTCGGGCTCTGTCGGGACCTGTCGGGCCCTGTCGGGCTCTGTCGGGCTCTGTCGGGCTCTGTCGGGCTCTACTGGGCCCTGTCGGGCTCTGTCGGGCTCTGTCGGGCTCTGTCGGGCTCTACTGGGCCCTGTCGGGCTCTGTCGGGCTCTGTCGGGCCCTGTCGGGCCCTGTCGGACTCTGTCAGGCTCTGTCGGGCTCTGTCGGGCTCTACTGGGCCCTGTCGGGACCTGTCGGGCCCTGTCGGGCTCTACTGGGCTCTAATGGGCTCTGTCGGGCTCTTTCGGGCTCTACTGGGCCCTGTCGGGCCCTGTCGGGCTCTGTCGGGCTCTGTCGGGCCCTGTCGGGCTCTGTCGGGCTCTGTCGGGCTCTGTCGGGCTCTGTCGGGCCCTCTCGGCTCTGTCGGGCTCTGTCGGGCTCTGTCGGGCCCTGTCGGGCTCTGTCGGGCTCTGTCGGGCTCTGTCGGGCTCTACTGGGCCCTGTCGGACTCTGTCGGGCTCTGTCGGGCTCTGTCGGGCTTTGTCGGGCTCTGACGGGTTCTGTCGGGCTCTGTCGGGCTCTGTCGGGCTCTACTGGGCCCTGTCGGGCTCTGTCGGGCTCTGTCGGGCTCTGTCGGGCCCTGTCGGGCGCTGTCGGGCTCTGTCGGGCTCTACTGGGCCCTGTCGGGCCCTGTCGGGCTCTGTCGGGCTCTGTCGAGCTCTGTCGGGCTCTGTCGGGCTCTACGGGGCTCTGTCGGGCCCTGTCGGGCCCTGTCGGGCCCTGTCGGGCTCTGTCGGGCTCTGTCGGGCTCTACTGGGCCCTGTCGGGCTCTGTCGGGATCTGTCGGGCCCTGTCGGGCTCTGTCGGGCTCTGTCGGGCTCTGTCGGGCCCTGTCGGGCTCTGTCGGGCTCTGTCGGGCCCTGTCGGGCTCTGTCGGGCTCTGTCGGGCTCTCTCGGGCTCTGTCGGGCTCTACTGGGCTCTGTCGGGCTCTGTCGGGCTCTGTCGGGCTCTACTGGGCCCTGTCGGGCTCTGTCAGGCTCTGTCGGGCCCTGTCGGGCTCTGTCGGGCTCTGTCGGGCCCTGTCGGGCCCTGTCGGGCTCTGTCGGGCTCTGTCGGGCTCTGTCGGGCTCTACTGGGCTCTGCCGGGCTCTACTGGGCTCTACTGGGCCCTGTCGGGCTCTGTTGGGCTCTGTCGGGCTCTGTCGGGCTCTACTGGGCTCTGTCGGGCCCTGTCGTTCCCTGTCGGGCTCTGTCAGGCTCTGTCGGGCTCTGTCGGGCTCTACTGGGCCCTGTCGGGCCCTGTCGGGCCCTGTCGGGCTCTACTGGGCTCTACTGGGCTCTGTCGGGCTCTGTCGGGCTCTACTGGGCCCTGTCGGGCCCTGTCGGGCTCTGTCGGGCCCTGTCGGGCTCTGTCGGGCTCTGTCGGGCCCTGTCGGGCTCTGTCGGGCTCTGTCGGGCCCTGTCGGGCTCTGTCGGGCTCTGTCGGGCTCTGTCGGGCTCTACTGGGCTCTACTGGGCTCTGTCGGGCTCTTTCGGGCTCTACTGGGCCCTGTCGGGCCCTGTCGGGCCCTGGCGGGCTCTGTCGGGCTCTACTGGGCTCTGTCGGGCTCTGTCGGGCTCTGTCGGGTTCTGTCGGGCTCTACTGGGCTCTGTCGGGCTCTGTCGGGCTCTGTCGGGCTCTGTCGGGCTCTACTGGGCCCTGTCGGGCTCTGTCGGGCTCTGTCGGGCTCTGTCGGGCCCTGTCGGGCCCTGTCGGGCTCTGTCGGGCTCTGTCGGGCTCTACTGGGCTCTGTCGGGCTCTGTTGGGCTCTGTCGGGCTCTGTTGGGCTCTGTCGGGCTCTACTGGGCCCTGTCGGGCTCTGTCGGGCTCTGTCGGGCCCTGTCGGGCTCTGTCGGGCCCTGTCGGGCCCTGTCGGGCTCTGTCGGGCTCTGTCGGGCTCTGTCGGGCTCTACTGGGCCCTGTCGGGCTCTGTCGGGCTCTACTGGGCTCTGTCGGGCTCTGTTGGGCTCTACTGGGCCCTGTCGGGCTCTGTCGGGCTCTGTCGGGCCCTGTCGGGCCCTGTCGGGCTCTGTCAGGCTCTGTCGGGCTCTACTGGGCCCTGTCGGGCCTTGTCGGGCCCTGTCGGGCTCTAATGGGCTCTACTGGGCTCTGTCGGGCTCTTTCGGGCTCTACTGGGCCCTGTCGGGCTCTGTCGGGCCCTGTCGGGCCCTGTCGGGCTCTGTCGGGCGCTGTCGGGCCCTGTCGGGCTCTGTCGGGCTCTGTCGGGCTCTGTCGGGCTCTACTGGGCTCTACTGGGCTCTGTCGGGCTCTGTCGGGCTCTACTGGGCCCTGTCGGGCCCTGTCGGGCTCTGTCGGGCTCTACTGGGCTCTGTCGGGCTCTGTCGGGCTCTGTCGGGCTCTACTGGGCTCTGTCGGGCCCTGTCGGGCTCTGTCGGGCTCTGTCGGGCCCTGTCGGGCCCTGTCGGGCTCTGTCGGGCCCTGTCGGGCTCTGTCGGGCTCTGTCGGGCTCTGTCGGGCTCTACTGGGCTCTGTCGGGCTCCGTCGGGCTCTGTCGGGCCCAGTCGGGCTCTGTCGGGCCCTGTCGGGCTCTGTCGGGCTCTGTCGGGCCCTGTCGGGCTCTGTCGGGCTCTGTCGGGCTCTGTCGGGCTCTACTGGGCCCTGTCGGGCTCTGTCGGGCTCTGTCGGGCCCTGTCGGGCTCTGTCGGGCTCTGTCGGGCTCTGTCGGGCTCTACTGGGCTCTGTCGGGCTCTGTCGGGCTCTGTCGGGCTCTGTTGGGCTCTACTGGGCCCTGTCGGGCGCTGTCGGGCTCTGTCGGGCTCTGTCAGGCTCTGTCGGGCCCTGTCGGGCTCTGTCGGGCTCTGTCAGGCTCTGTCGGGCTCTACTGGGCCCTGTCGGGTTCTGTCGGGCTCTGTCGGGCTCTGTCGGGCTCTACTGGGCCCTGTCGGGCTCTGTCGGGCTCTGTCGGGCCCTGTCGGGCTCTGTCGGGCTCTGTCGGGCTCTGTCGGGCCCTCTCGGCTCTGTCGGGCTCTTTCGGGCTCTGTCGGGCTCTGTCGGGCCCTCTCGGCTCTGTCGGGCTCTACTGGGCCCTGTCGGGCCCTGTCGGGCTCTAGTCGGGCTCTGTCGGGCTCTTTCGGGCCCTGTCGGGCTCTGTCGGGCTCTGTCGGGCTCTGTCGGGCTCTACTGGGCCCTGTCGGACTCTGTCAGGCTCTGTCGGGCTCTGTCGGGCTCTGTCGGGCTCTGACGGGTTCTGTCGGGCTCTGTCGGGCTCTGTCGGGCTCTACTGGGCCCTGTCGGGCTCTGTCGGGCTCTGTCGGGCTCTGTCGGGCTCTACTGGGCCCTGTCGGGCCCTGTTGGGCTCTGTCGGGCTCTGTCGGGCTCTGTCGGGCTCTACTGGGCCCTGTCGGGCCCTGTCGGGCCCTGTCGGGCCCTGTCGGGCTCTGTCGGGCTCTGTCGGGGTCTACTGGGCCCTGTCGGGCCCTGTCGGGCCCTGTCGGGCTCTGTCGGGCTCTGTCGGGCCCTGTCGGGCTCTGTCGGGCTCTGTCGGGCCTTGTCGGGCCCTGTCGGGCTCTGTCGGGCTCTGTCGGGCTCTGTCGGGCTCTACTGGGCCCTGTCGGGCTCTGTCGGGCTCTATCGGGCCCTGTCGGTCCCTGTCGGGCTCTGTCAGGCTCTGTCGGGCTCTGTCGGGCTCTACTGGGCCCTGTCGGGCCCTGTCGGGCTCTGTCGGGCTCTGTCGGGCTCTACTGGGCCCTGTCGGACTCTGTCGGGCTCTACTGGGCCCTGTCGGGCCCTGTCGGGCTCTGTCAAGCCCTGTCGGGCTCTGTCGGGCTCTGTCGGGCCCTGTCGGGCTCTGTCGGGCTCTGTCGGGCTCTGTCGGGCTCTACTGGGCTCTACTGGGCTCTGTCGGGCTCTGTCGGGCTCTACTGGGCTCTCTCGGGCCCTGTCGGGCCCTGTCGGGCTCTGTCGGGCTCTACCGGGCTCTGTCGGGCTCTGTCGGGCTCTGTCGGGCTCTGTCGGGCTCTACTGGGCCCTGTCGGGCCCTGTCGGGCTCTGTCGGGCCCTGTCGGGCTCTACTGGGCTCTGTCGGGCTCTGTTGGGCTCTGTCGGGCTCTGTCGGGCTCTGTCGGGCTCTACTGGGCCCTGTCGGGCTCTGTCGGGCTCTGTCGGGCCCTGTCGGGCTCTGTCGGGCCCTGTCGGGCCCTGTCGGGCTCTGTCGGGCCCTGTCGGGCCCTGTCGGGCTCTGTCGGGCTCTGTCGGGCTCTGTCGGGCTCTACTGGGCCGTGTCGGGCTCTGTCGGGCTCTGTCGGGCTCTGTCGGGCTCTACTGGGCCCTGTCGGGCTCTGTCGGGCTCTGTCGGGCCCTGTCGGGCCCTGTCGGGCTCTGTCAGGCTCTGTCAGGCTCTGTCGGGCTCTACGGGGCTCTGTCGGGCCCTGTCGGGCCCTGTCGGGCCCTGTCGGGCTCTGTCGGGCTCTGTCGGGCTCTACTGGGCCCTGTCGGGCTCTGTCGGGCTCTGTCGGGCCCTGTCGGGCTCTGTCGGGCTCTGTCGGGCTCTGTCGGGCCCTGTCGGGCTCTGTCGGGCTCTGTCGGGCCCTGTCGGGCTCTGTCGGGCTCTGTCGGGCTCTGTCGGGCTCTACTGGGCTCTGTCGGGCTCTGTCGGGCTCTGTCGGGCTCTACTGGGCCCTGTCGGGCTCTGTCAGGCTCTGTCGGGCCCTGTCGGGCTCTGTCGGGCTCTGTCGGGCCCTGTCGGGCCCTGTCGGGCTCTGTCGGGCTCTGTCGGGCTCTGTCGGGCTCTACTGGGCTGTGTCGGGCTCTACTAGGCTCTACTGGGCCCTGTCGGGCTCTGTCGGGCTCTGTCGGGCTCTGTCGGGCTCTACTGGGCTCTGTCGGGCCCTGTCGGTCCCTGTCGGGCTCTGTCAGGCTCTGTCGGGCTCTGTCGGGCTCTACTGGGCCCTGTCGGGCCCTGTCGGGCCCTGTCGGGCTCTACTGGGCTCTATTGGGCTCTGTCGGGCTCTGTCGGGCTCTACTGGGACCTGTCGGGCCCTGTCGGGCTCTGTCGGGCCCTGTCGGGCTCTGTCGGGCTCTGTCGGGCCCTGTCGGGCTCTGTCGGGCTCTGTCGGGCTCTGTCGGGCTCTACTGGGCTCTACTGGGCTCTGTCGGGCTCTGTCGGGCTCTACTGGGCCCTGTCGGGCCCTGGCGGGCCCTGGCGGGCTCTGTCGGGCTCTACTGGGCTCTGTCGGGCTCTGTCGGGCTCTGTCGGGCCCTGTCGGGCTCTGTCGGGCTCTGTCGGGCTCTGTCGGGCTCTACTAGGCCCTGTCGGACTCTGTCGGGCTCTGTCGGGCTCTGTCGGGCTCTGTCGGGCTCTGACGGGTTCTGTCGGGCTCTGTCGGGCTCTGTCGGGCTCTACTGGGCCCTGTCGGGCTCTGTCGGGCTCTGTCGGGCTCTGTCGGGCTCTACTGGGCTCTGTCGGGCTCTACTGGGCTCTACTGGGCCCTGTCGGGCTCTGTCGGGCTCTGTCGGGCTCTGTCGGGCTCTACTGGGCTCTGTCGGGCCCTGTCGGTCCCTGTCGGGCTCTGTCAGGCTCTGTCGTGCTCTGTCGGGCTCTACTGGGCCCTGTCGGGCCCTGTCGGGCCCTGTCGGGCTCTACTGGGCTCTACTGGGCTCTGTCGGGCTCTGTCGGGCTCTACTGGGCCCTGTCGGGCCCTGTCGGGCTCTGTCGGGCCCTGTCGGGCTCTGTCGGGCTCTGTCGGGCCCTGTCGGGCTCTGTCGGGCTCTGTCGGGCCCTGTCGGGCTCTACTGGGCTCTACTGGGCTCTGTCGGGCTCTGTCGGGCTCTACTGGGCCCTGTCGGGCCCTGTCGGGCCCTGGCGGGCTCTGTCGGGCTCTACTGGGCTCTGTCGGGCTCTGTCGGGCTCTGTCGGGTTCTGTCGGGCTCTACTGGGCTCTGTCGGGCTCTGTCGGGCTCTGTCGGGCTCTACTGGGCCCTGTCGGGCTCTGTCGGGCTCTGTCGGGCCCTGTCGGGCCCTGTCGGGCTCTGTCGGGCTCTGTCGGGCTCTACTGGGCTCTGTCGGGCTCTGTTGGGCTCTGTCGGGCTCTGTCGGGCTCTGTCGGGCTCTACTGGGCCCTGTCGGGCTCTGTCGGGCTCTGTCGGGCTCTACTGGGCTCTGTCGGGCTCTGTTGGGCTCTACTGGGCCCTGTCGGGCTCTGTCGGGCTCTGTCGGGCCCTGTCGGGCCCTGTCGGGCTCTGTCAGGCTCTGTCGGGCTCTACTGGGCCCTGTCGGGCCCTGTCGGGCCCTGTCGGGCTCTACTGGGCTCTACTGGGCTCTGTCGGGCTCTGTCGGGCTCTACTGGGCTCTGTCGGGCTCTGTCGGGCTCTGTCGGGCTCTACTGGGCTCTGTCGGGCTCTGTCGGGCTCTGTCGGGCTCTACTGGGCCCTGTCGGGCTCTGTCGGGCTCTGTCGGGCCCTGTCGGGCCCTGTCGGGCTCTGTCGGGCCCTGTCGGGCTCTGTCGGGCTCTGTCGGGCTCTGTCGGGCTCTACTGGGCTCTGTCGGGCTCTGTCGGGCTCTGTCGGGCTCTGTCGGGCTCTACTGGGCCCTGTCGGGCTCTGTCGGGCTCTGTCGGGCCCTGTCGGGCTCTGTCGGGCTCCGTCGGGCTCTGTCGGGCCCTGTCGGGCTCTGTCGGGCTCTGTCGGGCTCTGTCGGGCTCTACTGGGCCCTGTCGGGCTCTGTCGGGCTCTGTCGGGCCCTGTCGGGCTCTGTCGGGCTCTGTCGGGCTCTGTCGGGCTCTACTGGGCTCTGTCGGGCTCTGTCGGGCTCTGTCGGGCTTTGTCGGGCGCTGTCGGGCGCTGTCGGGCTCTGTCGGGCTCTGTCGGGCCCTGTCGGGCTCTGTCGGGCTCTGTCGGGCTCTGTCGGGCTCTACTGGGCCCTGTCGGGTTCTGTCGGGCTCTGTCGGGCTCTGTCGGGCTCTACTGGGCCCTGTCGGGCTCTGTCGGGCTCTGTCGGGCCCTGTCGGGCTCTGTCGGGCTCTGTCGGGCTCTGTCGGGCCCTCTCGGCTCTGTCGGGCTCTTTCGGGCTCTGTCGGGCTCTGTCGGGCCCTCTCGGCTCTGTCGGGCTCTACTGGGCCCTGTCGGGCCCTGTCGGGCTCTAGTCGGGCTCTGTCGGGCTCTGTCGGGCCCTGTCGGGCTCTGTCGGGCCCTGTCGGGCTCTGTCGGGCTCTGTCGGGCTCTGTCGGGCTCTACTGGGCCCTGTCGGACTCTGTCGGGCTCTGTCGGGCTCTGTCGGGCTCTGTCGGGCTCTGACGGGTTCTGTCGGGCTCTGTCGGGCTCTGTCGGGCTCTACTGGGCCCTGTCGGGCTCTGTCGGGCTCTGTCGGGCTCTGTCGGGCTCTGTCGGGCTCTGTCGGGCTCTACTGGGCCCTGTCGGGCCCTGTCGGGCTCTGTCGGGCTATGTCGGGCTCTGTCGGGCTCTGTCGGGCTCTACTGGGCCCTGTCGGGCTCTGTCAGGCTCTGTCGGGCCCTGTCGGGCTCTGTCGGGCTCTGTCGGGCCTTGTCGGGCCCTGTCGGGCTCTGTCGGGCTCTGTCGGGCTCTGTCGGGCTCTACTGGGCCCTGTCGGGCTCTGTCGGGCTCTGTCGGGCCCTGTCGGTCCCTGTCGGGCTCTGTCAGGCTCTGTCGGGCTCTGTCGGGCTCTACTGGGCCCTGTCGGGCCCTGTCGGGCCCTGTCGGGCTCTACTGGGCTCTACTGGGCTCTGTCGGGCTCTGTCGGGCTCTACTGGGCCCTGTCGGGCCCTGTCGGGCTCTGTCAAGCCCTGTCGGGCTCTGTCGGGCTCTGTCGGGCCCTGTCGGGCCCTGTCGGGCTCTGTCGGGTTCTGTCGGGCTCTACTGGGCTCTGTCGGGCTCTGTCGGGCTCTGTCGGGCTCTGTCGGGCTCTACTGGGCCCTGTCGGGCCCTGTCGGGCTCTGTCGGGCCCTGTCGGGCTCTACTGGGCTCTGTCGGGCTCTGTTGGGCTCTGTCGGGCTCTGTCGGGCTCTGTTGGGCTCTACTGGGCCCTGTCGGGCTCTGTCGGGCTCTGTCGGGCCCTGTCGGGCTCTGTCGGGCCCTGTCGGGCCCTGTCGGGCTCTGTCGGGCCCTGTCGGGCCCTGTCGGGCTCTGTCGGGCTCTGTCGGGCTCTGTCGGGCTCTACTGGGCCCTGTCGGGCTCTGTCGGGCTCTGTCGGGCTCTGTCGGGCTCTGTCGGGCTCTACTGGGCCCTGTCGGGCTCTGTCGGGCTCTGTCGGGCCCTGTCGGGCCCTGTCGGGCTCTGTCAGGCTCTGTCGGGCTCTGTCGGGCTCTACTGGGCCCTGTCGGGCCCTGTCGGGCCCTGTCGGGCTCTACTGGGCTCTACTGGGCTCTGTCGGGCTCTTTCGGGCTCTACTGGGCCCTGTCGGGCCCTGTCGGGCTCTGTCGGGCTCTGTCGGGTCCTGTCGGGCTCTGTCGGGCTCTGTCGGGCTCTGTCGGGCTCTGTCGGGCCCTCTCGGCTCTGTCGGGCTCTACTGGGCCCTGTCGGGCCCTGTCGGTCTCTGTCGGGCTCTGTCGGGCTCTGTCGGGCCCTGTCGGGCCCTGTCGGGCTCTGTCGGGCTCTGTCGGGCTCTGTCGGGCTCTACTGGGCCGTGTCGGGCTCTGTCGGGCTCTGTCGGGCTCTGTCGGGCTCTGTCGGGCTCTGTCGGGCCCTGTCGGGCTCTGTCGGGCTCTGTCGGGCTCTGTCGGGCTCTACTGGGCCCTGTCGGGACCTGTCGGGCTCTGTCGGGCTCTGTCGAGCTCTGTCGGGCTCTGTCGGGCTCTACGGGGCTCTGTCGGGCCCTGTCGGGCCCTGTCGGGCCCTGTCGGGCTCTGTCGGGCTCTGTCGGGCTCTACTGGGCCCTGTCGGGCTCTGTCGGGCTCTGTCGGGCCCTGTCGGGCTCTGTCGGGCTCTGTCGGGCCCTGTCGGGCTCTGTCGGGCTCTGTCGGGCCCTGTCGGGCTCTGTCGGGCTCTGTCGGGCTCTCTCGGGCTCTGTCGGGCTCTACTGGGCTCTGTCGGGCTCTGTCGGGCTCTGTCGGGCTCTACTGGGCCCTGTCGGGCTCTGTCAGGCTCTGTCGGGCCCTGTCGGGCTCTGTCGGGCTCTGTCGGGCCCTGTCGGGCCCTGTCGGGCTCTGTCGGGCTCTGTCGGGCTCTGTCGGGCTCTACTGGGCTCTGTCGGGCTCTACTGGGCTCTACTGGGCCCTGTCGGGCTCTGTCGGGCTCTGTCGGGCCCTGTCGGGCTCTGTCGGGCTCTGTCGGGCTCTGTCGGGCCCTCTCGGCTCTGTCGGGCTCTTTCGGGCTCTGTCGGGCTCTGTCGGGCCCTCTCGGCTCTGTCGGGCTCTACTGGGCCCTGTCGGGCCCTGTCGGGCTCTAGTCGGGCTCTGTCGGGCTCTTTCGGGCCCTGTCGGGCTCTGTCGGGCTCTGTCGGGCTCTGTCGGGCTCTACTGGGCCCTGTCGGACTCTGTCAGGCTCTGTCGGGCTCTGTCGGGCTCTGTCGGGCTCTGACGGGTTCTGTCGGGCTCTGTCGGGCTCTGTCGGGCTCTACTGGGCCCTGTCGGGCTCTGTCGGGCTCTGTCGGGCTCTGTCGGGCTCTACTGGGCCCTGTCGGGCCCTGTTGGGCTCTGTCGGGCTCTGTCGGGCTCTGTCGGGCTCTACTGGGCCCTGTCGGGCCCTGTCGGGCCCTGTCGGGCCCTGTCGGGCTCTGTCGGGCTCTGTCGGGGTCTACTGGGCCCTGTCGGGCCCTGTCGGGCCCTGTCGGGCTCTGTCGGGCTCTGTCGGGCCCTGTCGGGCTCTGTCGGGCTCTGTCGGGCCTTGTCGGGCCCTGTCGGGCTCTGTCGGGCTCTGTCGGGCTCTGTCGGGCTCTACTGGGCCCTGTCGGGCTCTGTCGGGCTCTATCGGGCCCTGTCGGTCCCTGTCGGGCTCTGTCAGGCTCTGTCGGGCTCTGTCGGGCTCTACTGGGCCCTGTCGGGCCCTGTCGGGCTCTGTCGGGCTCTGTCGGGCTCTACTGGGCCCTGTCGGACTCTGTCGGGCTCTACTGGGCCCTGTCGGGCCCTGTCGGGCTCTGTCAAGCCCTGTCGGGCTCTGTCGGGCTCTGTCGGGCCCTGTCGGGCTCTGTCGGGCTCTGTCGGGCTCTGTCGGGCTCTACCGGGCTCTACTGGGCTCTGTCGGGCTCTGTCGGGCTCTACTGGGCTCTCTCGGGCCCTGTCGGGCCCTGTCGGGCTCTGTCGGGCTCTACCGGGCTCTGTCGGGCTCTGTCGGGCTCTGTCGGGCTCTGTCGGGCTCTACTGGGCCCTGTCGGGCCCTGTCGGGCTCTGTCGGGCCCTGTCGGGCTCTACTGGGCTCTGTCGGGCTCTGTTGGGCTCTGTCGGGCTCTGTCGGGCTCTGTCGGGCTCTACTGGGCCCTGTCGGGCTCTGTCGGGCTCTGTCGGGCCCTGTCGGGCTCTGTCGGGCCCTGTCGGGCCCTGTCGGGCTCTGTCGGGCCCTGTCGGGCCCTGTCGGGCTCTGTCGGGCTCTGTCGGGCTCTGTCGGGCTCTACTGGGCTCTGTCGGGCTCTGTCGGGCTCTGTCGGGCTCTGTCGGGCTCTACTGGGCCCTGTCGGGCTCTGTCGGGCTCTGTCGGGCCCTGTCGGGCCCTGTCGGGCTCTGTCAGGCTCTGTCAGGCTCTGTCGGGCTCTACGGGGCTCTGTCGGGCCCTGTCGGGCCCTGTCGGGCCCTGTCGGGCTCTGTCGGGCTCTGTCGGGCTCTACTGGGCCCTGTCGGGCTCTGTCGGGCTCTGTCGGGCCCTGTCGGGCTCTGTCGGGCTCTGTCGGGCTCTGTCGGGCCCTGTCGGGCTCTGTCGGGCTCTGTCGGGCCCTGTCGGGCTCTGTCGGGCTCTGTCGGGCTCTGTCGGGCTCTACTGGGCTCTGTCGGGCTCTGTCGGGCTCTGTCGGGCTCTACTGGGCCCTGTCGGGCTCTGTCAGGCTCTGTCGGGCCCTGTCGGGCTCTGTCGGGCTCTGTCGGGCCCTGTCGGGCCCTGTCGGGCTCTGTCGGGCTCTGTCGGGCTCTGTCGGGCTCTACTGGGCTGTGTCGGGCTCTACTAGGCTCTACTGGGCCCTGTCGGGCTCTGTCGGGCTCTGTCGGGCTCTGTCGGGCTCTACTGGGCTCTGTCGGGCCCTGTCGGTCCCTGTCGGGCTCTGTCAGGCTCTGTCGGGCTCTGTCGGGCTCTACTGGGCCCTGTCGGGCCCTGTCGGGCCCTGTCGGGCTCTACTGGGCTCTATTGGGCTCTGTCGGGCTCTGTCGGGCTCTACTGGGCCCTGTCGGGCCCTGTCGGGCTCTGTCGGGCCCTGTCGGGCTCTGTCGGGCTCTGTCGGGCCCTGTCGGGCTCTGTCGGGCTCTGTCGGGCTCTGTCGGGCTCTACTGGGCTCTACTGGGCTCTGTCGGGCTCTGTCGGGCTCTACTGGGCCCTGTCGGGCCCTGGCGGGCCCTGGCGGGCTCTGTCGGGCCCTGTCGGGCTCTGTCGGGCTCTGTCGGGCTCTGTCGGGCCCTGTCGGGCTCTGTCGGGCTCTGTCGGGCTCTGTCGGGCTCTACTAGGCCCTGTCGGACTCTGTCGGGCTCTGTCGGGCTCTGTCGGGCTCTGTCGGGCTCTGACGGGTTCTGTCGGGCTCTGTCGGGCTCTGTCGGGCTCTACTGGGCCCTGTCGGGCTCTGTCGGGCTCTGTCGGGCTCTGTCGGGCTCTACTGGGCTCTGTCGGGCTCTACTGGGCTCTACTGGGCCCTGTCGGGCTCTGTCGGGCTCTGTCGGGCTCTGTCGGGCTCTACTGGGCTCTGTCGGGCCCTGTCGGTCCCTGTCGGGCTCTGTCAGGCTCTGTCGTGCTCTGTCGGGCTCTACTGGGCCCTGTCGGGCCCTGTCGGGCCCTGTCGGGCTCTACTGGGCTCTGTCGGGCTCTGTCGGGCTCTACTGGGCCCTGTCGGGCCCTGTCGGGCTCTGTCGGGCCCTGTCGGGCTCTGTCGGGCTCTGTCGGGCCCTGTCGGGCTCTGTCGGGCTCTGTCGGGCTCTGTCGGGCTCTACTGGGCTCTACTGGGCTCTGTCGGGCTCTGTCGGGCTCTACTGGGCCCTGTCGGGCCCTGTCGGGCCCTGGCGGGCTCTGTCGGGCTCTACTGGGCTCTGTCGGGCTCTGTCGGGCTCTGTCGGGTTCTGTCGGGCTCTACTGGGCTCTGTCGGGCTCTGTCGGGCTCTGTCGGGCTCTACTGGGCCCTGTCGGGCTCTGTCGGGCTCTGTCGGGCCCTGTCGGGCCCTGTCGGGCTCTGTCGGGCTCTGTCGGGCTCTACTGGGCTCTGTCGGGCTCTGTTGGGCTCTGTCGGGCTCTGTCGGGCTCTGTCGGGCTCTACTGGGCCCTGTCGGGCTCTGTCGGGCTCTGTCGGGCTCTACTGGGCTCTGTCGGGCTCTGTTGGGCTCTACTGGGCCCTGTCGGGCTCTGTCGGGCTCTGTCGGGCCCTGTCGGGCCCTGTCGGGCTCTGTCAGGCTCTGTCGGGCTCTACTGGGCCCTGTCGGGCCCTGTCGGGCCCTGTCGGGCTCTACTGGGCTCTACTGGGCTCTGTCGGGCTCTGTCGGGCTCTACTGGGCTCTGTCGGGCTCTGTCGGGCTCTGTCGGGCTCTACTGGGCCCTGTCGGGCTCTGTCGGGCTCTGTCGGGCCCTGTCGGGCCCTGTCGGGCTCTGTCGGGCCCTGTCGGGCTCTGTCGGGCTCTGTCGGGCTCTGTCGGGCTCTACTGGGCTCTGTCGGGCTCTGTCGGGCTCTGTCGGGCTCTGTCGGGCTCTACTGGGCCCTGTCGGGCTCTGTCGGGCTCTGTCGGGCCCTGTCGGGCTCTGTCGGGCTCCGTCGGGCTCTGTCGGGCCCTGTCGGGCTCTGTCGGGCTCTGTCGGGCTCTGTCGGGCTCTACTGGGCCCTGTCGGGCTCTGTCGGGCTCTGTCGGGCCCTGTCGGGCTCTGTCGGGCTCTGTCGGGCTCTGTCGGGCTCTACTGGGCTCTGTCGGGCTCTGTCGGGCTCTGTCGGGCTTTGTTGGGCTCTACTGGGCCCTGTCGGGCGCTGTCGGGCTCTGTCGGGCTCTGTCGGGCCCTGTCGGGCTCTGTCGGGCTCTGTCGGGCTCTGTCGGGCTCTACTGGGCCCTGTCGGGTTCTGTCGGGCTCTGTCGGGCTCTGTCGGGCTCTACTGGGCCCTGTCGGGCTCTGTCGGGCTCTGTCGGGCCCTGTCGGGCTCTGTCGGGCTCTGTCGGGCTCTGTCGGGCCCTCTCGGCTCTGTCGGGCTCTTTAGGGCTCTGTCGGGCTCTGTCGGGCCCTCTCGGCTCTGTCGGGCTCTACTGGGCCCTGTCGGGCCCTGTCGGGCTCTAGTCGGGCTCTGTCGGGCTCTGTCGGGCCCTGTCGGGCTCTGTCGGGCCCTGTCGGGCTCTGTCGGGCTCTGTCGGGCTCTGTCGGGCTCTACTGGGCCCTGTCGGACTCTGTCGGGCTCTGTCGGGCTCTGTCGGGCTCTGTCGGGCTCTGACGGGTTCTGTCGGGCTCTGTCGGGCTCTGTCGGGCTCTACTGGGCCCTGTCGGGCTCTGTCGGGCTCTGTCGGGCTCTGTCGGGCTCTGTCGGGCTCTGTCGGGCTCTACTGGGCCCTGTCGGGCCCTGTCGGGCTCTGTCGGGCTATGTCGGGCTCTGTCGGGCTCTGTCGGGCTCTACTGGGCCCTGTCGGGCTCTGTCAGGCTCTGTCGGGCCCTGTCGGGCTCTGTCGGGCTCTGTCGGGCCTTGTCGGGCCCTGTCGGGCTCTGTCGGGCTCTGTCGGGCTCTGTCGGGCTCTACTGGGCCCTGTCGGGCTCTGTCGGGCTCTGTCGGGCCCTATCGGTCCCTGTCGGGCTCTGTCAGGCTCTGTCGGGCTCTGTCGGGCTCTACTGGGCCCTGTCGGGCCCTGTCGGGCCCTGTCGGGCTCTACTGGGCTCTACTGGGCTCTGTCGGGCTCTGTCGGGCTCTACTGGGCCCTGTCGGGCCCTGTCGGGCTCTGTCAAGCCCTGTCGGGCTCTGTCGGGCTCTGTCGGGCCCTGTCGGGCCCTGTCGGGCTCTGTCGGGTTCTGTCGGGCTCTACTGGGCTCTGTCGGGCTCTGTCGGGCTCTGTCGGGCTCTGTCGGGCTCTACTGGGCCCTGTCGGGCCCTGTCGGGCTCTGTCGGGCCCTGTCGGGCTCTACTGGGCTCTGTCGGGCTCTGTTGGGCTCTGTCGGGCTCTGTCGGGCTCTGTTGGGCTCTACTGGGCCCTGTCGGGCTCTGTCGGGCTCTGTCGGGCCCTGTCGGGCTCTGTCGGGCCCTGTCGGGCCCTGTCGGGCTCTGTCGGGCCCTGTCGGGCCCTGTCGGGCTCTGTCGGGCTCTGTCGGGCTCTGTCGGGCTCTACTGGGCCCTGTCGGGCTCTGTCGGGCTCTGTCGGGCTCTGTCGGGCTCTGTCGGGCTCTACTGGGCCCTGTCGGGCTCTGTCGGGCTCTGTCGGGCCCTGTCGGGCCCTGTCGGGCTCTGTCAGGCTCTGTCGGGCTCTGTCGGGCTCTACTGGGCCCTGTCGGGCCCTGTCGGGCCCTGTCGGGCTCTACTGGGCTCTACTGGGCTCTGTCGGGCTCTTTCGGGCTCTACTGGGCCCTGTCGGGCCCTGTCGGGCTCTGTCGGGCTCTGTCGGGTCCTGTCGGGCTCTGTCGGGCTCTGTCGGGCTCTGTCGGGCTCTGTCGGGCCCTCTCGGCTCTGTCGGGCTCTACTGGGCCCTGTCGGGCCCTGTCGGTCTCTGTCGGGCTCTGTCGGGCTCTGTCGGGCCCTGTCGGGCCCTGTCGGGCTCTGTCGGGCTCTGTCGGGCTCTGTCGGGCTCTACTGGGCCGTGTCGGGCTCTGTCGGGCTCTGTCGGGCTCTGTCGGGCTCTGTCGGGCCCTGTCGGGCTCTGTCGGGCTCTGTCGGGCTCTGTCGGGCTCTACTGGGCCCTGTCGGGACCTGTCGGGCTCTGTCGGGCTCTGTCGAGCTCTGTCGGGCTCTGTCGGGCTCTACGGGGCTCTGTCGGGCCCTGTCGGGCCCTGTCGGGCCCTGTCGGGCTCTGTCGGGCTCTGTCGGGCTCTACTGGGCCCTGTCGGGCTCTGTCGGGCTCTGTCGGGCCCTGTCGGGCTCTGTCGGGCTCTGTCGGGCCCTGTCGGGCTCTGTCGGGCTCTGTCGGGCCCTGTCGGGCTCTGTCGGGCTCTGTCGGGCTCTCTCGGGCTCTGTCGGGCTCTACTGGGCTCTGTCGGGCTCTGTCGGGCTCTGTCGGGCTCTACTGGGCCCTGTCGGGCTCTGTCAGGCTCTGTCGGGCCCTGTCGGGCTCTGTCGGGCTCTGTCGGGCCCTGTCGGGCCCTGTCGGGCTCTGTCGGGCTCTGTCGGGCTCTGTCGGGCTCTACTGGGCTCTGTCGGGCTCTACTGGGCTCTACTGGGCCCTGTCGGTCCCTGTCGGGCTCTGTCAGGCTCTGTCGGGCTCTGTCGGGCTCTACTGGGCCCTGTCGGGCCCTGTCGGGCCCTGTCGGGCTCTACTGGGCTCTACTGGGCTCTGTCGGGCTCTGTCGGGCTCTGTCGGGCTCTGTCGGGCCCTGTCGGTCCCTGTCGGGCTCTGTCAGGCTCTGTCGGGCTCTGTCGGGCTCTACTGGGCCCTGTCGGACCCTGTCGGGCCCTGTCGGGCTCTACTGGGCTCTACTGGGCCCTGTCGGGCTCTGTCGGGCTCTGTCGGGCCCTGTCGGGCCCTGTCGGGCTCTGTCGGGCTCTGTCGGGCTCTACTGGGCTCTGTCGGGCTCTGTCGGGCTCTGTCGGGCTCTGTCGGGCTCTGTCGGGCTCTACTGGGCCCTGTCGGGCTCTGTCGGGCTCTGTCGGGCCCTGTCGGGCTCTGTCGGGCCCTGTCGGGCCCTGTCGGGCTCTGTCGGGCTCTGTCGGGCTCTGTCGGGCTCTACTGGGCCCTGTCGGGCTCTGTCGGGCTCTACTGGGCTCTGTCGGGCTCTGTCGGGCTCTACTGGGCCCTGTCGGGCTCTGTCGGGCTCTGTCGGGTTCTGTCGGGCCCTGTCGGGCTCTGTCGGGCTCTGTCGGGCTCTACTGGGCTCTGTCGGGCTCTGTCGGGCTCTGTCGGGCTCTGTCGGGCTCTACTGGGCCCTGTCGGGCTCTGTCGGGCTCTGTCGGGCCCTGTCGGGCTCTGTCGGGCTCCGTCGGGCTCTGTCGGGCCCTGTCGGGCTCTGTCGGGCTCTGTCGGGCTCTGTCGGGCTCTACTGGGCCCTGTCGGGCTCTGTCGGGCTCTGTCGGGCCCTGTCGGGCTCTGTCGGGCTCTGTCGGGCTCTGTCGGGCTCTACTGGGCTCTGTCGGGCTCTGTCGGGCTCTGTCGGGCTTTGTTGGGCTCTACTGGGCCCTGTCGGGCGCTGTCGGGCTCTGTCGGGCTCTGTCGGGCCCTGTCGGGCTCTGTCGGGCTCTACTGGGCCCTGTCGGGCTCTGTCGGGCTCTGTCGGGCCCTGTCGGTCCCTGTCGGGCTCTGTCAGGCTCTGTCGGGCTCTGTCGGGCTCTACTGGGCCCTGTCGGGCCCTGTCGGGCCCTGTCAGGCTCTACTGGGCTCTACTGGGCTCTGTCGGGCTCTGTCGGGCTCTACTGGGCCCTGTCGGGCCCTGTCGGGCTCTGTCAAGCCCTGTCGGGCTCTGTCGGGCTCTGTCGGGCCCTGTCGGGCCCTGTCGGGCTCTGTCGGGTTCTGTCGGGCTCTACTGGGCTCTGTCGGGCTCTGTCGGGCTCTGTCGGGCTCTGTCGGGCTCTGTCGGGCTCTGTCGGGCTCTACTGGGCCCTGTCGGGCCCTGTCGGGCTCTGTCGGGCCCTGTCGGGCTCTACTGGGCTCTGTCGGGCTCTGTTGGGCTCTGTCGGGCTCTGTCGGGCTCTGTTGGGCTCTACTGGGCCCTGTCGGGCTCTGTCGGGCTCTGTCGGGCCCTGTCGGGCTCTGTCGGGCCCTGTCGGGCCCTGTCGGGCTCTGTCGGGCCCTGTCGGGCCCTGTCGGGCTCTGTCGGGCTCTGTCGGGCTCTGTCGGGCTCTACTGGGCCCTGTCGGGCTCTGTCGGGCTCTGTCGGGCTCTGTCGGGCTCTGTCGGGCTCTACTGGGCCCTGTCGGGCTCTGTCGGGCTCTGTCGGGCCCTGTCGGGCCCTGTCGGGCTCTGTCAGGCTCTGTCGGGCTCTGTCGGGCTCTACTGGGCCCTGTCGGGCCCTGTCGGGCCCTGTCGGGCTCTACTGGGCTCTACTGGGCTCTGTCGGGCTCTTTCGGGCTCTACTGGGCCCTGTCGGGCCCTGTCGGGCTCTGTCGGGCTCTGTCGGGTCCTGTCGGGCTCTGTCGGGCTCTGTCGGGCTCTGTCGGGCTCTGTCGGGCCCTCTCGGCTCTGTCGGGCTCTACTGGGCCCTGTCGGGCCCTGTCGGTCTCTGTCGGGCTCTGTCGGGCCCTGTCGGGCCCTGTCGGGCCCTGTCGGGCTCTGTCGGGCTCTGTCGGGCTCTGTCGGGCTCTACTGGGCCCTGTCGGACTCTGTCGGGCTCTGTCGGGCTCTGTCGGGCTCTGTCGGGCCCTGTCGGGCTCTGTCGGGCTCTGTCGGGCTCTGTCGGGCTCTACTGGGCCCTGTCGGGACCTGTCGGGCTCTGTCGGGCTCTGTCGAGGTCTGTCGGGCTCTGTCGGGCTCTACGGGGCTCTGTCGGGCCCTGTCGGGCCCTGTCGGGCCCTGTCGGGCTCTGTCGGGCTCTGTCGGGCTCTACTGGGCCCTGTCGGGCTCTGTCGGGCTCTGTCGGGCCCTGTCGGGCTCTGTCGGGCTCTGTCGGGCTCTGTCGGGCCCTGTCGGGCTCTGTCGGGCTCTGTCGGGCCCTGTCGGGCTCTGTCGGGCTCTGTCGGGCTCTCTCGGGCTCTGTCGGGCTCTACTGGGCTCTGTCGGGCTCTGTCGGGCTCTGTCGGGCTCTACTGGGCCCTGTCGGGCTCTGTCAGGCTCTGTCGGGCCCTGTCGGGCTCTGTCGGGCTCTGTCGGGCCCTGTCGGGCCCTGTCGGGCTCTGTCGGGCTCTGTCGGGCTCTGTCGGGCTCTACTGGGCTCTGTCGGGCTCTACTGGGCTCTACTGGGCCCTGTCGGTCCCTGTCGGGCTCTGTCAGGCTCTGTCGGGCTCTGTCGGGCTCTACTGGGCCCTGTCGGGCCCTGTCGGGCCCTGTCGGGCTCTACTGGGCTCTACTGGGCTCTGTCGGGCTCTGTCGGGCTCTGTCGGGCCCTGTCGGTCCCTGTCGGGCTCTGTCAGGCTCTGTCGGGCTCTGTCGGGCTCTACTGGGCCCTGTCGGACCCTGTCGGGCCCTGTCGGGCTCTACTGGGCTCTACTGGGCCCTGTCGGGCTCTGTCGGGCTCTGTCGGGCCCTGTCGGGCCCTGTCGGGCTCTGTCGGGCTCTGTCGGGCTCTACTGGGCTCTGTCGGGCTCTGTTGGGCTCTGTCGGGCTCTGTCGGGCTCTGTCGGGCTCTACTGGGCCCTGTCGGGCTCTGTCGGGCTCTGTCGGGCCCTGTCGGGCTCTGTCGGGCCCTGTCGGGCCCTGTCGGGCTCTGTCGGGCTCTGTCGGGCTCTGTCGGGCTCTACTGGGCCCTGTCGGGCTCTGTCGGGCTCTACTGGGCTCTGTCGGGCTCTGCCGGGCTCTACTGGGCCCTGTCGGGCTCTGTCGGGCTCTGTCGGGCCCTGTCGGGCCCTGTCGGGCTCTGTCAGGCTCTGTCGGGCTCTACTGGGCCCTGTCGGGCCCTGTCGGGCCCTGTCGGGCTCTACTGGGCTCTACTGGGCTCTGTCGGGCTCTTTCGGGCTCTACTGGGCCCTGTCGGGCTCTGTCGGGCCCTGTCGGGCCCTGTCGGGCTCTGTCGGGCGCTGTCGGGCCCTGTCGGGCTCTGTCGGGCTCTGTCGGGCTCTGTCGGGCTCTACTGGGCTATACTGGGCTCTGTCGGGCTCTGTCGGGCTCTACTGGGCCCTGTCGGGCCCTGTCGGGCTCTGTCGGGCTCTACTGGGCCCTGTCGGGCCCTGTCGGGCTCTGTCGGGCTCTGTCGGGCCCTGTCGGGCCCTGTCGGGCTCTGTCGGGCTCTGTCGGGCTCTGTCGGGCTCTACTGGGCCCTGTCGGGCTCTGTCGGGCTCTACTGGGCTCTGTCGGGCTCTGTCGGGCTCTACTGGGCCCTGTCGGGCTCTGTCGGGCGCTGTCGGGCCCTGTCGGGCTCTGTCGGGCTCTGTCGGGCTCTGTCGGGCTCTACTGGGCTCTACTGGGCTCTTTCGGGCTCTGTCGGGCTCTACTGGGCCCTGTCGGGCCCTGTCGGGCTCTGTCGGGCTCTACTGGGCTCTGTCGGGCTCTGTCGGGCTCTGTCGGGCTCTACTGGGCTCTGTCGGGCTCTGTCGGGCTCTGTCGGGCTCTGTCGGGCTCTACTGGGCCCTGTCGGGCTCTGTCGGGCCCTGTCGGGCTCTGTCGGGCTCTGTCGGGCCCTGTCGGGCCCTGTCGGGCTCTGTCGGGCCCTGTCGGGCTCTGTCGGGCTCTGTCGGGCTCTACTGGGCTCTGTCGGGCTCTGTCGGGCTCTGTCGGGCTCTGTCGGGCTCTACTGGGCCCTGTCGGGCTCTGTCGGGCTCTGTCGGGCCCTGTCGGGCTCTGTCGGGCTCCGTCGGGCTCTGTCGGGCCCTGTCGGGCTCTGTCGGGCCCTGTCGGGCTCTGTCGGGCTCTGTCGGGCCCTGTCGGGCTCTGTCGGGCTCTGTCGGGCTCTGTCGGGCTCTACTGGGCCCTGTCGGGCTCTGTCGGGCTCTGTCGGGCCCTGTCGGGCTCTGTCGGGCTCTGTCGGGCTCTGTCGGGCTCTACTGGGCTCTGTCGGGCTCTGTCGGGCTCTGTCGGGCTCTGTTGGGCTCTACTGGGCCCTGTCGGGCGCTGTCGGGCTCTGTCGGCCTCTGTCGGGCTCTGTCGGGCCCTGTCGGGCTCTGTCGGGCTCTGTCGGGCTCTGTCGGGCTCTACTGGGCCCTGTCGGGTTCTGTCGGGCTCTGTCGGGCTCTGTCGGGCTCTACTGGGCCCTGTCGGGCTCTGTCGGGCTCTGTCGGGCCCTGTCGGGCTCTGTCGGGCTCTGTCGGGCTCTGTCGGGCCCTCTCGGCTCTGTCCGGCTCTTTCGGGCTCTGTCGGGCTCTGTCGGGCCCTCTCTGCTCTGTCGGGCTCTACTGGGCCCTGTCGGGCCCTGTCGGGCTCTAGTCGGGCTCTGTCGGGCTCTGTCGGGCCCTGTCGGGCTCTGTCGGGCTCTGTCGGGCTCTGTCGGGCTCTACTGGGCCCTGTCGGACTCTGTCGGGCTCTGTCGCGCTCTGTCGGGCTCTGTCGGGCTCTGATGGGTTCTGTCGGGCTCTGTCGGGCTCTGTCGGGCTCTTCTGGGCCCTGTCGGGCTCTGTCGGGCTCTGTCGGGCTCTGTCGGGCTCTACTGGGCCCTGTCGGGACCTGTCGGGCTCTGTCGGGCTCTGTCGGGCTCTGTCGGGCTCTGTCGGGCTCTACTGGGCTCTGTCGGGCCCTGTCGTGCCCTGTCGGTCTCTGTCGGGCTCTGTCGGGGTCTACTGGGCCCTGTCGGGCCCTGTCGGGCCCTGTCGGGCTCTGTCGGGCTCTGTCGGGCCCTGTCGGGCTCTGTCGGGCTCTGTCGGGCCCTGTCGGTCTCTGTCGGGCTCTGTCGGGCTCTCTCGGGCTCTGTCGGGCTCTACTGGGCTCTGTCGGGCTCTGTCGGGCTCTGTCGGGCTCTACTGGGCCCTGTCGGGCTCTGTCAGGCTCTGTCGGGCCCTGTCGGGCTCTGTCGGGCTCTGTCGGGCCTTGTCGGGCCCTGTCGGGCTCTGTCGGGCTCTGTCGGGCTCTACTGGGCTCTGTCGAGCTCTACTGGGCTCTACTGGGCCCTGTCGGGCTCTGTCGGGCTCTGTCGGGCTCTGTCGGGCTCTACTGGGCTCTGTCGGGCCCTGTCGGGCCCTGTCGGGCTCTGTCGGGCTCTGTCGGGCCCTGTCGGGCTCTGTCGGGCTCTGTCGGGCTCTACTGGGCTCTGTCGGACTCTGTCGGGCCCTGTCGGGCTCTGTCGGGCTCTGTCGGGCTCTGTCGGGCTCAACTGGTCTCTGTCGGGCTCTGTCGGGTTCTGTCGGGCTCTGTCGGGCTCTGTCGGGCTCTGTCGGGCTCTACTGGGCTCTACTGGGCTCTGTCGGGCTCTGTCGGTCTCTACTGGGCCCTGTCGGACTCTGTCGGGCTCTGTCGGGCCCTGTCGGGCTCTGTCGGGCTCTGTCGGGCTCTGTCGGGTTCTGTCGGGCTCTGTCGGGCTCTGTCGGGCTCTATCGGGCTCTTCTGGGCCCTGTCGGGCCCTGTCGGGCTCTGTCGGGCTCCGTCGGGCTCTGTCGGGCTCAACTGGTCTCTGTCGGGCTCTGTCGGGTTCTGTCGGGCTCTGTCGGGCTCTGTCGGGCTCTGTCGGGCTCTACTGGGCTCTACTGGGCTCTGTCGGGCTCTGTCGGGCTCTACTGGGCCCTGTCGGGCCCTGTCGGGCCCTGTCGGGCTCTGTCGGGCTCTACTGGGCTCTGTCGGGCTCTGTCGGGCTCTGTCGGGCTCTACTGGGCTCTGTCGGGCTCTGTCGGGCTCTGTCGGGCTCTACTGGGCCCTGTCGGGCTCTGTCGGGCCCTGTCGGGCTCTGTCGGGCTCTGTCGGGCCCTGTCGGGCCCTGTCGGGCTCTGTCGGGCCCTGTCGGGCTCCGTCGGGCTCTGTCGGGCTCTGTCGGGCTCTACTGGGCTCTGTCGGGCTCTGTCGGGCTCTACTGGGCCCTGTCGGGCTCTGTCGGGCTCTGTCGGGCCCTGTCGGGCTCTTTCGGGCTCTGTCGGGCCATGTCAGGCCCTGTCGGGCTCTGTCGGGCTCTGTCGGGCCCTGTCGGGCTCTGTCGGGCTCTGTCGGGCTCTGTCGGGCTCTACTGGGCCCTGTCGGGCTCTGTCGGGCTCTGTCGGGCTCTGTCGGGCCCTGTCGGGCTCTGTCGGGCTCTACTGGGCCCTGTCGAGCCCTGTCGGGCTCTATTTGGCTCTGTCGGGCTCTGTCGGGCCCTGTCGGGCTCTGTCGGGCTCTGTCGGGCTCTACTGGGCCCTGTCGGGCGCTGTTGGGCTCTGTCGGGCTCTGTCGGGCCCTGTCGGGCTCTGTCGGGCTCTGTCGTGCTCTACTGGGCCCTGTCGGGTTCTGTTGGGCTCTGTAGGGCTCTACTGGGCCCTGTCGGGCGCTGTCGGGCTCTGTCGGGCTCTGTCGGGCCCTGTCGGGCTCTGTCGGGCTCTGTCGGGCCCTCTCGGCTCTGTCGGGCTCTACTGGGCCCTGTCGGGCCCTGTCGGGCTCTGTCGGGCTCTGTCGGGCTCTGTCGGGCCCTGTCGGGCTCTGTCGGGCTCTGTCGGGCTCTACTGGGCCCTGTCGGACTCTGTCGGGCTCTGTCGGGCTCTGACGGGTTCTGTCGGGCTCTGTCGGGCTCTGTCGGGCTCTACTGGGCCCTGTCGGGCTCTGTCGGGCTCTGTCGGGCTCTGTCGGGCCCTGTCGGGCTCTGTCGGGCTCTGTCGGGCTCTGTCGGGCTCTACTGGGCCCTGTCGGGCCCTATTGGGCTCTGTCGGGCTCTGTCGGTCTCTGTCGGGCTCTACTGGGCTCTGTCGGGCCCTGTCGGGCCCTGTCGGGCCCTGTCGGGCTCTGTCGGGCTCTGTCGGGCCCTGTCGGGCTCTGTCGGGCTCTGTCGGGCCCTGTCGGGCCCTGTCGGGCTCTGTCGGGCTCTGTCGGGCTCTGTCGGGCTCTACTGGGCTCTGTCGGGCCCTGTCGGGACCTGTCGGGCCCTGTCGGGCTCTGTCGGGCCCTGTCGGGCTCTGTCGGGCTCTGTCGGGCCCTGTCGGGCCCTGTCGGGCTCTGTCGGGCTCTGTCGGGCTCTACTGGGCTCTGTCGGGCCCTGTCGGGCCATGTCGGGCCCTGTCGAGCTCTCTCGGGCTCTGTCGGGCTCTCTCGGGCTCTGTCGGGCTCTACTGGGCTCTGTCGGGCCCTGTCGGGCCCTGTCGGGCCCTGTCGGGCTCTCTCGGGCTCTGTCGGGCTCTGTCGGGCTCTGTCGGGCTCTGTCGGGCCCTCTCGGCTCTGTCGGGCTCTTTCGGGCTCTGTCGGGCTCTGTCGGGCCCTCTCGGCTCTGTCGGGCTCTACTGGGCCCTGTCGGGCCCTGTCGGGCTCTAGTCGGGCTCTGTCGGGCTCTGTCGGGCCCTGTCGGGCTCTGTCGGGCTCTGTCGGGCTCTGTCGGGCTCTACTGGGCCCTGTCGGACTCTGTCGGGCTCTCTCGGGCTCTGTCGGGCTCTGTCGGGCTCTGACGGGTTCTGTCGGGCTCTGTCGGGCTCTGTCGGGCTCTACTGGGCCCTGTCGGGCTCTGTCGGGCTCTGTCGGGCTCTGTCGGGCTCTACTGGGCCCTGTCGGGCCCTGTCGGGCTCTGTCGGGCTCTGTCGGGCTCTGACGGGCTCTACTGGGCCCTGTCGGGCTCTGTCAGGCTCTGTCGGGCCCTGTCGGGCTCTGTCGGGCTCTGTCGGGCCTTGTCGGGCCCTGTCGGGCTCTGTCGGGCTCTGTCGGGCTCTGTCGGGCTCTACTGGGCCCTGTCGGGCTCTGTCAGGCTCTGTCGGGCCCTGTCGGGCTCTGTCGGGCTCTGTCGGGCCCTGTCGGTCCCTGTCGGGCTCTGTCAGGCTCTGTCGGGCCCTGTCGGGCTCTGTCGGGCTCTGTCGGGCCCTGTCGGTCCCTGTCGGGCTCTGTCAGGCTCTGTCGGGCTCTGTCGGGCTCTACTGGGCCCTGTCGGGCCCTGTCGGGCTCTGTCAAGCCCTGTCGGGCTCTGTCGGGCTCTGTCGGGCCCTGTCGGGCTCTGTCGGGCTCTGTCGGGCTCTGTCGGGCTCTACTGGGCTCTACTGGGCTCTGTCGGGCTCTGTCGGGCTCTACTGGGCTCTCTCGGGCCCTGTCGGGCCCTGTCGGGCTCTGTCGGGCTCTACCGGGCTCTGTTGGGCTCTGTCGGGCTCTGTCGGGTTCTGTCGGGCTCTACTGGGCTCTGTCGGGCTCTGTCGGGCTCTGTCGGGCTCTGTCGGGCTCTACTGGGCCCTGTCGGGCCCTGTCGGGCTCTGTTGGGCTCTGTCGGGCCCTGTCGGGCTCTGTCGGGCCCTGTCGGGCCCTGTCGGGCTCTGTCGGGCCCTGTCGGGCCCTGTCGGGCTCTGTCGGGCTCTGTCAGGCTCTGTCGGGCTCTACTGGGCCCTGTCGGGCTCTGTCGGGCTCTGTCAGGCTCTGTCGGGCTCTGTCGGGCTCTACTGGGCCCTGTCGGGCTCTGTCGGGCTCTGTCGGGCCCTGTCGGGCCCTGTCGGGCTCTGTCAGGCTCTGTCGGGCTCTGTCAGGCTCTGTCGGGCTCTGTCGGGCTCTACTGGGCCCTGTCGGGCTCTGTCGGGCTCTGTCGGGCCCTGTCGGGCCCTGTCGGGCTCTGTCAGGCTCTGTCGGGCTCTGTCGGGCTCTACTGGGCCCTGTCGGGCTCTGTCGGGCCCTGTCGGGCTCTTTCGGGCTCTGTCGGGCTCTGTCGGGCTCTGTCGGGCCCTCTCGGCTCTGTCGGGCTCTACTGGGCCCTGTCGGGCCCTGTCGGGCTCTTTCGGGCTCTGTCGGGCTCTGTCGGGCCCTGTCGGGCTCTGTCGGGCTGTGTCGGGCTCTGTCGGGCTCTACTGGGCCCTGTCGGACTCTGTCGGGCTCTGTCGGGCTCTGTCGGGCTCTGTCGGGCTCTGACGGGTTCTGTCGGGCTCTGTCGGGCTCTGTCGGGCTCTACTGGGCCCTGTCGGGCTCTGTCGGGCTCTGTCGGGCTCTGTCGGGCCCTGTCGGGCTCTGTCGGGCTCTGTCGGGCTCTGTCGGGCTCTACTGGGCCCTGTCGGGCCCTGTCGGGCTCTGTCGGGCTCTGTCGAGCTCTGTCGGGCTCTGTCGGGCTCTACGGGGCTCTGTCGGGCCCTGTCGGGCCCTGTCGGGCCCTGTCGGGCTCTGTCGGGCTCTGTCGGGCTCTACTGGGCCCTGTCGGGCTCTGTCGGGCTCTGTCGGGCCCTGTCGGGCTCTGTCGGGCTCTGTCGGGCTCTGTCGGGCCCTGTCGGGCTCTGTCGGGCTCTGTCGGGCCCAGTCGGGCTCTGTCGGGCTCTGTCGGGCTCTCTCGGGCTGTGTCGGGCTCTACTGGGCTCTGTCGGGCTCTGTCGGGCTCTGTCGGGCTCTACTGGGCCCTGTCGGGCTCTGTCAGGCTCTGTCGGGCCCTGTCGGGCTCTGTCGGGCTCTGTCGGGCCCTGTCGGGCCCTGTCGGGCTCTGTCGGGCTCTGTCGGGCTCTGTCGGGCTCTACTGGGCTCTGTCGGGCTCTACTGGGCTCTACTGGGCCCTTTCGGGCTCTGTCGGGCTCTGTCGGGTTCTGTCGGGCTCTACTGGGCTCTGTCGGACCCTGTCGGTCCCTGTCGGGCTCTGTCAGGCTCTGTCGGGCCCTGTCGGGCTCTACTGGGCTCTACTGGGCTCTGTCGGGCTCTGTCGGGCTCTGTCGGGCCCTGTCGGTCCCTGTCGGGCTCTGTCAGGCTCTGTCGGGCTCTGTCGGGCTCTACTGGGCCCTGTCGGGCCCTGTCGGGCCCTCTCGGGCTCTACTGGGCTCTACTGGGCCCTGTCGGGCTCTGTCGGGCTCTGTCGGGCTCTGTCGGGCCCTGTCGGGCCCTGTCGGGCTCTGTCGGGCTCTGTCGGGCTCTACTGGGCTCTGTCGGGCTCTGTTGGGCTCTGTCGGTCTCTGTCAGGCTCTACTGGGCCCTGTCGGGCTCTGTCGGGCTCTGTCGGGCCCTGTCGGGCTCTGTCGGGCCCTGTCGGGCCCTGTCGGGCTCTGTCGGGCTCTGTCGGGCTCTACTGGGCCCTGTCGGGCTCTGTCGGGCTCTACTGGGCTCTGTCGGGCTCTGTCGGGCTCTACTGGGCCCTGTCGGGCTCTGTCGGGCTCTGTCGGGCCCTGTCGGGCCCTGTCGGGCTCTGTCAGGCTCTGTCGGGCTCTACTGGGCCCTGTCGGGCCCTGTCGGGCCCTGTCGGGCTCTACTGGGCTCTACTGGGCTCTGTCGGCTCTTTCGGGCTCTACTGGGCCCTGTCGGGCTCTGTCGGGCCCTGTCGGGCCCTGTCGGGCTCTGTCGGGCGCTGTCGGGCCCTGTCGGGCTCTGTTGGGCTCTGTCGGGCTCTGTCGGGCTCTACTGGGCTCTACTGGGCTCTGTCGGGCTCTGTCGGGCTCTACTGGGCCCTGTCGGGCTCTGTCGGGCTCTGTCGGGCCCTGTCGGGCCCTGTCGGGCTCTGTCGGGCCCTGTCGGGCTCTGTCGGGCTCTGTCGGGCTCTGTCGGGCTCTACTGGGCTCTGTCGGGCTCTGTCGGGCTCTGTCGGGCTCTGTCGGGCTCTACTGGGCCCTGTCGGGCTCTGTCGGGCTCTGTCGGGCCCTGTCGGGCTCTGTCGGGCTCCGTCGGGCTCTGTCGGGCCCTGTCGGGCTCTGTCGGGCCCTGTCGGGCTCTGTCGGGCTCTGTCGGGCCCTGTCGGGCTCTGTCGGGCTCTGTCGGGCTCTGTCGGGCTCTACTGGGCCCTGTCGGGCTCTGTCGGGCTCTGTCGGGCCCTGTCGGGCTCTGTCGGGCTCTGTCGGGCTCTGTCGGGCTCTACTGGGCTCTGTCGGGCTCTGTCGGGCTCTGTCGGGCTCTGTTGGGCTCTACTGGGCCCTGTCGGGCGCTGTCGGGCTCTGTCGGGCTCTGTCGGGCTCTGTCGGGCCCTGTCGGGCTCTGTCGGGCTCTGTCGGGCTCTGTCGGGCTCTACTGGGCCCTGTCGGGTTCTGTCGGGCTCTGTCGGGCTCTGTCGGGCTCTACTGGGCCCTGTCGGGCTCTGTCGGGCCCTGTCGGGCCCTGTCGGGCTCTGTCGGGCTCTGTCGGGCTCTGTCGGGCCCTCTCGGCTCTGTCGGGCTCTTTCGGGCTCTGTCGGGCTCTGTCGGGCCCTCTCGGCTCTGTCGGGCTCTACTGGGCCCTGTCGGGCCCTGTCGGGCTCTAGTCGGGCTCTGTCGGGCTCTGTCGGGCCCTGTCGGGCTCTGTCGGGCTCTGTCGGGCTCTACTGGGCCCTGTCGGACTCTGTCGGGCTCTGTCGCGCTCTGTCGGGCTCTGTCGGGCTCTGATGGGTTCTGTCGGGCTCTGTCGGGCTCTGTCGGGCTCTACTGGGCCCTGTCGGGCTCTGTCGGGCTCTGTCGGGCTCTGTCGGGCTCTGTCGGGCTCTACTGGGCCCTGTCGGGACCTGTCGGGCTCTGTCGGGCTCTGTCGGGCTCTGTCGGGCTCTGTCGGGCTCTACTGGGCTCTGTCGGGCCCTGTCGTGCCCTGTCGGGCTCTGTCGGGCTCTGTCGGGGTCTACTGGGCCCTGTCGGGCCCTGTCGGGCCCTGTTGGGCTCTGTCGGGCTCTGTCGGGCCCTGTCGGGCTCTGTCGGGCTCTGTCGGGCCCTGTCGGGCTCTGTCGGGCTCTGTCGGGCCCTGTCGGTCTCTGTCGGGCTCTGTCGGGCTCTCTCGGGATCTGTCGGGCTCTACTGGGCTCTGTCGGGCTCTGTCGGGCTCTGTCGGGCTCTACTGGGCCCTGTCGGGCTCTGTCAGGCTCTGTCGGGCCCTGTCGGGCTCTGTCGGGCTCTGTCGGGCCTTGTCGGGCCCTGTCGGGCTCTGTCGGGCTCTGTCGGGCTCTGTCGGGCTCTACTGGGCTCTGTCGGGCTCTACTGGGCTCTACTGGGCCCTGTCGGGCTCTGTCGGGCTCTGTCGGGCTCTGTCGGGCTCTACTGGGCTCTGTCGGGCCCTGTCGGGCCCTGTCGGGCTCTGTCGGGCTCTGTCGGGCCCTGTCGGGCTCTGTCGGGCTCTGTCGGGCTCTACTGGGCTCTGTCGGACTCTGTCGGGCTCTGTCGGGCTCTGTCGGGCTCTACTGGGCCCTGTCGGGCCCTGTCGGGCTCTGTCGGGCTCTGTCGGGCTCTGTCGGGCTCAACTGGTCTCTGTCGGGCTCTGTCGGGTTCTGTCGGGCTCTGTCGGGCTCTGTCGGGCTCTGTCGGGCTCTACTGGGCTCTACTGGGCTCTGTCGGGCTCTGTCGGTCTCTACTGGGCCCTGTCGGGCTCTGTCGGGCTCTGTCGGGCCCTGTCGGGCTCTGTCGGGCTCTGTCGGGCTCTGTCGGGTTCTGTCGGGCTCTGTCGGGCTCTTCTGGGCCCTGTCGGGCCCTGTCGGGCTCTGTCGGGCTCTGTCGGGCTCTGTCGGGCTCAACTGGTCTCTGTCGGGCTATGTCGGGTTCTGTCGGGCTCTGTCGGGCTCTGTCGGGCTCTGTCGGGCTCTACTGGGCTCTACTGGGCTCTGTCGGGCTCTGTCGGGCTCTACTGGGCCCTGTCGGGCCCTGTCGGGCCCTGTCGGGCTCTGTCGGGCTCTACTGGGCTCTGTCGGGCTCTGTCGGGCTCTGTCGGGCTCTACTGGGCTCTGTCGGGCTCTGTCGGGCTCTGTCGGGCTCTGTCGGGCTCTACTGGGCCCTGTCGGGCTCTGTCGGGCCCTGTCGGGCTCTGTCGGGCTCTGTCGGGCCCTGTCGGGCCCTGTCGGGCTCTGTCGGGCCCTGTCGGGCTCCGTCGGGCTCTGTCGGGCTCTGCGGGCTCTACTGGGCTCTGTCGGGCTCTGTCGGGCTCTACTGGGCCCTGTCGGGCTCTGTCGGGCTCTGTCGGGCCCTGTCGGGCTCTGTCGGGCTCTGTCGGGCCATGTCAGGCCCTGTCGGGCTCTGTCGGGCTCTGTCGGGCCCTGTCGGGCTCTGTCGGGCTCTGTCGGGCTCTGTCGGGCTCTACTGGGCCCTGTCGGGCTCTGTCGGGCTCTGTCGGGCTCTGTCGGGCCCTGTCGGGCTCTGTCGGGCTCTACTGGGCCCTGTCGGGCCCTGTCGGGCTCTGTTTGGCTCTGTCGGGCTCTGTCGGGCCCTGTCGGGCTCTGTCGGGCTCTGTCGGGCTCTACTGGGCCCTGTCGGGCGCTGTCGGGCTCTGTCGGACTCTGTCGGGCCCTGTCGGGCTCTGTCGGGCTCTGTCGTGCTCTACTGGGCCCTGTCGGGTTCTGTTGGGCTCTGTCGGGCTCTACTGGGCCCTGTCGGGCGCTGTCGGGCTCTGTCGGGCTCTGTCGGGCCCTGTCGGGCTCTGTCGGGCTCTGTCGGGCCCTCTCGGCTCTGTCGGGCTCTACTGGGCCCTGTCGGGCCCTGTCGGGCTCTGTCGGGCTCTGTCGGGCTCTGTCGGGCCAGGTCGGGCTCTGTCGGGCTCTGTCGGGCTCTACTGGGCCCTGTCGGACTCTGTCGGGCTCTGTCGGGCTCTGACGGGTTCTGTCGGGCTCTGTCGGGCTCTGTCGGGCTCTACTGGGCCCTGTCGGGCTCTGTCGGGCTCAGTCGGGCCCTGTCGGGCCCTGTCGGGCTCTGTCGGGCTCTGTCGGGCTCTGTCGGGCTCTACTGGGCCCTGTCGGGCCCTGTCGGGCTCTGTCGGGCTCTGTCGGGCTCTGTCGGGCTCTACTGGGCTCTGTCGGGCCCTGTCGGGCCCTGTCGGGCCCTGTCGGGCTCTGTCGGGCTCTGTCGGGCCCTGTCGGGCCCTGTCGGGCTCTGTCGGGCCCTGTCGGGCTCTGTCGGGCTCTGTCGGGCCCTGTCGGGCCCTGTCGGGGTCTGTCGGGCTCTGTCGGGCTCTGTCGGGCTCTACTGGGCTCTGTCGGGCCCTGTCGGGACCTGTCGGGCCCTGTCGGGCTCTGTCGGGCCCTGTCGGGCTCTGTCGGGCTCTGTCGGGCCCTGTCGCGCCCTGTCGGGCTCTGTCGGGCTCTGTCGGGCTCTACTGGGCTCTGTCGGGCCCTGTCGGGCCCTGTCGGGCCCTGTCGGGCTCTCTCGGGCTCTGTCGGGCTCTGTCGGGCTCTGTCGGGCTCTGTCGGGCTCTGTCGTGCCCTCTCGGCTCTGTCGGGCTCTACTGGGCCCTGTCGGGCCCTGTCGGGCTCTAGTCGGGCTCTGTCGGGCTCTGTCGGGCTCTACTGGGCCCTGTCGGGCTCTGTCAGGCTCTGTCGGGCCCTCTCGGCTCTGTCGGGCTCTTTCGGGCTCTGTCGGGCTCTGTCGTGCCCTCTCGGCTCTGTCGGGCTCTACTGGGCCCTGTCGGGCCCTGTCGGGCTCTAGTCGGGCTCTGTCGGGCTCTGTCGGGCTCTACTGGGCCCTGTCGGGCTCTGTCAGGCTCTGTCGGGCCCTGTCGGGCTCTGTCGGGCTCTGTCGGGCCTTGTCGGGCCCTGTCGGGCTCTGTCGGGCTCTGTCGGGCTCTGTCGGGCTCTACTGGGCCCTGTCGGGCTCTGTCGGGCTCTGTCGGGCCCTGTCGGTCCCTGTCGGGCTCTGTCAGGCTCTGTCGGGCTCTGTCGGGCTGTACTGGGCCCTGTCGGGCCCTGTCGGGCCCTGTCGGGCTCTACTGGGCTCTACTGGGCTCTGTCGGGCTCTGTCGGGCTCTACTGGGCCCTGTCGGGCCCTGTCGGGCTCTGTCGGGCTCTGTCGGGCCCTGTCGGGCTCTGTCGGGCCCTGTCGGGCTCTGTCGGGCTCTACTGGGCTCTACTGGGCTCTGTCGGGCTCTGTCGGGCTCTACTGGGCTCTCTCGGGCCCTGTCGGGCCCTGTCGGGCTCTGTCGGGCTCTACCGGGCTCTGTTGGGCTCTGTCGGGCTCTGTCGGGTTCTGTCGGGCTCTACTGGGCTCTGTCGGGCTCTGTCGGGCTCTGTCGGGCTCTGTCGGGCTCTACTGGGCCCTGTCGGGCCCTGTCGGGCTCTGTCGGGCCCTGTCGGGCTCTACTGGGCTCTGTCGGGCTCTGTTGGGCTCTGTCGGGCTCTGTCGGGCTCTGTTGGGCTCTACTGGGCCCTGTCGGGCTCTGTCGGGCTCTGTCGGGCCCTGTCGGGCTCTGTCGGGCCCTGTCGGGCCCTGTCGGGCTCTGTCGGGCCCTGTCGGGCCCTGTCGGGCTCTGTCGGGCTCTGTTGGGCTCTGTCGGGCTCTACTGGGCCCTGTCGGGCTCTGTCGGGCTCTGTCGGGCTCTGTCGGGCTCTGTCGGGCTCTACTGGGCCCTGTCGGGCTCTGTCGGGCTCTGTCGGGCCCTGTCGGGCCCTGTCGGGCTCTGTCAGGCTCTGTCGGGCTCTGTCGGGCTCTACTGGGCCCTGTCGGGCCCTGTCGGGCCCTGTCGGGCTCTACTGGGCTCTACTGGGCTCTGTCGGGCTCTTTCGGGCTCTACTGGGCCCTGTCGGGCCCTGTCGGGCTCTGACGGGCCCTGTCGGGCTATGTCGGGCTCTGTCGGGCTCTGTCGGGCTCTGTCGGGCCCTCTCGGCTCTGTCGGGCTCTACTGGGCCCTGTCGGGCCCTGTCGGGCTCTGTCGGGCTCTGTCGGGCCCTGTCGGGCTCTGTCGGGCTCTGTCGGGCTCTGACGGGTTCTGTCGGGCTCTGTCGGGCTCTGTCGGGCTCTACTGGGCTCTGTCGGGCTCTGTCGGGCTCTGTCGGGCCCTGTCGGGCTCTGTCGGGCTCTGTCGGGCTCTGTCGGGCTCTACTGGGCCCTGTCGGGCTCTGTCGGGCTCTGTCGGGCTCTGACGGGTTCTGTCGGGCTCTGTCGGGCTCTGTCGGGCTCTACTGGGCTCTGTCGGGCTCTGTCGGGCTCTGTCGGGCCCTGTCGGGCTCTGTCGGGCTCTGTCGGGCTCTGTCGGGCTCTACTGGGCCCTGTCGGGCCCTGTCGGGCTCTGTCGGGCTCTGTCGAGCTCTGTCGGGCTCTGTCGGGCTCTACGGGGCTCTGTCGGGCCCTGTCGGGCCCTGTCGGGCCCTGTCGGGCTCTGTCGGGCTCTACTGGGCCCTGTCGGGCTCTGTCGGGCTCTGTCGGGCCCTGTCGGGCTCTGTCGGGCTCTGTCGGGCCCTGTCGGGCTCTGTTGGGCTCTGTCGGGCCCTGTCGGGCTCTGTCGGGCTCTGTCGGGCTCTGTCGGGCTCTACTGGGCTCTGTCGGGCTCTGTCGGGCTCTGTCTGGCTCTACTGGGCCCTGTCGGGCTCTGTCAGGCTCTGTCGGGCCCTGTCAGGCTCTGTCGGGCTCTGTCGGGCCCTGTCGGGCCCTGTCGGGCTCTGTCGGGCTCTGTCGGGCTCTGTCGGGCTCTACTGGGCTCTGTCGGGCCCTGTCGGTCCCTGTCGGGCTCTGTCGGGCTCTACTGGGCTTTGTCGGGCCCTGTCGGGCCCTGTCGGGCTCTACTGGGCTCTACTGGGCTCTGTCGGGCTCTGTCGGGCTCTGTCGGGCTCTGTCGGTCCCTGTCGGGCTCTGTCAGGCTCTGTCGGGCTCTGTCGGGCTCTACTGGGCCCTGTCGGGCCCTGTCGGGCCCTGTCGGGCTCTACTGGGCTCTACTGGGCCCTGTCGGGCTCTGTCGGGCTCTGTCGGGCTCTGTCGGGCCCTGTCGGGCCCTGTCGGGCTCTGTCGGGCTCTGTCGGGCTCTACTGGGCTCTGTCGGGCTCTGTTGGGCTCTGTCGGGATCTGTCGGGCTCTGTCGGGCTCTACTGGGCTCTGTCGGGCTCTGTCGGGTCTGTCGGGCCCTGTCGGGCTCTGTCGGGCCCTGTCGGGCCCTGTCGGGCTCTGTCGGGCTCTGTCGGGCTCTGTCGGGCTCTTCTGGGCCCTGTCGGGCTCTGTCGGGCTCTACTGGGCCCTGTCGGGCCCTGTCGGGCTCTGTCGGGCTCTACTGGGCCCTGTCGGGCTCTGTCGGGCTCTGTCGGGCCCTGTCGGGCCCTGTCGGGCTCTGTCAGGCTCTGTCGGGCTCTACTGGGCCCTGTCGGGCCCTGTCGGGCCCTGTCGGGCTCTACTGGGCTCTACTGGGCTCTGTCGGGCTCTTTCGGGCTCTACTGGGCCCTGTCGGGCTCTGTCGGGCCCTGTCGGGCCCTGTCGGGCTCTGTCGGGCGCTGTCGGGCCCTGTCGGGCTCTGTCAGGCTCTGTCGGGCTCTGTCGGGCTCTACTGGGCTCTACTGGGCTCTGTCGGGCTCTGTCGGGCTCTACTGGGCCCTGTCGGGCCCTGTCGGGCTCTGTCGGGCTCTACTGGGCTCTGTCGGGCTCTGTCGGGCTCTGTCGGGCTCTACTGGGCTCTGTCGGGCTCTGTCGGGCTCTGTCGGGCTCTGTCGGGCTCTACTGGGCCCTGTCGGGCTCTGTCGGGCCCTGTCGGGCTCTGTCGGGCTCTGTCGGGCCCTGTCGGGCCCTGTCGGGCTCTGTCGGGCTCTGTCGGGCTCTGTCGGGCTCTACTGGGCTCTGTCGGGCTCTGTCGGGCTCTGTCGGGCTCTACTGGGCCCTGTCGGGCTCTGTCGGGCTCTGTCGGGCCCTGTCGGGCTCTGTCGGGCTCCGTCGGGCTCTGTCGGGCCCTGTCGGGCTCTGTCGGGCCCTGTCGGGCTCTGTCGGGCTCTGTCGGGCCCTGTCGGGCTCTGTCGGGCCCTGTCGGGCTCTGTCGGGCTCTACTGGGCCCTGTCGGGCTCTGTCGGGCTCTGTCGGGCCCTGTCGGGCTCTGTCGGGCTCTGTCGGGCTCTGTCGGGCTCTACTGGGCTCTGTCGGGCTCTGTCGGGCTCTGTCGGGCTCTACTGGGCCCTGTCGGACTCTGTCGGGCTCTGTCGCGCTCTGTCGGGCTCTGTCGGGCTCTGATGGGTTCTGTCGGGCTCTGTCGGGCTCTGTCGGGCTCTACTGGGCCCTGTCGGGCTCTGTCGGGCTCTGTCGGGCTCTGTCGGGCTCTGTCGGGCTCTGTCGGGCTCTACTGGGCCCTGTCGGGACCTGTCGGGCTCTGTCGGGCTCTGTCGGGCTCTGTCGGGCTCTGTCGGCCTCTACTGGGCTCTGTCGGGCCCTGTCGGGCCCTGTCGTGCCCTGTCGGGCTCTGTCGGGCTCTGTCGGGGTCTACTGGGCCCTGTCGGGCCCTGTCGGGCCCTGTCGGGCTCTGTCGGGCTCTGTCGGGCCCTGTCGGGCTCTGTCGGGCTCTGTCGGGCCCTGTCGGGCTCTGTCGGGCTCTGTCGGGCCCTGTCAGTCTCTGTCGGGCTCTGTCGGGCTCTCTCGGGCTCTGTCGGGCTCTACTGGGCTCTGTCGGGCTCTGTCGGGCTCTGTCGGGCTCTACTGGGCCCTGTCGGGCTCTGTCAGGCTCTGTCGGGCCCTGTCGGGCTCTGTCGGGCTCTGTCGGGCCTTGTCGGGCCCTGTCGGGCTCTGTCGGGCTCTGTCGGGCTCTGTCGGGCTCTACTGGGCTCTGTCGGGCTCTACTGGGCTCTACTGGGCCCTGTCGGGCTGTGTCGGGCTCTGTCGGGCTCTGTCGGGCTCTACTGGGCTCTGTCGGGCTCTGTCGGGCCCTGTCGGGCTCTGTCGGGCTCTGTCGGGCTCTGTCGGGCCCTGTCGGGCTCTGTCGGGCTCTGTCGGGCTCTACTGGGCTCTGTCGGACTCTGTCGGGCTCTGTCGGGCTCTGTCGGGCTCTACTGGGCCCTGTCGGGCCCTGTCGGGCTCTGTCGGGCTCTGTCGGGCTCTGTCGGGCTCAACTGGTCTCTGTCGGGCTCTGTCGGGTTCTGTCGGGCTCTGTCGGGCTCTGTCGGGCTCTGTCGGGCTCTACTGGGCTCTACTGGGCTCTGTCGGGCTCTGTCGGTCTCTACTGGGCCCTGTCGGGCTCTGTCGGGCTCTGTCGGGCCCTGTCGGGCTCTGTCGGGCTCTGTCGGGCTCTGTCGGGTTCTGTCGGGCTCTGTCGGGATCTGTCGGGCTCTATCGGGCTCCTCTGGGCCCTGTCGGGCCCTGTCGGGCTCTGTCGGGCTCTGTCGGGCTCTTTCGGGCTAAACTGGCATCTGTCGGGCTCTGTCGGGTTCTGTCAGGCTCTGTCGGGCTCTGTCGGGCTCTGTCGGGCTCTACTGGGCCCTGTCGGGTCCTGTCGGGCTCTGTCGGGCTCTGTCGGGCTCTGTCGGGCCCTGTCGGGCTCTGTCGGGCTCTGTCGGGCTCTACTGGGCCCTGTCGGACTCTGTCGGGCTCTGTCGGGCTCTGACGGGTTCTGTCGGGCTCTGTCGGGCTCTGTCGGGCTCTACTGGGCCCTGTCGGGCTCTGTCGGGCTCTGTCGGGCTCTGTCGGGCCCTGTCGGGCTCTGTCGGGCTCTGTCGGGCTCTGTCGGGCTCTACTGGGCCCTGTCGGGCCCTGTCGGGCTCTGTCGGGCTCTGTCGGGCTCTGTCGGGCTCTACTGGGCTCTGTCGGGCCCTGTCGGGCCCTGTCGGGCCCTGTCGGGCTCTGTCGGGCCCTGTCGGGCTCTGTCGGGCTCTGTCGGGCCCTGTCGGGCCCTGTCGGGCTCTGTCGGGCTCTGTCGGGCTCTGTCGGGCTCTACTGGGCTCTGTCGGGCCCTGTCGGGACCTGTCGGGCCCTGTCGGGCTCTGTCGGGCCCTGTCGGGCTCTGTCGGGCTCTGTCGGGCCCTGTCGGGCCCTGTCGAGCTCTGTCGGGCTCTGTCGGGCTCTACTGGGCTCTGTCGGGCCCTGTCGGGCCCTGTCGGGCCCTGTCGGGCTCTCTCGGGCTCTGTCGGGCTCTCTCGGGCTCTGTCGGGCTCTACTGGGCTCTGTCGGGCTCTGTCGGGCTCTGTCGGGCTCTACTGGGCCCTGTCGGGCTCTGTCAGGCTCTGTCGGGCCCTGTCGGGCTCTACTGGGCTCTGTCGGGCTCTGTCGGGCTCTGTCGGGCTCTACTGGGCTCTACTGGGCTCTGTCGGGCTCTGTCGGGCTCTGCTGGGCCCTGTCGGGCCCTGGCGGGCCCTGGCGGGCTCTGTCGGGCTCTACTGGGCTCTGTCGGGCTCTCTCGGGCTCTGTCGGGTTCTGTCGGGCTCTACTGGGCTCTGTCGGGCTCTGTCGGGCTCTGTCGGGCTCTACTGGGCCCTGTCGGGCTCTGTCGGGCTCTGTCGGGCTCTGTCGGGCCCTGTCGGGCTCTGTCGGGCTCTGTCGGGCTCTGTCGGGCTCTACTGGGCTCTGTCGGGCCCTGTCGGGCCCTGTCGGGCCCTGTCGGGCTCTGTCGGGCTCTGTCGGGGTCTACTGGGCCCTGTCGGGCCCTGTCGGGCTCTGTCGGGCTCTGTCGGGCCCTGTCGGGCTCTGTCGGGCTCTGTCGGGCCCTGTCGGGCTCTGTCGGGCTCTGTCGGGCCCTGTCGGGCTCTGTCGGGCTCTGTCGGGCTCTCTCGGGCTCTGTCGGGCTCTACTGGGCTCTGTCGGGCTCTGTCGGGCTCTGTCGGGCTCTACTGGGCCCTGTCGGGCTCTGTCAGGCTCTGTCGGGCCCTGTCGGGCCCTGTCGGGCTCTGTCGGGCTCTGTCGGGCTCTGTCGGGCTCTACTGGGCTCTGTCGGGCTCTGCTGGGCTCTACTGGGCCCTGTCGGGCTCTGTCGGGCTCTGTCGGGCTCTGTCGGGCTCTACTGGGCCCTGTCGGGCCCTGTCGGGCCCTGTCGGGCTCTGTCGGGCTCTGTCGGGCCCTGTCGGGCTCTGTCGGGCTCTGTCGGGCTCTACTGGGCTCTGTCGGACTCTGTCGGGCTCTGTCGGGCTCTGTCGGGCTCTACTGGGCCCTGTCGGGCCCTGTCGGGCTCTGTCGGGCTCTGTCGGGCTCTGTCGGGCTCAACTGGTCTCTGTCGGGCTCTGTCGGGTTCTGTCGGGCTCTGTCGGGCTCTGTCGGGCTCTGTCGGGCTCTACTGGGCTCTACTGGGCTCTGTCGGGCTCTGTCGGGCTCTACTGGGCCCTGTCGGGCCCTGTCGGGCCCTGTCGGGCTCTGTCGGGCTCTACTGGGCTCTGTCGGGCTCTGTCGGGCTCTGTCGGGCTCTACTGGGCTCTGTCGGGCTCTGTCGGGCTCTGTCGGGCTCTGTCGGGCTCTACTGGGCCCTGTCGGGCTCTGTCGGGCCCTGTCGGGCTGTGTCGGGCTCTGTCGGGCTCTACTGGGCTCTGTCGGGCCCTGTCGGGCCCTGTCGGGCCCTGTCGGGCTCTGTCGAGCTCTGTCGGGCTCTGTCGGGCTCTACTGGGCTCTGTCGGGCCCTGTCGGGCCCTGTCGTGCCCTGTCGGGCTCTCTCGGGCTCTGTCGGGCTCTCTCGGGCTCTGTCGGGCTCTACTGGGCTCTGTCGGGCTCTGTCGGGCTCTGTCGGGCTCTACTGGGCCCTGTCGGGCTCTGTCAGGCTCTGTCGGGCCCTGTCGGGCTCTACTGGGCTCTGTCGGGCTCTGTCGGGCTCTGTCGGGCTCTACTGGGCTCTACTGGGCTCTGTCGGGCTCTGTCGGGCTCGACTGGGCCCTGTCGGGCCCTGTCGGGCCCTGGCGGGCTCTGTCGGGCTCTACTGGGCTCTGTCGGGCTCTGTCGGGCTCTGTCGGGTTCTGTCGGGCTCTACTGGGCTCTGTCGGGCTCTGTCGGGCTCTGTCGGGCTCTACTGGGCCCTGTCGGGCTCTGTCGGGCTCTGTCGGGCTCTGTCGGGCCCTGTCGGGCTCTGTCGGGCTCTGTCGGGCTCTGTCGGGCTCTACTGGGCTCTGTCGGGCCCTGTCGGGCCCTGTCGGGCCCTGTCGGGCTCTGTCGGGCTCTGTCGGGGTCTACTGGGCCCTGTCGGGCCCTGTCGGGCTCTGTCGGGCTCTGTCGGGCCCTGTCGGGCTCTGTCGGGCTCTGTCGGGCCCTGTCGGGCTCTGTCGGGCTCTGTCGGGCCCTGTCGGGCTCTGTCGGGCTCTGTCGGGCTCTCTCGGGCTCTGTCGGGCTCTACTGGGCTCTGTCGGGCTCTGTCGGGCTCTGTCGGGCTCTACTGGGCCCTGTCGGGCTCTGTCAGGCTCTGTCGGGCCCTGTCGGGCCCTGTCGGGCTCTGTCGGGCTCTGTCGGGCTCTGTCGGGCTCTACTGGGCTCTGTCGGGCTCTGCTGGGCTCTACTGGGCCCTGTCGGGCTCTGTCGGGCTCTGTCGGGCTCTGTCGGGGTCTACTGGGCCCTGTCGGGCCCTGTCGGGCCCTGTCGGGCTCTGTCGGGCTCTGTCGGGCCCTGTCGGGCTCTGTCGGGCTCTGTCGGGCTCTACTGGGCTCTGTCGGACTCTGTCGGGCTCTGTCGGGCTCTGTCGGGCTCTACTGGGCCCTGTCGGGCCCTGTCGGGCTCTGTCGGGCTCTGTCGGGCTCTGTCGGGCTCAACTGGTCTCTGTCGGGCTCTGTCGGGTTCTGTCGGGCTCTGTCGGGCTCTGTCGGGCTCTGTCGGGCTCTACTGGGCTCTACTGGGCTCTGTCGGGCTCTGTCGGGCTCTACTGGGCCCTGTCGGGCCCTGTCGGGCCCTGTCGGGCTCTGTCGGGCTCTACTGGGCTCTGTCGGGCTCTGTCGGGCTCTGTCGGGCTCTACTGGGCTCTGTCGGGCTCTGTCGGGCTCTGTCGGGCTCTGTCGGGCTCTACTGGGCCCTGTCGGGCTCTGTCGGGCCCTGTCGGGCTGTGTCGGGCTCTGTCGGGCTCTACTGGGCTCTGTCGGGCCCTGTCGGGCCCTGTCGGGCCCTGTCGGGCTCTGTCGGGCTCTGTCGGGCCCTGTCGGGCTCTGTCGGGCTCTGTCGGGCCCTGTCGGGCCCTGTCGGGCTCTGTCGGGCTCTGTAGGGCTCTGTCGGGCTCTACTGGGCTCTGTCGGGCCCTGTCGGGACCTGTCGGGCCCTGTCGGGCTCTGTCGGGCCCTGTCGGGCTCTGTCGGGCTCTGTCGGGCCCTGTCGGGCTCTGTCGGGCTCTGTCGGGCTCTGTCGGGCTCTACTGGGCTCTGTCGGGCCCTGTCGGGCCCTGTCGGGCCCTGTCGGGCTCTCTCGGGCTCTGTCGGGCTCTCTCGGGCTCTGTCGGGCTCTACTGGGCTCTGTCGGGCTCTGTCGGGCTCTGTCGGGCTCTACTGGGCCCTGTCGGCCTCTGTCAGGCTCTGTCGGGCCCTGTCGGGCTCTACTGGGCTCTGTCGGGCTCTGTCGGGCTCTGTCGGGCTCTGTCGGGCTCTACTGGGCTCTACTGGGCTCTGTCGGGCTCTGTCGGGCTCTACTGGGCCCTGTCGGGCCCTGTCGGGCCCTGGCGGGCTCTGTCGGGCTCTACTGGGCTCTGTCGGGCTCTGTCGGGCTCTGTCGGGTTCTGTCGGGCTCTACTGGGCTCTGTCGGGCTCTGTCGGGCTCTGTCGGGCTCTACTGGGCCCTGTCGGGCTCTGTCGGGCTCTGTCGGGCTCTGTCGGGCCCTGTCGGGCTCTGTCGGGCTCTGTCGGGCTCTGTCGGGCTCTACTGGGCTATGTCGGGCCCTGTCGGGCCCTGTCGGGCCCTGTCGGGCTCTGTCGGGCTCTGTCGGGGTCTACTGGGCCCTGTCGGGCCCTGTCGGGCTCTGTCGGGCTCTGTCGGGCCCTGTCGGGCTCTGTCGGGCTCTGTCGGGCCCTGTCGGGCTCTGTCGGGCTCTGTCGGGCCCTGTCGGGCTCTGTCGGGCTCTCTCGGGCTCTGTCGGGCTCTACTGGGCTCTGTCGGGCTCTGTCGGGCTCTGTCGGGCTCTACTGGGCCCTGTCGGGCTCTGTCAGGCTCTGTCGGGCCCTGTCGGGCTCTGTCGGGCCCTGTCGGGCCCTGTCGGGCTCTGTCGGGCTCTGTCGGGCTCTGTCGGGCTCTACTGGGCTCTGTCGGGCTCTGTCGGGCTCTACTGGGCCCTGTCGGGCCCTGTCGGGCCCTGTCGGGCTCTGTCGGGCTCTGTCGGGCCCTGTCGATCTCTGTCGGGATCTGTCGGGCTCTACTGGGCTCTGTCGGACTCTGTCGGGCTCTGTCGGGCTCTGTCGGGCTCTACTGGGCCCTGTCGGGCCCTGTCGGGCTCTGTCGGGCTCAACTGGTCTCTGTCGGGCTCTGTCGGGCTCTGTCGGGCTCTGTCGGGCTCTGTCGGGCTCTACTGGGCTCTACTGGGCTCTGTCGGGCTCTGTCGGGCTCTACTGGGCCCTGTCGGGCCCTGTCGGGCCCTGTCGGGCTCTGTCGGGCTCTGTCGGGCCCTGTCGGGCTCTGTCGGGCCCTGTCGGGCTCTGTCGGGCTCTGTCGGGCTCTGTCGGGCTCTACTGGGCTCTGTCGGGATCTGTCGGGCTCTGTCGGGCTCTGTCCGGCTCTACTGGGCCCTGTCGGGCTCTGTCGGGCTCTGTCGGGCCCTGTCGGGCTCTGTCGGGCTCTGTCGGGCCCTGTCAGGCCCTGTCGGGCTCTGTCGGGCTCTGTCGGGCTCTGTCGGGCTCTACTGGGCCCTGTCGGGCTCTGTCGGGCTCTGTCGGGCTCTGTCGGGCCCTGTCGGGCTCTGTCGGGCTCTACTGGGCCCTGTCGGGCCCTGTCGGGCTCTGTTTGGCTCTGTCGGGCTCTGTCGGGCCCTGTCGGGCTCTGTCGGGCTCTACTGGGCCCTGTCGGTCGCTGTCGGGCTCTGTCGGGCTCTGTCGGGCCCTGTCGGGCTCTGTCGGGCTCTGTCGTGCTCTACTGGGCCCTGTCGGGTTCTGTCGGGCTCCGTCGGGCTCTGTCGGGCTCTACTGGGCCCTGTCGGGCTCTGTCGGGCTCTGTCGGGCCCTGTCGGGCTCTGTCGGGCTCTGTCGGGCCCTCTCGGCTCTGTCGGGCTCTACTGGGCCCTGTCGGGCCCTGTCGGGCTCTGTCGGGCTCTGTCGGGCTCTGTCGGGCCCTGTTGGGCTCTGTCGGGTTCTGTCGGGCTCTACTGGGCCCTGTCGGACTCTGTCGGGCTCTGTCGGGCTCTGTCGGGCTCTGTCGGGCTCTGACGGGTTCTGTCGGGCTCTGTCAAGCTCTGTCGGGCTCTACTGGGCCCTGTCGGGCTCTGTCGGGCTCTGTCGGGCTCTGTCGGGCCCTGTCGGGCTCTGTCGGGCTCTGTCGGGCTCTGTCGGGCTCTACTGGGCCCTGTCGGGCGCTGTCGGGCTCTGTCGGGCTCTGTCGGGCTCTGTCGGGCCCTGTCGGGCTCTGTTGGGCTCTGTCGGGCTCTGTCGGGCTCTACTGGGCCCTGTCGGGTTCTGTCGGGCTCTGTCGGGCTCTGTCGGGCTCTACTGGGCCCTGTCGGGCTCTGTCGGGCTCTGTCAGGCCCTGTCGGTCTCTGTCGGGCTCTGTCGGGCTCTGTCGGGCCCTCTCGGCTGTCGGGCTCTGTCGGGCTCTGTCGGGCTCTACTGGGCCCTGTCGGACTCTGTCGGGCTCTGTCGGGCTCTGTCGGGCTCTGTCGGGCTCTACTGGGCCCTGTCGGGCCCTGTCGGGCTCTGTCGGGCTCTACTGGGCCCTGTCGGGCTCTGTCGGGCTCTGTCGGGCTCTGTCGGGCTCTGTCGGGCTCTGTCGGGCTCTACTGGGCCCTGTCGGGCCCTGTCGGGCTCTGTCGGGCTCTGTCGGGCTCTGTCGGGCTCTGTCGGGCTCTACTGGGCTCTGTCGGGCCCTGTCGGGCCCTGTCGGGCCCTGTCGGGCTCTGTCGGGCTCTGTCGGGGTCTATTGGGCCCTGTCGGGCCCTGTCGGGCTCTGTCGGGCTCTGTCGGGCCCTGTCGGGCTCTGTCGGGCTCTGTCGGGCTCTATCGGGCCCTGTCGGGCTCTGTCGGGCTCTGTCGGGCCCTGTCGGGCTCTGTCGGGCTCTGTCGGGCTCTCTCGGGCTCTGTCGGGCTCTACTGGGCTCTGTCGGGCTCTGTCGGGCTCTGTCGGGCTCTACTGGGCCCTGTCGGGCTCTGTCAGGCTCTGTCGGGCCCTGTCGGGCTCTGTCGGGCCCTGTCGGGCCCTGTCGGGCTCTGTCGGGCTCTGTCGGGCTCTGTCGGGCTCTACTGGGCTCTGTCGGGCTCTACTGGGCTCTACTGGGCCCTGTCGGGCTATGTCGGGCTCTGTCGGGCTCTGTCGGGCTCTACTGGGCTCTGTCGGGCCCTGTCGGGCCCTGTCGGGCCCTCTCGGGCTCTGTCGGGCCCTGTCGGGCTCTGTCGGGCTCTGTCGGGCTCTACTGGGCTCTGTCGGACTCTGTCGGGCTCTGTCGGGCTCTGTCGGGCTCTACTGGGCCCTGTCGGGCCCTGTCGGGCTCTGTCGGGCTCAACTGGTCTCTGTCGGGCTCTGTCGGGTTCTGTCAGGCTCTGTCGGGCTCTGTCGGGCTCTGTCGGGCTCTACTGGGCTCTACTGGGCTCTGTCGGGCTCTGTCGGTCTCTACTGGGCCCTGTCGGGATCTGTCAGGCTCTGTCGGGCTCTGTCGGGCTCTGTCGGGCTCTGTCGGATTCTGTCGGGCTCTGTCGGGCTCTGTCGGGCTCTATCGGGCTCTTCTGGGCCCTGTCGGGCCCTGTCGGGCTCTGTCGGGTTCTGTCGGGCTCTGTCGGGCCCTGTCGGGCTCTGTCGGGTTCTGTCGGGCTCTGTCGGGCTCTGTCGGGCTCTGTCGGGCTCTACTGGGCTCTACTGGGCTCTGTCGGGCTCTGTCGGGCTCTACTGGGCCCTGTCGGGCCCTGTCGGGCCCTGTCGGGCTCTGTCGGGCTCTACTGGGCTCTGTCGGGCTCTGTCGGGCTCTGTCGGGCTCTACTGGGCTCTGTCGGGCTCTGTCGGGCTCTGTCGGGCTCTGTCGGGCTCTACTGGGCCCTGTCGGGCCCTGTCGGGCTCTGTCGGGCTCTGTCGGGCTCTGTCGGGCTCTGTCGGGCCCTGTCGGGCCCTGTCGGGCTCTGTCGGGCCCTGTCGGGCTCTGTCGGGCTCTGTCGGGCTCTGTCGGGCTCTGTCGGGCCCTGTCGGGCTCTGTCGGGCTCTGTCGGGCCCTGTCAGGCCCTGTCGGGCTCTGTCGGGCTCTGTCGGGCTCTGTCGGGCTCTACTGGGCCCTGTCGGGCTCTGTCGGGCTCTGTCGGGCTCTGTCGGGCCCTGTCGGGCTCTGTCGGGCTCTACTGGGCCCTGTCGGGCCCTGTCGGGCTCTGTTTGGCTCTGTCGGGCTCTGTCGGGCCCTGTCGGGCTCTGTCGGGCTCTGTCGGGCTCTACTGGGCCCTTTCGGTCGCTGTCGGGCTCTGTCGGGCTCTGTCGGGCTCTGTCGGGCTCTGTCGGGCTCTGTCGGGCTCTACTGGGCTCTGTCGGACTCTGTCGGGCTCTGTCGGGCTCTGTCGGGCTCTACTGGGCCCTGTCGGGCCCTGTCGGGCTCTGTCGGGCTCAACTGGTCTCTGTCGGGCTCTGTCGGGTTCTGTCGGGCTCTGTCGGGCTCTGTCGGGCTCTGTCGGGCTCTACTGGGCTCTACTGGGCTCTGTCGGGCTCTGTCGGGCTCTACTGGGCCCTGTCGGGCCCTGTCGGGCCCTGTCGGGCTCTGTCGGGCTCTACTGGGCTCTGTCGGGCTCTGTCGGGCTCTGTCGGGCTCTACTGGGCTCTGTCGGGCTCTGTCGGGCTCTGTCGGGCTCTACTGGGCCCTGTCGGGCTCTGTCGGGCCCTGTCCGGCTGTGTCGGGCTCTGTCGGGCCCTGTCGGGCCCTGTCGGGCTCTGTCGGGCTCTGTCGGGCTCTGTCGGGCTCTACTGGGCTCTGTCGGGATCTGTCGGGCTCTGTCGGGCTCTGTCCGGCTCTACTGGGCCCTGTCGGGCTCTGTCGGGCTCTGTCGGGCCCTGTCGGGCTCTGTCGGGCTCTGTCGGGCCCTGTCAGGCCCTGTCGGGCTCTGTCGGGCTCTGTCGGGCTCTGTCGGGCTCTACTGGGCCCTGTCGGGCTCTGTCGGGCTCTGTCGGGCTCTGTCGGGCCCTGTCGGGCTCTGTCGGGCTCTACTGGGCCCTGTCGGGCCCTGTCGGGCTCTGTTTGGCTCTGTCGGGCTCTGTCGGGCCCTGTCGGGCTCTGTCGGGCTCTGTCGGGCTCTACTGGGCCCTGTCGGTCGCTGTCGGGCTCTGTCGGGCTCTGTCGGGCCCTGTCGGGCTCTGTCGGGCTCTGTCGGGCTCTACTGGGCCCTGTCGGGTTCTGTCGGGCTCTGTCGGGCTCTGTCGGGCTCTACTGGGCCCTGTCGGGCTCTGTCGGGCTCTGTCGGGCCCTGTCGGGCTCTGTCGGGCTCTGTCGGTCCCTCTCGGCTCTGTCGGGCTCTACTGGGCCCTGTCGGGCCCTGTCGGGCTCTGTCGGGCTCTGTCGGGCTCTGTCGGGCCCTGTCGGGCTCTGTCGGGCTCTGTCGGGCTCTGTCGGGCTCTACTGGGCCCTGTCGGACTCTGTCGGGCTCTGTCGGGCTCTGTCGGGCTCTGTCGGGCTCTACTGGGCCCTGTCGGGCTCTGTCGGGCTCTGTCGGGCTCTGTCGGGCCCTGTCGGGCTCTGTCGGGCTCTACTGGGCCCTGTCGGGCCCTGTCGGGCTCTGTTTGGCTCTGTCGGGCTCTGTCGGGCCCTGTCGGGCTCTGTCGGGCTCTGTCGGGCTCTACTGGGCCCTTTCGGTCGCTGTCGGGCTCTGTCGGGCTCTGTCGGGCTCTGTCGGGCTCTGTCGGGCTCTACTGGGCTCTGTCGGACTCTGTCGGGCTCTGTCGGGCTCTGTCGGGCTCTACTGGGCCCTGTCGGGCCCTGTCGGGCTCTGTCGGGCTCAACTGGTCTCTGTCGGGCTCTGTCGGGTTCTGTCGGGCTCTGTCGGGCTCTGTCGGGCTCTGTCGGGCTCTACTGGGCTCTACTGGGCTCTGTCGGCCTCTGTCGGGCTCTACTGGGCCCTGTCGGGCCCTGTCGGGCCCTGTCGGGCTCTGTCGGGCTCTACTGGGCTCTGTCGGGCTCTGTCGGGCTCTGTCGGGCTCTACTGGGCTCTGTCGGGCTCTGTCGGGCTCTGTCGGGCTCTGTCGGGCTCTACTGGGCCCTGTCGGGCTCTGTCGGGCCCTGTCGGGCTGTGTCGGGCTCTGTCGGGCCCTGTCGGGCCCTGTCGGGCTCTGTCGGGCTCTGTCGGGCTCTGTCGGGCTCTACTGGGCTCTGTCGGGATCTGTCGGGCTCTGTCGGGCTCTGTCCGGCTCTACTGGGCCCTGTCGGGCTCTGTCAGGCTCTGTCGGGCCCTGTCGGGCTCTGTCGGGCTCTGTCGGGCCCTGTCAGGCCCTGTCGGACTCTGTCGGGCTCTGTCGGGCTCTGTCGGGCCCTGTCGGGCTCTGTCGGGCTCTGTCGGGCTCTACTGGGCCCTGTCGGTCGCTGTCGGGCTCTGTCGGGCCCTGTCGGGCCCTGTCGGGCTCTGTCGGGCTCTGTCGTGCTCTACTGGGCCCTGTCGGGTTCTGTCGGGCTCTGTCGGGCTCTGTCGGGCTCTACTGGGCCCTGTCGGGCTCTGTCGGGCTCTGTCGGGCCCTGTCGGGCTCTGTCGGGCTCTGTCGGGCCCTCTCGGATCTGTCGGGCTCTACTGGGCCCTGTCGGGCCCTGTCGGGCTCTGTCGGGCTCTGTCGGGCTCTGTCGGGCCCTGTCGGGCTCTGTCGGGCTCTGTCGGGCTCTGTCGGGCTCTACTGGGCCCTGTCGGACTCTGTCGGGCTCTGTCGGGCTCTGTCGGGCTCTGTCGGGCTCTGACGGGTTCTGTCGGGCTCTGTCAGGCTCTGTCGGGCTCTACCGGGCCCTGTCGGGCTCTGTCGGGCTCTGTCGGGCTCTGTCGGGCCCTGTCGGGCTCTGTCGGGCTCTGTCGGGCTCTACTGGGCCCTGTCGGGCGCTGTCGGGCTCTGTCGGGCTCTGTCGGGCTCTGTCGGGCCCTGTCGGGCTCTGTTGGGCTCTGTCGGGCTCTGTCGGGCTCTACTGGGCCCTGTCGGGTTCTGTCGGGCTCTGTCGGGCTCTGTCGGGCTCTACTGGGCCCTGTCGGGCTCTGTCGGGCTCTGTCAGGCCCTGTCGGGCTCTCTCGGGCTCTGTCGGGCTCTGTCGGGCCCTCTCGGCTCTGTCGGGCTCTGTCGGGCTCTGTCGGGCTCTACTGGGCCCTGTCGGACTCTGTCGGGCCCTGTCGGGCTCTTTCGGCTCTGTCGGGCTCTACTGGGCTCTGTCGGGCTCTACTGGGCTCTACTGGGCCCTGTCGGGCTATGTCGGGCTCTGTCGGGCTCTACTGGGCTCTGTCGGGCCCTGTCGGGCCCTGTCGGGCCCTCTCGGGCTCTGTCGGGCCCTGTCGGGCTCTGTCGGGCTCTGTCGGGCTCTACTGGGCTCTGTCGGATTCTGTCGGGCTCTGTCGGGCTCTGTCGGGCTCTATCGGGCTCTTCTGGGCCCTGTCGGGCCCTGTCGGGCTCTGTCGGGCTCTGTCGGGCTCTGTCGGGTTCTGTCGGGCTCTGTCGGGCCCTGTCGGGCTCTGTCGGGTTCTGTCGGGCTCTGTCGGGCTCTGTCGGGCTCTGTCGGGCTCTACTGGGCTCTACTGGGCTCTGTCGGGCTCTGTCGGGCTCTACTGGGCCCTGTCGGGCCCTGTCGGGCCCTGTCGGGCTCTGTCGGGCTCTACTGGGCTCTTTCGGGCTCTGTCGGGCTCTGTCGGGCTCTACTGGGCTCTGTCGGGCTCTGTCGGGCTCTGTCGGGCTCTGTCGGGCTCTACTGGGCCCTGTCGGGCTCTGTCGGGCCCTGTCGGGCCCTGTCGGGCTCTGTCGGGCTCTGTCGGGCTCTGTCGGGCTCTGTCGGGCCCTGTCGGGCTCTGTCGGGCTCTGTCGGGCCCTGTCATGCCCTGTCGGGCTCTGTCGGGCTCTGTCGGGCTCTGTCGGGCTCTACTGGGCCCTGTCGGGCTCTGTCGGGCTCTGTCGGGCTCTGTCGGGCCCTGTCGGGCTCTGTCGGGCTCTACTGGGCCCTGTCGGGCCCTGTCGGGCTCTGTTTGGCTCTGTCGGGCTCTGTCGGGCCCTGTCGGGCTCTGTCGGGCTCTGTCGGGCTCTACTGGGCACTTTCGGTCGCTGTCGGGCTCTGTCGGGCTCTGTCGGGCTCTGTCGGGCTCTGTCGGGCTCTGTCGGGCTCTACTGGGCTCTGTCGGACTCTGTCGGGCTCTGTCGGGCTCTGTCGGGCTCTACTGGGCCCTGTCGGGCCCTGTCGGGCTCTGTCGGGCTCAACTGGTCTCTGTCGGGCTCTGTCGGGTTCTGTCGGGCTCTGTCGGGCTCTGTCGGGCTCTGTCGGGCTCTACTGGGCTCTACTGGGCTCTGTCGGGCTCTGTCGGGCTCTACTGGGCCCTGTCGGGCCCTGTCGGGCCCTGTCGGGCTCTGTCGGGCTCTACTGGGCTCTGTCGGGCTCTGTCGGGCTCTGTCGGGCTCTACTGGGCTCTGTCGGGCTCTGTCGGGCTCTGTCGGGCTCTGTCGGGCTCTACTGGGCCCTGTCGGGCTCTGTCGGGCCCTGTCCGGCTGTGTCGGGCTCTGTCGGGCCCTGTCGGGCCCTGTCGGGCTCTGTCGGGCTCTGTCGGGCTCTGTCGGGCTCTACTGGGCTCTGTCGGGATCTGTCGGGCTCTGTCGGGCTCTGTCCGGCTCTACTGGGCCCTGTCGGGCTCTGTCGGGCTCTGTCGGGCCCTGTCGGGCTCTGTCGGGCTCTGTCGGGCCCTGTCAGGCCCTGTCGGGCTCTGTCGGGCTCTGTCGGGCTCTGTCGGGCTCTACTGGGCCCTGTCGGGCTCTGTCGGGCTCTGTCGGGCTCTGTCGGGCCCTGTCGGGCTCTGTCGGGCTCTACTGGGCCCTGTCGGGCCCTGTCGGGCTCTGTTTGCCTCTGTCGGGCTCTGTCGGGCCCTGTCGGGCTCTGTCGGGCTCTGTCGGGCTCTACTGGGCCCTGTCGGTCGCTGTCGGGCTCTCTCGGGCTCTGTCGGGCCCTGTCGGGCTCTGTCGGGCTCTGTCGTGCTCTACTGGGCCCTGTCGGGTTCTGTCGGGCTCTGTCGGGCTCTGTCGGGCTCTACTGGGCCCTGTCGGGCTCTGTCGGGCTCTGTCGGGCCCTGTCGGGCTCTGTCGGGCTCTGTCGGGCCCTCTCGGCTCTGTCGGGCTCTACTGGGCCCTGTCGGGCCCTGTCGGGCTCTGTCGGGCTCTGTCGGGCCCTGTCGGGCTCTGTCGGGCTCTGTCGGGCTCTGTCGGGCTCTACTGGGCCCTGTCGGACTCTGTCGGGCTCTGTCGGGCTCTGTCGGGCTCTGTCGGGCTCTACTGGGCCCTGTCGGGCTCTGTCGGGCTCTGTCGGGCTCTGTCGGGCCCTGTCGGGCTCTGTCGGGCTCTACTGGGCCCTGTCGGGCCCTGTCGGGCTCTGTTTGGCTCTGTCGGGCTCTGTCGGGCCCTGTCGGGCTCTGTCGGGCTCTGTCGGGCTCTACTGGGCCCTTTCGGTCGCTGTCGGGCTCTGTCGGGCTCTGTCGGGCTCTGTCGGGCTCTGTCGGGCTCTACTGGGCTCTGTCGGACTCTGTCGGGCTCTGTCGGGCTCTGTCGGGCTCTACTGGGCCCTGTCGGGCCCTGTCGGGCTCTGTCGGGCTCAACTGGTCTCTGTCGGGCTCTGTCGGGTTCTGTCGGGCTCTGTCGGGCTCTGTCGGGCTCTGTCGGGCTCTACTGGGCTCTACTGGGCTCTGTCGGGCTCTGTCGGGCTCTACTGGGCCCTGTCGGGCCCTGTCGGGCCCTGTCGGGCTCTGTCGGGCTCTACTGGGCTCTGTCGGGCTCTGTCGGGCTCTGTCGGGCTCTACTGGGCTCTGTCGGGCTCTGTCGGGCTCTGTCGGGCTCTGTCGGGCCCTGTCGGGCTCTGTCGGGCTCTGTCGGGCTCTGTCGGGCTCTGTCGGGCTCTACTGGGCCCTGTCGGACTCTGTCGGGCTCTGTCGGGCTCTGTCGGGCCCTGTCGGGCTCTGTCGGGCTCTACTGGGCCCTGTCGGACTCTGTCGGGCTCTGTCGGGCTCTACTGGGCCCTGTCGGACTCTGTCGGGCTCTGTCGGGCTCTGTCGGGCCCTGTCGGGCTCTGTCGTGCTCTACTGGGCCCTGTCGGGTTCTGTCGGGCTCTGTCGGGCTCTGTCGGGCTCTACTGGGCCCTGTCGGGCTCTGTCGGGCCCTGTCGGGCCCTGTCGGGCTCTGTCGGGCTCTGTCGGGCTCTGTCGGGCTCTACTGGGCCCTGTCGGACTCTGTCGGGCTCTGTCGGGCTCTGTCGGGCTCTGTCGGGCTCTACTGGGCCCTGTCGGGCTCTGTCGGGCTCTGTCGGGCTCTGTCGGGCCCTGTCGGGCTCTGTCGGGCTCTACTGGGCCCTGTCGGGCCCTGTCGGGCTCTGTTTGGCTCTGTCGGGCTCTGTCGGGCCCTGTCGGGCTCTGTCGGGCTCTGTCGGGCTCTACTGGGCCCTTTCGGTCGCTGTCGGGCTCTGTCGGGCTCTGTCGGGCTCTGTCGGGCTCTGTCGGGCTCTACTGGGCTCTGTCGGACTCTGTCGGGCTCTGTCGGGCTCTGTCGGGCTCTACTGGGCCCTGTCGGGCCCTGTCGGGCTCTGTCGGGCTCAACTGGTCTCTGTCGGGCTCTGTCGGGTTCTGTCGGGCTCTGTCGGGCTCTGTCGGGCTCTGTCGGGCTCTACTGGGCTCTACTGGGCTCTGTCGGGCTCTGTCGGGCTCTACTGGGCCCTGTCGGGCCCTGTCGGGCCCTGTCGGGCTCTGTCGGGCTCTACTGGGCTCTGTCGGGCTCTGTCGGGCTCTGTCGGGCTCTACTGGGCTCTGTCGGGCTCTGTCGGGCTCTGTCGGGCTCTACTGGGCCCTGTCGGGCTCTGTCGGGCCCTGTCGGACTGTGTCGGGCTCTGTCGGGCCCTGTCGGGCCCTGTCGGGCTCTGTCGGGCTCTGTCGGGCTCTGTCGGGCTCTACTGGGCTCTGTCGGGATCTGTCGGGCTCTGTCGGGCTCTGTCCGGCTCTACTGGGCCCTGTCGGGCTCTGTCAGGCTCTGTCGGGCCCTGTCGGGCTCTGTCGGGCTCTGTCGGGCCCTGTCAGGCCCTGTCGGGCTCTGTCGGGCTCTGTCGGGCTCTGTCGGGCTCTACTGGGCCCTGTCGGGCTCTGTCGGGCTCTGTCGGGCTCTGTCGGGCCCTGTCGGGCTCTGTCGGGCTCTACTGGGCCCTGTCGGGCCCTGTCGGGCTCTGTTTGGCTCTGTCGGGCTCTGTCGGGCCCTGTCGGGCTCTGTCGGGCTCTGTCGGGCTCTACTGGGCCCTGTCGGTCGCTGTCGGGCTCTGTCGGGCTCTGTCGGGCCCTGTCGGGCTCTGTCGGGCTCTGTCGTGCTCTGCTGGGCCCTGTCGGGTTCTGTCGGGCTCTGTCGGGCTCTACTGGGCCCTGTCGGGCTCTGTCGGGCTCTGTCGGGCCCTGTCGGGCTCTGTCGGGCTCTGTCGGGCCCTCTCGGCTCTGTCGGGCTCTACTGGGCCCTGTCGGGCCCTGTCGGGCTCTGTCGGGCTCTGTCGGGCTCTGTCGGGCCCTGTCGGGCTCTGTCGGCCTCTGTCGGGCTCTGTCGGGCTCTACTGGGCCCTGTCGGACTCTGTCGGGCTCTGTCGGGCTCTGTCGGGCTCTGACGGGTTCTGTCGGGCTCTGTCAGGCTCTGTCGGGCTCTACTGGGCCCTGTCGGGCTCTGTCGGGCTCTGTCGGGCTCTGTCGGGCCCTGTCGGGCTCTGTCGGGCTCTGTCGGGCTCTGTCGGGCTCTACTGGGCCCTGTCGGGCGCTGTCGGGCTCTGTCGGGCTCTGTCGGGCTCTGTCGGGCCCTGTCGGGCTCTGTTGGGCTCTGTCGGGCTCTGTCGGGCTCTACTGGGCCCTGTCGGGTTCTGTCGGGCTCTGTCGGGCTCTGTCGGGCTCTACTGGGCCCTGTCGGGCTCTGTCGGGCTCTGTCAGGCCCTGTCGGGCTCTGTCGGGCTCTGTCGGGCTCTGTCGGGCTCTGTCGGGCTCTACTGGGCCCTGTCGGACTCTGTCGGGCTCTGTCGGGCTCTGTCGGGCTCTGTCGGGCTCTACTGGGCCCTGTCGGGCCCTGTCGGGCTCTGTCGGGCTCTACTGGGCCCTGTCGGGCTCTGTCGGGCTCTGTCGGGCTCTGTCGGGCTCTGTCGGGCTCTGTCGGGCTCTACTGGGCCCTGTCGGGCCCTGTCGGGCTCTGTCGGGCTCTGTCGGGCTCTGTCGGGCTCTGTCGGGCTCTACTGGGCTCTGTCGGGCCCTGTCGGGCCCTGTCGGGCCCTGTCGGGCTCTGTCGGGCTCTGTCGGGGTCTATTGGGCCCTGTCGGGCCCTGTCGGGCTCTGTCGGGCTCTGTCGGGCCCTGTCGGGCTCTGTCGGGCTCTGTCGGGCTCTATCGGGCCCTGTCGGGCCCTGTCGGGCTCTGTCGGGCCCTGTCGGGCTCTGTCGGGCTCTCTCGGGCTCTCTCGGGCTCTGTCGGGCTCTACTGGGCTCTGTCGGGCTCTGTCGGGCTCTGTCGGGCTCTACTGGGCCCTGTCGGGCTCTGTCAGGCTCTGTCGGGCCCTGTCGGGCTCTGTCGGGCCCTGTCGGGCCCTGTCGGGCTCTGTCGGGCTCTGTCGGGCTCTACTGGGCTCTGTCGGGCTCTGTCGGGCTCTACTGGGCCCTGTCGGGCTATGTCGGGCTCTGTCGGGCTCTACTGGGCTCTGTCGGGCCCTGTCGGGCCCTGTCGGGCCCTCTCGGGCTCTGTCGGGCTCTGTCGGGCTCTACTGGGCTCTGTCGGACTCTGTCGGGCTCTGTCGGGCTCTGTCGGGCTCTACTGGGCCCTGTCGGGCCCTGTCGGGCTCTGTCGGGCTCAATTGGTCTCTGTCGGGCTCTGTCGGGTTCTGTCGGGCTCTGTCGGGCTCTGTCGGGCTCTGTCGGGCTCTACTGGGCTCTACTGGGCTCTGTCGGGCTCTGTCGGTCTCTACTGGGCCCTGTCGGGATCTGTCAGGCTCTGTCGGGCTCTGTCGGGCTCTGTCGGATTCTGTCGGGCTCTGTCGGGCTCTGTCGGGCTCTATCGGGCTCTTCTGGGCCCTGTCGGGCCCTGTCGGGCTCTGTCGGGCTCTGTCGGGTTCTGTCGGGCTCTGTCGGGCCCTGTCGGGCTCTGTCGGGTTCTGTCGGGCTCTGTCGGGCTCTGTCGGGCTCTGTCGGGCTCTACTGGGCTCTACTGGGCTCTGTCGGGCTCTGTCGGGCTCTACTGGGCCCTGTCGGGCCCTGTCGGGCCCTGTCGGGCTCTGTCGGGCTCTACTGGGCTCTGTCGGGCTCTGTCGGGCTCTGTCGGGCTCTACTGGGCTCTGTCGGGCTCTGTCGGGCTCTGTCGGGCTCTGTCGGGCTCTACTGGGCCCTGTCGGGCTCTGTCGGGCCCTGTCGGGCTCTGTCGGGCTCTGTCGGGCCCTGTCGGGCCCTGTCGGGCTCTGTCGGGCCCTGTCGGGCTCTGTCGGGCTCTGTCGGGCTCTGTCGGGCTCTACTGGGCTCTGTCGGGCTCTGTCGGGCTCTGTCGGGCTCTGTCCGGCTCTACTGGGCCCTGTCGGGCTCTGTCGGGCTCTGTCGGGCCCTGTCGGGCTCTGTCGGGCTCTGTCGGGCCCTGTCAGGCCCTGTCGGGCTCTGTCGGGCTCTGTCGGGCTCTGTCGGGCTCTACTGGGCCCTGTCGGGCTCTGTCGGGCTCTGTCGGGCTCTGTCGGGCCCTGTCGGGCTCTGTCGGGCTCTACTGGGCCCTGTCGGGCCCTGTCGGGCTCTGTTTGGCTCTGTCGGGCTCTGTCGGGCCCTGTCGGGCTCTGTCGGGCTCTGTCGGGCTCTACTGGGCCCTTTCGGTCGCTGTCGGGCTCTGTCGGGCTCTGTCGGGCTCTGTCGTGCTCTACTGGGCCCTGTCGGGTTCTGTCGGGCTCTGTCGGGCTCTGTCGGGCTCTACTGGGCCCTGTCGGGCTCTGTCGGGCTCTGTCGGGCCCTGTCGGGCTCTGTCGGGCTCTGTCGGGCCCTCTCGGCTCTGTCGGGCTCTACTGGGCCCTGTCGGGCCCTGTCGGGCTCTGTCGGGCTCTGTCGGGCCCTGTCGGGCTCTGTCGGGCTCTGTCGGGCTCTGTTGGGCTCTACTGGGCCCTGTCGGACTCTGTCGGGCTCTGTCGGGCTCTGTCGGGCTCTGTCGGGCCCTGACGGGTTCTGTCGGGCTCTGTCGGGCTCTGTCGGGCTCTACTGGGCCCTGTCGGGCTCTGTCGGGCTCTGTCGGGCCCTGTCGGGCTCTGTCGGGCTCTGTCGGGCTCTGTCGGGCTCTACTGGGCCCTGTCGGGCCCTGTCGGGCTCTGTCGGGCTCTGTCGGGCTCTACTGGGCCCTGTCGGGCCCTGTCGGGCCCTGTCGGGCCCTGTCGGGCTCTGTCGGGCTCTGTCGGGCTCTACTGGGCAATGTCGGGCCCTGTCGGGACCTGTCGGGCCCTGTCGGGCTCTGTCGGGCCCTGTCGGGCTCTGTCGGGCTCTGTCGGGCTCTGTCGGGCTCTGTCGGGCTCTGTCGGGCTCTACTGGGCTCTGTCGGGCTCTGTCGGGCCCTGTCGGGCCCTGTCGGGCTCTGTCGGGCTCTGTCGGGCTCTCTCGGGCTCTGTCGGGCTCTACTGGGCTCTGTCGGGCTCTGTCGGGCTCTGTCGGGCTCTGTCGGGCTCTACTGGGCCCTGTCGGGCTCTGTCAGGCTCTGTCGGGCCCTGTCGGGCTCTGTCGGGCTCTGTCGGGCTCTGTCGGGCTCTACTGGGCTCTGTCGGGCCCTGTCGGGCCCTGTCGGGCTCTGTCGGGCTCTGTCGGGCTCTGTCGGGCTCTACTGGGCTCTGTCGGGCTCTACTGGGCTCTACTGGGCCCTGTCGGGCTCTGTCGGGCTCTGTCGGGCTCTACTGGGCCCTGTCGGGCCCTGTCGGGCTCTGTCGGGCCCTGTCGGGCTCTGTCGGGCTCTGTCGGGCCCTGTCGGGCTCTGTCGGGCTCTACTGGGCTCTGTCGGGCTCTGTCGGGCCCTGTCGGGCCCTGTCGGGCTCTGTCGGGCTCTGTCGGGCTCTCTCGGGCTCTGTCGGGCTCTACTGGGCTCTGTCGGGCTCTGTCGGGCTCTGTCGGGCTCTACTGGGCCCTGTCGGGCTCTGTCAGGCTCTGTCGGGCCCTGTCGGGCTCTGTCGGGCTCTGTCGGGCTCTGTCGGGCTCTACTGGGCTCTGTCGGGCCCTGTCCGGCCCTGTCGGGCTATGTCGGGCTCTGTCGGGCTCTGTCGGGCTCTACTGGGCTCTGTCGGGCTCTACTGGGCTCTACTGGGCCCTGTCGGGCTCTGTCGGGCTCTGTCGGGCTCTACTGGGCCCTGTCGGGCCCTGTCGGGCTCTGTCGGGCCCTGTCGGGCTCTGTCGGGCTCTGTCGGGCCCTGTCGGGCTCTGTCGGGCTCTGTCGGGCTCTGTCGGGCCCTGTCGGGCTCTGTCGGGCTCTGTCGGGCTCTGTCGGGCTCTACTGGGCTCTACTGCGCTCTGTCGGGCTCTGTCCGGCTCTTCTGGGCCCTGTCGGGCTCTGTCGGGCTCTGTCGGCCTCTGTCGGGCTCTACTGGGCTCTGTCGGGCTCTGTCGGGCTCTGTCGGGCTCTACTGGGCTCTGTCGGGCTCTGTTGGGCTCTGTCGGGCTCTGTCGGGCTCTGTCGGGCTCTACTGGGCCCTGTCGGGCTCTGTCGGGCTCTGTCGGGCCCTGTCGGGCTCTGTCGGGCCCTGTCGGGCCCTGTCGGGCTCTGTCGGGCTCTGTCGGGCTCTACTGGGCTCTACTGGGCCCTGTCGGGCTCTACTGGGCTCTGTCGGGCTCTGTCGGGCTCTACTGGGCCCTGTCGGGCTCTGTCGGGCCCTGTCGGGCCCTGTCGGGCTCTGTCAGGCTCTGTCGGGCTCTGTCGGGCTCTACTGGGCCCTGTCGGGCCCTGTCGGGCTCTGTCGGGCTCTACTGGGCTCTACTGGGCTCTGTCGGGCTCTGTCGGGCTCTACTGGGCCCTGTCGGGCTCTGTCGGGCCCTGTCGGGCTCTGTCGGGCTCTGTCGGGCCCTGTCGGGCTCTGTCGGGCTCTGTCGGGCTCTGTCGGGCTCTACTGGGCCCTGTCGGGCTCTGTCGGGCTCTACTGGGCTCTGTCGGGCTCTGTCGGGCTCTACTGGGCCCTGTCGGGCTCTGTCGGGCCCTGTCGGGCCCTGTCGGGCTCTGTCAGGCTCTGTCGGGCTCTGTCGGGCTCTACTGGGCCCTGTCGGGCCCTGTCGGGCCCTGTCGGGCTCTACTGGGCTCTACTGGGCTCTGTCGGGCTCTGTCGGGCTCTACTGGGCCCTGTCGGGCTCTGTCGGGCCCTGTCGGGCCCTGTCGGGCTCTGTCGGGCTCTGTCGGGCCCTGTCGGGCTCTGTCGGGCTCTGTCGGGCTCTGTCGGGCTCTACTGGGCTCTACTGGGCTCTGTCGGGCTCTGTCGCGCTCTACTGGGCCCTGTCGGGCCCTGTCGGGCCCTGTCGGGTTCTGTCGGGCTCTGTCGGGCTCTGTCGGGCTCTATCGGGCTCTTCTGGGCCCTGTCGGGCCCTGTCGGGCTCTGTCGGGTTCTGTCGGGCTCTGTCGGGCCCTGTCGGGCTCTGTCGGGTTCTGTCGGGCTCTGTCGGGCTCTGTCGGGCTCTGTCGGGCTCTACTGGGCTCTACTGGGCTCTGTCGGGCTCTGTCGGGCTCTACTGGGCCCTGTCGGGCCCTGTCGGGCCCTGTCGGGCTCTGTCGGGCTCTACTGGGCTCTGTCGGGCTCTGTCGGGCTCTGTCGGGCTCTACTGGGCTCTGTCGGGCTCTGTCGGGCTCTGTCGGGCTCTGTCGGGCTCTACTGGGCCCTGTCGGGCCCTGTCGGGCTCTGTCGGGCTCTGTCGGGCTCTGTCGGGCTCTGTCGGGCCCTGTCGGGCCCTGTCGGGCTCTGTCGGGCCCTGTCGGGCTCTGTCGGGCTCTGTCGGGCTCTGTCGGGCTCTGTCGGGCCCTGTCGGGCTCTGTCGGGCTCTGTCGGGCCCTGTCAGGCCCTGTCGGGCTCTGTCGGGCTCTGTCGGGCTCTGTCGGGCTCTACTGGGCCCTGTCGGGCTCTGTCGGGCTCTGTCGGGCTCTGTCGGGCCCTGTCGGGCTCTGTCGGGCTCTACTGGGCCCTGTCGGGCCCTGTCGGGCTCTGTTTGGCTCTGTCGGGCTCTGTCGGGCCCTGTCGGGCTCTGTCGGGCTCTGTCGGGCTCTACTGGGCCCTTTCGGTCGCTGTCGGGCTCTGTCAAGCTCTGTCGGGCTCTGTCGGGCTCTGTCGGGCTCTGTCGGGCTCTACTGGGCTCTGTCGGACTCTGTCGGGCTCTGTCGGGCTCTGTCGGGCTCTACTGGGCCCTGTCGGGCCCTGTCGGGCTCTGTCGGGCTCAACTGGTCTCTGTCGGGCTCTGTCGGGTTCTGTCGGGCTCTGTCGGGCTCTGTCGGGCTCTGTCGGGCTCTACTGGGCTCTACTGGGCTCTGTCGGGCTCTGTCGGGCTCTACTGGGCCCTGTCGGGCCCTGTCGGGCCCTGTCGGGCTCTGTCGGGCTCTACTGGGCTCTGTCGGGCTCTGTCGGGCTCTGTCGGGCTCTACTGGGCTCTGTCGGGCTCTGTCGGGCTCTGTCGGGCTCTACTGGGCCCTGTCGGGCTCTGTCGGGCCCTGTCCGGCTGTGTCGGGCTCTGTCGGGCTCTGTCGGGCTCTGTCGGGCCCTGTCGGGCTCTGTCGGGCTCTACTGGGCCCTGTCGGGCCCTGTCGGGCTCTGTTTGGCTCTGTCGGGCTCTGTCGGGCCCTGTCGGGCTCTGTCGGGCTCTGTCGGGCTCTACTGGGCCCTTTCGGTCGCTGTCGGGCTCTGTCGGGCTCTGTCGGGCTCTGTCGTGCTCTACTGGGCCCTGTCGGGTTCTGTCGGGCTCTGTCGGGCTCTGTCGGGCTCTACTGGGCCCTGTCGGGCTCTGTCGGGCTCTGTCGGGCCCTGTCGGGCTCTGTCGGGCTCTGTCGGGCCCTCTCGGCTCTGTCGGGCTCTACTGGGCCCTGTCGGGCCCTGTCGGGCTCTGTCGGGCTCTGTCGGGCCCTGTCGGGCTCTGTCGGGCTCTGTCGGGCTCTGTTGGGCTCTACTGGGCCCTGTCGGACTCTGTCGGGCTCTGTCGGGCTCTGTCGGGCTCTGTCGGGCCCTGACGGGTTCTGTCGGGCTCTGTCGGGCTCTGTCGGGCTCTACTGGGCCCTGTCGGGCTCTGTCGGGCTCTGTCGGGCCCTGTCGGGCTCTGTCGGGCTCTGTCGGGCTCTGTCGGGCTCTACTGGGCCCTGTCGGGCCCTGTCGGGCTCTGTCGGGCTCTGTCGGGCTCTACTGGGCCCTGTCGGGCCCTGTCGGGCCCTGTCGGGCCCTGTCGGGCTCTGTCGGGCTCTGTCGGGCTCTACTGGGCAATGTCGGGCCCTGTCGGGACCTGTCGGGCCCTGTCGGGCTCTGTCGGGCCCTGTCGGGCTCTGTCGGGCTCTGTCGGGCTCTGTCGGGCTCTGTCGGGCTCTACTGGGCTCTGTCGGGCTCTGTCGGGCTCTGTCGGGCTCTGTCGGGCTCTACTGGGCTCTGTCGGGCTCTGTCGGGCCCTGTCGGGCCCTGTCGGGCTCTGTCGGGCTCTGTCGGGCTCTCTCGGGCTCTGTCGGGCTCTACTGGGCTCTGTCGGGCTCTGTCGGGCTCTGTCGGGCTCTGTCGGGCTCTACTGGGCCCTGTCGGGCTCTGTCAGGCTCTGTCGGGCCCTGTCGGGCTCTGTCGGGCTCTGTCGGGCTCTGTCGGGCTCTACTGGGCTCTGTCGGGCCCTGTCGGGCCCTGTCGGGCTCTGTCGGGCTCTGTCGGGCTCTGTCGGGCTCTACTGGGCTCTGTCGGGCTCTACTGGGCTCTACTGGGCCCTGTCGGGCTCTGTCGGGCTCTGTCGGGCTCTACTGGGCCCTGTCGGGCCCTGTCGGGCTCTGTCGGGCCCTGTCGGGCTCTGTCGGGCTCTGTCGGGCCCTGTCGGGCTCTGTCGGGCTCTACTGGGCTCTGTCGGGCTCTGTCGGGCCCTGTCGGGCCCTGTCGGGCTCTGTCGGGCTCTGTCGGGCTCTCTCGGGCTCTGTCGGGCTCTACTGGGCTCTGTCGGGCTCTGTCGGGCTCTGTCGGGCTCTACTGGGCCCTGTCGGGCTCTGTCAGGCTCTGTCGGGCCCTGTCGGGCTCTGTCGGGCTCTGTCGGGCTCTGTCGGGCTCTACTGGGCTCTGTCGGGCCCTGTCCGGCCCTGTCGGGCTATGTCGGGCTCTGTCGGGCTCTGTCGGGCTCTACTGGGCTCTGTCGGGCTCTACTGGGCTCTACTGGGCCCTGTCGGGCTCTGTCGGGCTCTGTCGGGCTCTACTGGGCCCTGTCGGGCCCTGTCGGGCTCTGTCGGGCCCTGTCGGGCTCTGTCGGGCTCTGTCGGGCCCTGTCGGGCTCTGTCGGGCTCTGTCGGGCTCTGTCGGGCCCTGTCGGGCTCTGTCGGGCTCTGTCGGGCTCTGTCGGGCTCTACTGGGCTCTACTGCGCTCTGTCGGGCTCTGTCCGGCTCTTCTGGGCCCTGTCGGGCTCTGTCGGGCTCTGTCGGCCTCTGTCGGGCTCTACTGGGCTCTGTCGGGCTCTGTCGGGCTCTGTCGGGCTCTACTGGGCTCTGTCGGGCTCTGTTGGGCTCTGTCGGGCTCTGTCGGGCTCTGTCGGGCTCTACTGGGCCCTGTCGGGCTCTGTCGGGCTCTGTCGGGCCCTGTCGGGCTCTGTCGGGCCCTGTCGGGCCCTGTCGGGCTCTGTCGGGCTCTGTCGGGCTCTACTGGGCTCTACTGGGCCCTGTCGGGCTCTACTGGGCTCTGTCGGGCTCTGTCGGGCTCTACTGGGCCCTGTCGGGCTCTGTCGGGCCCTGTCGGGCCCTGTCGGGCTCTGTCAGGCTCTGTCGGGCTCTGTCGGGCTCTACTGGGCCCTGTCGGGCCCTGTCGGGCTCTGTCGGGCTCTACTGGGCTCTACTGGGCTCTGTCGGGCTCTGTCGGGCTCTACTGGGCCCTGTCGGGCTCTGTCGGGCCCTGTCGGGCTCTGTCGGGCTCTGTCGGGCCCTGTCGGGCTCTGTCGGGCTCTGTCGGGCTCTGTCGGGCTCTACTGGGCCCTGTCGGGCTCTGTCGGGCTCTACTGGGCTCTGTCGGGCTCTGTCGGGCTCTACTGGGCCCTGTCGGGCTCTGTCGGGCCCTGTCGGGCCCTGTCGGGCTCTGTCAGGCTCTGTCGGGCTCTGTCGGGCTCTACTGGGCCCTGTCGGGCCCTGTCGGGCCCTGTCGGGCTCTACTGGGCTCTACTGGGCTCTGTCGGGCTCTGTCGGGCTCTACTGGGCCCTGTCGGGCTCTGTCGGGCCCTGTCGGGCCCTGTCGGGCTCTGTCGGGCTCTGTCGGGCCCTGTCGGGCTCTGTCGGGCTCTGTCGGGCTCTGTCGGGCTCTACTGGGCTCTACTGGGCTCTGTCGGGCTCTGTCGCGCTCTACTGGGCCCTGTCGGGCCCTGTCGGGCCCTGTCGGGTTCTGTCGGGCTCTGTCGGGCTCTGTCGGGCTCTATCGGGCTCTTCTGGGCCCTGTCGGGCCCTGTCGGGCTCTGTCGGGTTCTGTCGGGCTCTGTCGGGCCCTGTCGGGCTCTGTCGGGTTCTGTCGGGCTCTGTCGGGCTCTGTCGGGCTCTGTCGGGCTCTACTGGGCTCTACTGGGCTCTGTCGGGCTCTGTCGGGCTCTACTGGGCCCTGTCGGGCCCTGTCGGGCCCTGTCGGGCTCTGTCGGGCTCTACTGGGCTCTGTCGGGCTCTGTCGGGCTCTGTCGGGCTCTACTGGGCTCTGTCGGGCTCTGTCGGGCTCTGTCGGGCTCTGTCGGGCTCTACTGGGCCCTGTCGGGCCCTGTCGGGCTCTGTCGGGCTCTGTCGGGCTCTGTCGGGCCCTGTCGGGCCCTGTCGGGCTCTGTCGGGCCCTGTCGGGCTCTGTCGGGCTCTGTCGGGCTCTGTCGGGCTCTGTCGGGCCCTGTCGGGCTCTGTCGGGCTCTGTCGGGCCCTGTCAGGCCCTGTCGGGCTCTGTCGGGCTCTGTCGGGCTCTGTCGGGCTCTACTGGGCCCTGTCGGGCTCTGTCGGGCTCTGTCGGGCTCTGTCGGGCCCTGTCGGGCTCTGTCGGGCTCTACTGGGCCCTGTCGGGCCCTGTCGGGCTCTGTTTGGCTCTGTCGGGCTCTGTCGGGCCCTGTCGGGCTCTGTCGGGCTCTGTCGGGCTCTACTGGGCCCTTTCGGTCGCTGTCGGGCTCTGTCAAGCTCTGTCGGGCTCTGTCGGGCTCTGTCGGGCTCTGTCGGGCTCTACTGGGCTCTGTCGGACTCTGTCGGGCTCTGTCGGGCTCTGTCGGGCTCTACTGGGCCCTGTCGGGCCCTGTCGGGCTCTGTCGGGCTCAACTGGTCTCTGTCGGGCTCTGTCGGGTTCTGTCGGGCTCTGTCGGGCTCTGTCGGGCTCTGTCGGGCTCTACTGGGCTCTACTGGGCTCTGTCGGGCTCTGTCGGGCTCTACTGGGCCCTGTCGGGCCCTGTCGGGCCCTGTCGGGCTCTGTCGGGCTCTACTGGGCTCTGTCGGGCTCTGTCGGGCTCTGTCGGGCTCTACTGGGCTCTGTCGGGCTCTGTCGGGCTCTGTCGGGCTCTACTGGGCCCTGTCGGGCTCTGTCGGGCCCTGTCCGGCTGTGTCGGGCTCTGTCGGGCCCTGTCGGGCCCTGTCGGGCTCTGTCGGGCTCTGTCGGGCTCTGTCGGGCTCTACTGGGCTCTGTCGGGATCTGTCGGGCTCTGTCGGGCTCTGTCCGGCTCTACTGGGCCCTGTCGGGCTCTGTCGGGCTCTGTCGGGCCCTGTCGGGCTCTGTCGGGCTCTGTCGGGCCCTGTCAGGCCCTGTCGGGCTCTGTCGGGCTCTGTCGGGCTCTGTCGGGCTCTACTGGGCCCTGTCGGGCTCTGTCGGGCTCTGTCGGGCTCTGTCGGGCCCTGTCGGGCTCTGTCGGGCTCTACTGGGCCCTGTCGGGCCCTGTCGGGCTCTGTTTGGCTCTGTCGGGCTCTGTCGGGCCCTGTCGGGCTCTGTCGGGCTCTGTCGGGCTCTACTGGGCCCTGTCGGTCGCTGTCGGGCTCTGTCGGGCTCTGTCGGGCCCTGTCGGGCTCTGTCGGGCTCTGTCGGGCTCTACTGGGCCCTGTCGGGTTCTGTCGGGCTCTGTCGGGCTCTGTCGGGCTCTACTGGGCCCTGTCGGGCTCTGTCGGGCTCTGTCGGGCCCTGTCGGGCTCTGTCGGGCTCTGTCGGTCCCTCTCGGCTCTGTCGGGCTCTACTGGGCCCTGTCGGGCCCTGTCGGGCTCTGTCGGGCTCTGTCGGGCTCTGTCGGGCCCTGTCGGGCTCTGTCGGGCTCTGTCGGGCTCTGTCGGGCTCTACTGGGCCCTGTCGGACTCTGTCGGGCTCTGTCGGGCTCTGTCGGGCTCTGTCGGGCTCTACTGGGCCCTGTCGGGCTCTGTCGGGCTCTGTCGGGCTCTGTCGGGCCCTGTCGGGCTCTGTCGGGCTCTACTGGGCCCTGTCGGGCCCTGTCGGGCTCTGTTTGGCTCTGTCGGGCTCTGTCGGGCCCTGTCGGGCTCTGTCGGGCTCTGTCGGGCTCTACTGGGCCCTTTCGGTCGCTGTCGGGCTCTGTCGGGCTCTGTCGGGCTCTGTCGGGCTCTGTCGGGCTCTACTGGGCTCTGTCGGACTCTGTCGGGCTCTGTCGGGCTCTGTCGGGCTCTACTGGGCCCTGTCGGGCCCTGTCGGGCTCTGTCGGGCTCAACTGGTCTCTGTCGGGCTCTGTCGGGTTCTGTCGGGCTCTGTCGGGCTCTGTCGGGCTCTGTCGGGCTCTACTGGGCTCTACTGGGCTCTGTCGGCCTCTGTCGGGCTCTACTGGGCCCTGTCGGGCCCTGTCGGGCCCTGTCGGGCTCTGTCGGGCTCTACTGGGCTCTGTCGGGCTCTGTCGGGCTCTGTCGGGCTCTACTGGGCTCTGTCGGGCTCTGTCGGGCTCTGTCGGGCTCTGTCGGGCTCTACTGGGCCCTGTCGGGCTCTGTCGGGCCCTGTCGGGCTGTGTCGGGCTCTGTCGGGCCCTGTCGGGCCCTGTCGGGCTCTGTCGGGCTCTGTCGGGCTCTGTCGGGCTCTACTGGGCTCTGTCGGGATCTGTCGGGCTCTGTCGGGCTCTGTCCGGCTCTACTGGGCCCTGTCGGGCTCTGTCAGGCTCTGTCGGGCCCTGTCGGGCTCTGTCGGGCTCTGTCGGGCCCTGTCAGGCCCTGTCGGACTCTGTCGGGCTCTGTCGGGCTCTGTCGGGCCCTGTCGGGCTCTGTCGGGCTCTGTCGGGCTCTACTGGGCCCTGTCGGTCGCTGTCGGGCTCTGTCGGGCTCTGTCGGGCCCTGTCGGGCTCTGTCGGGCTCTGTCGTGCTCTACTGGGCCCTGTCGGGTTCTGTCGGGCTCTGTCGGGCTCTGTCGGGCTCTACTGGGCCCTGTCGGGCTCTGTCGGGCTCTGTCGGGCCCTGTCGGGCTCTGTCGGGCTCTGTCGGGCCCTCTCGGATCTGTCGGGCTCTACTGGGCCCTGTCGGGCCCTGTCGGGCTCTGTCGGGCTCTGTCGGGCTCTGTCGGGCCCTGTCGGGCTCTGTCGGGCTCTGTCGGGCTCTGTCGGGCTCTACTGGGCCCTGTCGGACTCTGTCGGGCTCTGTCGGGCTCTGTCGGGCTCTGTCGGGCTCTGACGGGTTCTGTCGGGCTCTGTCAGGCTCTGTCGGGCTCTACCGGGCCCTGTCGGGCTCTGTCGGGCTCTGTCGGGCTCTGTCGGGCCCTGTCGGGCTCTGTCGGGCTCTGTCGGGCTCTACTGGGCCCTGTCGGGCGCTGTCGGGCTCTGTCGGGCTCTGTCGGGCTCTGTCGGGCCCTGTCGGGCTCTGTTGGGCTCTGTCGGGCTCTGTCGGGCTCTACTGGGCCCTGTCGGGTTCTGTCGGGCTCTGTCGGGCTCTGTCGGGCTCTACTGGGCCCTGTCGGGCTCTGTCGGGCTCTGTCAGGCCCTGTCGGGCTCTCTCGGGCTCTGTCGGGCTCTGTCGGGCCCTCTCGGCTCTGTCGGGCTCTGTCGGGCTCTGTCGGGCTCTACTGGGCCCTGTCGGACTCTGTCGGGCCCTTTCGGGCTCTTTCGGCTCTGTCGGGCTCTACTGGGCTCTGTCGGGCTCTACTGGGCTCTACTGGGCCCTGTCGGGCTATGTCGGGCTCTGTCGGGCTCTACTGGGCTCTGTCGGGCCCTGTCGGGCCCTGTCGGGCCCTCTCGGGCTCTGTCGGGCCCTGTCGGGCTCTGTCGGGCTCTGTCGGGCTCTACTGGGCTCTGTCGGATTCTGTCGGGCTCTGTCGGGCTCTGTCGGGCTCTATCGGGCTCTTCTGGGCCCTGTCGGGCCCTGTCGGGCTCTGTCGGGCTCTGTCGGGCTCTGTCGGGTTCTGTCGGGCTCTGTCGGGCCCTGTCGGGCTCTGTCGGGTTCTGTCGGGCTCTGTCGGGCTCTGTCGGGCTCTGTCGGGCTCTACTGGGCTCTACTGGGCTCTGTCGGGCTCTGTCGGGCTCTACTGGGCCCTGTCGGGCCCTGTCGGGCCCTGTCGGGCTCTGTCGGGCTCTACTGGGCTCTTTCGGGCTCTGTCGGGCTCTGTCGGGCTCTACTGGGCTCTGTCGGGCTCTGTCGGGCTCTGTCGGGCTCTACTGGGCCCTGTCGGGCTCTGTCGGGCCCTGTCGGGCCCTGTCGGGCTCTGTCGGGCTCTGTCGGCCTCTGTCGGGCTCTGTCGGGCCCTGTCGGGCTCTGTCGGGCTCTGTCGGGCCCTGTCATGCCCTGTCGGGCTCTGTCGGGCTCTGTCGGGCTCTGTCGGGCTCTACTGGGCCCTGTCGGGCTCTGTCGGGCTCTGTCGGGCTCTGTCGGGCCCTGTCGGGCTCTGTCGGGCTCTACTGGGCCCTGTCGGGCCCTGTCGGGCTCTGTTTGGCTCTGTCGGGCTCTGTCGGGCCCTGTCGGGCTCTGTCGGGCTCTGTCGGGCTCTACTGGGCCCTTTCGGTCGCTGTCGGGCTCTGTCGGGCTCTGTCGGGCTCTGTCGGGCTCTGTCGGGCTCTGTCGGGCTCTACTGGGCTCTGTCGGACTCTGTCGGGCTCTGTCGGGCTCTGTCGGGCTCTACTGGGCCCTGTCGGGCCCTGTCGGGCTCTGTCGGGCTCAACTGGTCTCTGTCGGGCTCTGTCGGGTTCTGTCGGGCTCTGTCGGGCTCTGTCGGGCTCTGTCGGGCTCTACTGGGCTCTACTGGGCTCTGTCGGGCTCTGTCGGGCTCTACTGGGCCCTGTCGGGCCCTGTCGGGCCCTGTCGGGCTCTGTCGGGCTCTACTGGGCTCTGTCGGGCTCTGTCGGGCTCTGTCGGGCTCTACTGGGCTCTGTCGGGCTCTGTCGGGCTCTGTCGGGCTCTGTCGGGCTCTACTGGGCCCTGTCGGGCTCTGTCGGGCCCTGTCCGGCTGTGTCGGGCTCTGTCGGGCCCTGTCGGGCCCTGTCGGGCTCTGTCGGGCTCTGTCGGGCTCTGTCGGGCTCTACTGGGCTCTGTCGGGATCTGTCGGGCTCTGTCGGGCTCTGTCCGGCTCTACTGGGCCCTGTCGGGCTCTGTCGGGCTCTGTCGGGCCCTGTCGGGCTCTGTCGGGCTCTGTCGGGCCCTGTCAGGCCCTGTCGGGCTCTGTCGGGCTCTGTCGGGCTCTGTCGGTCTCTACTGGGCCCTGTCGGGCTCTGTCGGGCTCTGTCGGGCTCTGTCGGGCCCTGTCGGGCTCTGTCGGGCTCTACTGGGCCCTGTCGGGCCCTGTCGGGCTCTGTTTGCCTCTGTCGGGCTCTGTCGGGCCCTGTCGGGCTCTGTCGGGCTCTGTCGGGCTCTACTGGGCCCTGTCGGTCGCTGTCGGGCTCTGTCGGGCTCTGTCGGGCCCTGTCGGGCTCTGTCGGGCTCTGTCGTGCTCTACTGGGCCCTGTCGGGTTCTGTCGGGCTCTGTCGGGCTCTGTCGGGCTCTACTGGGCCCTGTCGGGCTCTGTCGGGCTCTGTCGGGCCCTGTCGGGCTCTGTCGGGCTCTGTCGGGCCCTCTCGGCTCTGTCGGGCTCTACTGGGCCCTGTCGGGCCCTGTCGGGCTCTGTCGGGCTCTGTCGGGCCCTGTCGGGCTCTGTCGGGCTCTGTCGGGCTCTGTCGGGCTCTACTGGGCCCTGCCGGACTCTGTCGGGCTCTGTCGGGCTCTGTCGGGCTCTGTCGGGCTCTACTGGGCCCTGTCGGGCTCTGTCGGGCTCTGTCGGGCTCTGTCGGGCCCTGTCGGGCTCTGTCGGGCTCTACTGGGCCCTGTCGGGCCCTGTCGGGCTCTGTTTGGCTCTGTCGGGCTCTGTCGGGCCCTGTCGGGCTCTGTCGGGCTCTGTCGGGCTCTACTGGGCCCTTTCGGTCGCTGTCGGGCTCTGTCGGGCTCTGTCGGGCTCTGTCGGGCTCTGTCGGGCTCTACTGGGCTCTGTCGGACTCTGTCGGGCTCAGTCGGGCTCTGTCGGGCTCTACTGGGCCCTGTCGGGCCCTGTCGGGCTCTGTCGGGCTCAACTGGTCTCTGTCGGGCTCTGTCGGGTTCTGTCGGGCTCTGTCGGGCTCTGTCGGGCTCTGTCGGGCTCTACTGGGCTCTACTGGGCTCTGTCGGGCTCTGTCGGGCTCTACTGGGCCCTGTCGGGCCCTGTCGGGCCCTGTCGGGCTCTGTCGGGCTCTACTGGGCTCTGTCGGGCTCTGTCGGGCTCTGTCGGGCTCTACTGGGCTCTGTCGGGCTCTGTCGGGCTCTGTCGGGCTCTACTGGGCCCTGTCGGGCTCTGTCGGGCCCTGTCGGGCCCTGTCGGGCTCTGTCGGGCTCTGTCGGGCTCTGTCGGGCTCTACTGGGCCCTGTCGGACTCTGTCGGGCTCTGTCGGGCTCTGTCGGGCTCTGTCGGGCTCTACTGGGCCCTGTCGGGCTCTGTCGGGCTCTGTCGGGCTCTGTCGGGCCCTGTCGGGCTCTGTCGGGCTCTACTGGGCCCTGTCGGGCCCTGTCGGGCTCTGTTTGGCTCTGTCGGGCTCTGTCGGGCCCTGTCGGGCTCTGTCGGGCTCTGTCGGGCTCTACTGGGCCCTTTCGGTCGCTGTCGGGCTCTGTCGGGCTCTGTCGGGCTCTGTCGGGCTCTGTCGGGCTCTACTGGGCTCTGTCGGACTCTGTCGGGCTCTGTCGGGCTCTGTCGGGCTCTACTGGGCCCTGTCGGGCCCTGTCGGGCTCTGTCGGGCTCAACTGGTCTCTGTCGGGCTCTGTCGGGTTCTGTCGGGCTCTGTCGGGCTCTGTCGGGCTCTGTCGGGCTCTACTGGGCTCTACTGGGCTCTGTCGGGCTCTGTCGGGCTCTACTGGGCCCTGTCGGGCCCTGTCGGGCCCTGTCGGGCTCTGTCGGGCTCTACTGGGCTCTGTCGGGCTCTGTCGGGCTCTGTCGGGCTCTACTGGGCTCTGTCGGGCTCTGTCGGGCTCTGTCGGGCTCTACTGGGCCCTGTCGGGCTCTGTCGGGCTCTGTCGGGCCCTGTCAGGCCCTGTCGGGCTCTGTCGGGCTCTGTCGGGCTCTGTCGGGCTCTACTGGGCCCTGTCGGGCTCTGTCGGGCTCTGTCGGGCTCTGTCGGGCCCTGTCGGGCTCTGTCGGGCTCTACTGGGCCCTGTCGGGCCCTGTCGGGCTCTGTTTGGCTCTGTCGGGCTCTGTCGGGCCCTGTCGGGCTCTGTCGGGCTCTGTCGGGCTCTACTGGGCCCTGTCGGTCGCTGTCGGGCTCTGTCGGGCTCTGTCGGGCCCTGTCGGGCTCTGTCGGGCTCTGTCGTGCTCTGCTGGGCCCTGTCGGGTTCTGTCGGGCTCTGTCGGGCTCTACTGGGCCCTGTCGGGCTCTGTCGGGCTCTGTCGGGCCCTGTCGGGCTCTGTCGGGCTCTGTCGGGCTCTGTCGGGCCCTGTCGGGCTCTGTCGGCCTCTGTCGGGCTCTGTCGGGCTCTACTGGGCACTGTCGGACTCTGTCGGGCTCTGTCGGGCTCTGTCGGGCTCTGTCGGGCTCTGACGGGTTCTGTCGGGCTCTGTCAGGCTCTGTCGGGCTCTACTGGGCCCTGTCGGGCTCTGTCGGGCTCTGTCGGGCTCTGTCGGGCCCTGTCGGGCTCTGTCGGGCTCTGTCGGGCTCTGTCGGGCTCTACTGGGCCCTGTCGGGCGCTGTCGGGCTCTGTCGGGCTCTGTCGGGCTCTGTCGGGCCCTGTCGGGCTCTGTTGGGCTCTGTCGGGCTCTGTCGGGCTCTACTGGGCCCTGTCGGGTTCTGTCGGGCTCTGTCGGGCTCTGTCGGGCTCTACTGGGCCCTGTCGGGCTCTGTCGGGCTCTGTCAGGCCCTGTCGGGCTCTGTCGGGCTCTGTCGGGCTCTGTCGGGCTCTGTCGGGCTCTACTGGGCCCTGTCGGACTCTGTCGGGCTCTGTCGGGCTCTGTCGGGCTCTGTCGGGCTCTACTGGGCCCTGTCGGGCCCTGTCGGGCTCTGTCGGGCTCTACTGGGCCCTGTCGGGCTCTGTCGGGCTCTGTCGGGCTCTGTCGGGCTCTGTCGGGCTCTACTGGGCCCTGTCGGGCCCTGTCGGGCTCTGTCGGGCTCTGTCGGGCTCTGTCGGGCTCTGTCGGGCTCTACTGGGCTCTGTCGGGCCCTGTCGGGCCCTGTCGGGCCCTGTCGGGCTCTGTCGGGCTCTGTCGGGGTCTATTGGGCCCTGTCGGGCCCTGTCGGGCTCTGTCGGGCTCTGTCGGGCCCTGTCGGGCTCTGTCGGGCTCTGTCGGGCTCTATCGGGCCCTGTCGGGCTCTGTCGGGCTCTGTCGGGCCCTGTCGGGCTCTGTCGGGCTCTCTCGGGCTCTCTCGGGCTCTGTCGGGCTCTACTGGGCTCTGTCGGGCTCTGTCGGGCTCTGTCGGGCTCTACTGGGCCCTGTCGGGCTCTGTCAGGCTCTGTCGGGCCCTGTCGGGCTCTGTCGGGCCCTGTCGGGCCCTGTCGGGCTCTGTCGGGCTCTGTCGGGCTCTACTGGGCTCTGTCGGGCTCTGTCGGGCTCTACTGGGCCCTGTCGGGCTATGTCGGGCTCTGTCGGGCTCTACTGGGCTCTGTCGGGCCCTGTCGGGCCCTGTCGGGCCCTCTCGGGCTCTGTCGGGCTCTGTCGGGCTCTACTGGGCCCTGTCGGGCCCTGTCGGGCTCTGTCGGGCTCAATTGGTCTCTGTCGGGCTCTGTCGGGTTCTGTCGGGCTCTGTCGGGCTCTGTCGGGCTCTGTCGGGCTCTACTGGGCTCTACTGGGCTCTGTCGGGCTCTGTCGGTCTCTACTGGGCCCTGTCGGGATCTGTCAGGCTCTGTCGGGCTCTGTCGGGCTCTGTCGGATTCTGTCGGGCTCTGTCGGGCTCTGTCGGGCTCTATCGGGCTCTTCTGGGCCCTGTCGGGCCCTGTCGGGCTCTGTCGGGCTCTGTCGGGTTCTGTCGGGCTCTGTCGGGCCCTGTCGGGCTCTGTCGGGTTCTGTCGGGCTCTGTCGGGCTCTGTCGGGCTCTGTCGGGCTCTACTGGGCTCTACTGGGCTCTGTCGGGCTCTGTCGGGCTCTACTGGGCCCTGTCGGGCCCTGTCGGGCCCTGTCGGGCTCTGTCGGGCTCTACTGGGCTCTGTCGGGCTCTGTCGGGCTCTGTCGGGCTCTACTGGGCTCTGTCGGGCTCTGTCGGGCTCTGTCGGGCTCTGTCGGGCTCTACTGGGCCCTGTCGGGCTCTGTCGGGCCCTGTCGGGCTCTGTCGGGCTCTGTCGGGCCCTGTCGGGCCCTGTCGGGCTCTGTCGGGCCCTGTCGGGCTCTGTCGGGCTCTGTCGGGCTCTGTCGGGCTCTACTGGGCTCTGTCGGGCTCTGTCGGGCTCTGTCGGGCTCTGTCCGGCTCTACTGGGCCCTGTCGGGCTCTGTCGGGCTCTGTCGGGCCCTGTCGGGCTCTGTCGGGCTCTGTCGGGCCCTGTCAGGCCCTGTCGGGCTCTGTCGGGCTCTGTCGGGCTCTGTCGGGCTCTACTGGGCCCTGTCGGGCTCTGTCGGGCTCTGTCGGGCTCTGTCGGGCCCTGTCGGGCTCTGTCGGGCTCTACTGGGCCCTGTCGGGCCCTGTCGGGCTCTGTTTGGCTCTGTCGGGCTCTGTCGGGCCCTGTCGGGCTCTGTCGGGCTCTGTCGGGCTCTACTGGGCCCTTTCGGTCGCTGTCGGGCTCTGTCGGGCTCTGTCGGGCTCTGTCGTGCTCTACTGGGCCCTGTCGGGTTCTGTCGGGCTCTGTCGGGCTCTGTCGGGCTCTACTGGGCCCTGTCGGGCTCTGTCGGGCTCTGTCGGGCCCTGTCGGGCTCTGTCGGGCTCTGTCGGGCCCTCTCGGCTCTGTCGGGCTCTACTGGGCCCTGTCGGGCCCTGTCGGGCTCTGTCGGGCTCTGTCGGGCCCTGTCGGGCTCTGTCGGGCTCTGTCGGGCTCTGTTGGGCTCTACTGGGCCCTGTCGGACTCTGTCGGGCTCTGTCGGGCTCTGTCGGGCTCTGTCGGGCCCTGACGGGTTCTGTCGGGCTCTGTCGGGCTCTGTCGGGCTCTACTGGGCCCTGTCGGGCTCTGTCGGGCTCTGTCGGGCCCTGTCGGGCTCTGTCGGGCTCTGTCGGGCTCTGTCGGGCTCTGCTGGGCCCTGTCGGGCCCTGTCGGGCTCTGTCGGGCTCTGTCGGGCTCTGTCGGGCTCTACTGGGCCCTGTCGGGCCCTGTCGGGCCCTGTCGGGCCCTGTCGGGCTCTGTCGGGCTCTGTCGGGCTCTACTGGGCAATGTCGGGCCCTGTCGGGACCTGTCGGGCCCTGTCGGGCTCTGTCGGGCCCTGTCGGGCTCTGTCGGGCTCTGTCGGGCTCTGTCGGGCTCTACTGGGCTCTGTCGGGCTCTGTCGGGCTCTGTCGGGCTCTGTCGGGCTCTACTGGGCTCTGTCGGGCTCTGTCGGGCCCTGTCGGGCCCTGTCGGGCTCTGTCGGGCTCTGTCGGGCTCTCTCGGGCTCTGTCGGGCTCTACTGGGCTCTGTCGGGCTCTGTCGGGCTCTGTCGGGCTCTACTGGGCCCTGTCGGGCTCTGTCAGGCTCTGTCGGGCCCTGTCGGGCTCTGTCGGGCTCTGTCGGGCTCTGTCGGGCTCTACTGGGCTCTGTCGGGCCCTGTCGGGCCCTGTCGGGCTCTGTCGGGCTCTGTCGGGCTCTGTCGGGCTCTACTGGGCTCTGTCGGGCTCTACTGGGCTCTACTGGGCCCTGTCGGGCTCTGTCGGGCTCTGTCGGGCTCTACTGGGCCCTGTCGGGCCCTGTCGGGCTCTGTCGGGCCCTGTCGGGCTCTGTCGGGCTCTGTCGGGCCCTGTCGGGCTCTGTCGGGCTCTACTGGGCTCTGTCGGGCTCTGTCGGGCCCTGTCGGGCCCTGTCGGGCTCTGTCGGGCTCTGTCGGGCTCTCTCGGGCTCTGTCGGGCTCTACTGGGCTCTGTCGGGCTCTGTCGGGCTCTGTCGGGCTCTACTGGGCTCTGTCGGGCTCTGTCGGGCTCTGTCGGGCTCTACTGGGCCCTGTCGGGCTCTGTCAGGCTCTGTCGGGCCCTGTCGGGCTCTGTCGGGCTCTGTCGGGCTCTGTCGGGCTCTACTGGGCTCTGTCGGGCCCTGTCCGGCCCTGTCGGGCTATGTCGGGCTCTGTCGGGCTCTGTCGGGCTCTACTGGGCTCTGTCGGGCTCTACTGGGCTCTACTGGGCCCTGTCGGGCTCTGTCGGGCTCTGTCGGGCTCTACTGGGCCCTGTCGGGCCCTGTCGGGCTCTGTCGGGCCCTGTCGGGCTCTGTCGGGCTCTGTCGGGCCCTGTCGGGCTCTGTCGGGCTCTGTCGGGCTCTGTCGGGCTCTACTGGGCTCTACTGCGCTCTGTCGGGCTCTGTCCGGCTCTTCTGGGCCCTGTCGGGCCCTGTCGGGCCCTGGCGGGCTCTGTCGGGCTCTACTGGGCTCTGTCGGGCTCTGTCGGGCTCTGTCGGGCTCTACTGGGCTCTGTCGGGCTCTGTTGGGCTCTGTCGGGCTCTGTCGGGCTCTGTCGGGCTCTACTGGGCCCTGTCGGGCTCTGTCGGGCTCTGTCGGGCCCTGTCGGGCTCTGTCGGGCCCTGTCGGGCCCTGTCGGGCTCTGTCGGGCTCTGTCGGGCTCTACTGGGCCCTGTCGGGCTCTGTCGGGCTCTACTGGGCTCTGTCGGGCTCTGTCGGGCTCTACTGGGCCCTGTCGGGCTCTGTCGGGCTCTGTCAGGCTCTGTCGGGCTCTGTCGGGCTCTACTGGGCCCTGTCGGGCCCTGTCGGGCTCTGTCGGGCTCTACTGGGCTCTACTGGGCTCTGTCGGGCTCTGTCGGGCTCTACTGGGCCCTGTCGGGCTCTGTCGGGCCCTGTCGGGCTCTGTCGGGCTCTGTCGGGCCCTGTCGGGCTCTGTCGGGCTCTGTCGGGCTCTGTCGGGCTCTACTGGGCCCTGTCGGGCTCTGTCGGGCTCTACTGGGCTCTGTCGGGCTCTGTCGGGCTCTACTGGGCCCTGTCGGGCTCTGTCGGGCCCTGTCGGGCCCTGTCGGGCTCTGTCAGGCTCTGTCGGGCTCTGTCGGGCTCTACTGGGCCCTGTCGGGCCCTGTCGGGCCCTGTCGGGCTCTACTGGGCTCTACTGGGCTCTGTCGGGCTCTGTCGGGCTCTACTGGGCCCTGTCGGGCTCTGTCGGGCCCTGTCGGGCCCTGTCGGGCTCTGTCGGGCTCTGTCGGGCCCTGTCGGGCTCTGTCGGGCTCTGTCGGGCTCTGTCGGGCTCTACTGGGCTCTACTGGGCTCTGTCGGGCTCTGTCGCGCTCTACTGGGCCCTGTCGGGCCCTGTCGGGCCCTGTCGGGCTCTGTTGGGCTCTACTGGGCTCTGTCGGGCTCTGTCGGGCTCTGTCGGGCTCTACTGGGCTCTGTCGGGCTCTGTCGGGCTCTGTCGGGCTCTGTCCGGCTCTACTGGGCCCTGTCGGGCTCTGTCGGGCCCTGTCGGGCTCTGTCGGGCTCTGTCGGGCCCTGTCGGGCCCTGTCGGGCTCTGTCGGGCCCTGTCGGGCTCTGTCGGGCTCTGTCGGGCTCTGTCGGGCTCTACTGGGCTCTGTCGGGCTCTGTCGGGCTCTGTCGGTCTCTGTCGGTCTCTACTGGGCCCTGTTGGGCTCTGTCGGGCTCTGTCGGGCCCTGTCGGGCTCTGTCGGGCCCTGTCGGGCTCTGTCGGGCTCTGTCGGGCTCTACTGGGCTCTGTCGGACTCTGTCGGGCTCTGTCGGGCTCTGTCGGGCTCTACTGGGCCCTGTCAGGCCCTGTTGGGCTCTGTCGGGCTCTGTCGGGCTCTGTCGGGCTCAACTGGTCTCTGTCGGGCTCTGTCGGGTTCTGTCGGGCTCTGTCGGGCTCTGTCGGGCTCTACTGGGCTCTACTGGGCTCTGTCGGGCTCTGTCGTTCTCTACTGGGCCCTGTCGGGCTCTGTCGGGCTCTGTCGGGCCCTGTCGGGCTCTGTCGGGCTCTGTCGGGCTCTGTCGGGTTCTGTCGGGCTCTGTCGGGCTCTGTCGGGCTCTATCGGGCTCTTCTGGGCCCTGTCGGGCCCTGTCGGGCTCTGTCGGGCTCTGTCGGGCTCTGTCGGGCTCAACTGGTCTCTGTCGGGCTCTGTCGGGTTCTGTCGGGCTCTGTCGGGCTCTGTCGGGCTCTGTCGGGCTCTACTGGGCTCTACTGGGCTCTGTCGGGCTCTGTCGGGCTCTACTGGGCCCTGTCGGGCCCTGTCGGGCCCTGTCGGGCTCTGTCGGGCTCTACTGGGCTCTGTCGGGCTCTGTCGGGCTATACTGGGCTCTGTCGGGCTCTGTCGGGCTCTGTCGGGCTCTACTGGGCCCTGTCGGGCTCTGTCGGGCCCTGTCGGGCCCTGTCAGGCTCTACTGGGCCCTGTCGGGCTCTGTCAGGCTCTGTCGGGCCCTGTCGGGCTCTGTCGGGCTCTGTCGGGCTCTACTGGGCTCTACTGGGCTCTGTCGGGCTCTGTCGGTCTCTACTGGGCCCTGTCGGGCCCTGTCGGGCTCTGTCGGGCTCTGTCGGGCTCTGTCGGGCTCTACTGGGCCCTGTCGGGCTCTGTCGGGCTCTGTCGGGCTCTGTCGGGCCCTGTCGGGCTCTGTCGGGCTCTACTGGGCCCTGTCGGGCTCTGTCGGGCTCTGTCGGGCTCTGTCGGGCTCTACTGGGCTCTGTCGGGCTCTACTGGGCTCTACTGGGCCCTGTCGGGCTCTGTCGGGCTCTGTCGGGCTCTGTCGGGCTCTACTGGGCTCTGTCGGGCCCTGTCGGGCCCTGTCGAGCTCTGTCGGGCTCTGTCGGGCCCTGTCGGGCTCTGTCGGGCTCTGTCGGGCTCTGTCGGGCTCTACTGGGCTCTGTCGGGCTCTGTCGGGCTCTACTGGGCCCTGTCAGGCCCTGTCGGGCTCTGTCGGGCTCTGTCGGGCTCTGTCGGGCTCAACTGGTCTCTGTCGGGCTCTGTCGGGTTCTGTCGGGCTCTGTCGGGCTCTGTCGGGCTCTGTCGGGCTCTACTGGGCCCTGTCGGGCTCTGTCGGGCTCTGTCGGGCTCTGTCGGGCCCTGTCGGGCTCTGTCGGGCTCTGTCGGTCTCTACTGGGCCCTGTCGGGCTCTGTCGGGCTCTGTCGGGCCCTGTCAGGCTCTGTCGGGCTCTGTCTGGCTCTGTCGGGTTCTGTCGGGATCTGTCGGGCTCTGTCGGGCTCTGTCGGGCTCTTCTGGGCCCTGTCGGGCCCTGTCGGGCTCTGTCGGGCTCTGTCGGGCTCTGTCGGGCTCTACTGGGCCCTGTCGGGCCCTGTCGGGCCCTGTCGGGCTCTGTCGGGCTCTGTCGGGCTCTGTCGGGCTCTACTGGACTCTGTCGGGCTCTGTCGGGCCCTGTCGGGCTCTGTTTGGCTCTGTCGGGCTCTGTCGGGCCCTGTCGGGCTCTGTCGGGCTCTGTCGGGCTCTGTCGGGCCCTGTCGGGCTCTGTCGGGCTCTGTTTGGCTCTGTCGGGCTCTACTGGGCCCTGTCGGGTTCTGTCGGGCTCTGTCGGGCTCTGTCGGGCTCTACTGGGCCCTGTCGGGCTCTGTCGGGCTCTGTCGGGCCCTATCGGGCTCTGTCGGGCTCTGTCGGGCCCTCTCGGCTCTGTCGGGCTCTACTGGGCCCTGTCGGGCCCTGTCGGGCTCTGTCGGGCTCTGTCGGGCCCTGTCGGGCTCTGTCGGGCTCTGTCGGGCTCTGTCGGGCTCTACTGGGCCCTGTCGGACTCTGTCGGGCTCTGTCGGGCTCTGTCGGGCTCTGTCGGGCTCTGACGGGTTCTGTCGGGCTCTGTCGGGCTCTGTCGGGCTCTACTGGGCCCTGTCGGGCTCTGTCGGGCTCTGTCGGGCTCTGTCGGGCCCTGTCGGGCTCTGTCGGGCTCTGTCGGGCTCTGTCGGGCTCTACTGGGCCCTGTCGGGCCCTGTCGGGCTCTGTCGGGCTCTGTCGGGCTCTGTCGGGCTCTACTGGGCTCTGTCGGGCCCTGTCGGGCCCTGTCGGGCCCTGTCGGGCTCTGTCGGGCTCTGTCGGGCCCTGTCGGGCTCTGTCGGGCCCTGTCGGGCTCTGTCGGGCTCTGTCGGGCCCTGTCGGGCTCTGTCGGGCTCTGTCGGGCTCTGTCGGGCCCTGTCGGGCCCTGTCGGGCTCTGTCGGGCTCTGTCGGGCTCTGTCGGGCTCTACTGGGTTCTGTCGGGCTCTGTCGGGCTCTGTCGGGCTCTACTGGGCTCTGTCGGGCTCTGTCGGGCTCTGTCGGGCTCTGTCGGGCTCTACTGGGGCCTGTCGGGCTCTGTCGGGCCCTGTCGGGCTCTGTCGGGCCCTGTCGGGCCCTGTCGGGCTCTGTCGGGCCCTGTCGGGCTCTGTCGGGCTCTGTCGGGCTCTGTCGGGCTCTACTGGGCTCTGTCGGGCTCTGTCGGGCTCTGTCGGGCTCTACTGGGCCCTGTCGGGCTCTGTCGGGCTCTGTCGGGCCCTGTCGGGCCCTGTCGGGCTCTGTCGGGCTCTGTCGGGCTCTGTCGGGCTCTACTGGGCTCTGTCGGGCTCTGTCGGGCTCTGTCGGGCTCTGTCGGGCTCTACTGGGCCCTGTCGGGCTCTGTCGGGCTCTGTCGGGCCCTGTCGGGCTCTGTCGGGCCCTGTCGGGCCCTGTCGGGCTCTGTCGGGCTCTGTCGGGCCCTGTCGGGCTCTGTCGGGCTCTGTCGGGCTCTGTCGGGCTCTACTGGGCCCTGTCGGGCTCTGTCGGGCTCTGTCGGGCTCTGTCGGGCCCTGTCGGGCTCTGTCGGGCTCTACTGGGCCCTGTCGGGCCCTGCCGGGCTCTGTTTGGCTCTGTCGGGCTCTGTCGGGCCCTGTCGGGCGCTGTCGGGCTCTGTCGGGCTCTGTCGGGCTCTACTGGGCCCTGTCGGGCTCTGTCGGGCTCTGTCGGGCTCTGTCGGGCCCTGTCGGGCTCTGTCGGGCTCTGTCGGGCTCTGTCGGGCTCTACTGGGCCCTCTCGGGTTCTGTCGGGCTCTGTCGGGCTCTGTCGGGCTCTACTGGGCCCTGTCGGGCTCTGTCGGGCTCTGTCAGGCCCTGTCGGGCTCTGTCGGGCTCTGTCGGGCCCTCTCGGCTCTGTCGGGCTCTACTGGGCCCTGTCGGGCTCTGTCGGGCTCTGTCGGGCTCTGTCGGGCCCTGTCGGGCTCTGTCGGGCTCGGTCGGGCTCTGTCGGGCTCTACTGGGCCCTTTCGGACTCTGTCGGGCTCTGTCGGGCTCTGTCGGGCTCTGTCGGGCTCTGACGGGTTCTGTCGGGCTCTGTCGGGCTCTGTCGGGCTCTACTGGGCCCTGTCGGGCTCTGTCGGGCTCTGTCGGGCTCTGTCGGGCCCTGTCGGGCTCTGTCGGGCTCTGTCGGGCTCTACTGGGCCCTGTCGGGCCCTGTCGGGCTCTGTCGGGCTCTGTCGGGCTCTGTCGGGCTCTACTGGGCTCTGTCGGGCCCTGTCGGGCCCTGTCGGGCCCTGTCTAGCTCTGTCGGGCTCTGTCGGGCCCTGTCGGGCTCTGTCGGGCTCTGTCGGGCTCTGTCGGGCCCTGTCGGGCTCTGTCGGGCTCTGTCGGGCTCTGTCGGGCCCTGTCGGGATCTGTCGGGCTCTGTCGGGCTCTGTCGGGCTCTACTGGGCTCTGTCGGGCTCTGTCGGGCTCTGTCGTGCTCTGTCGGGCTCTACTGGGCCCTGTCGGGCTCTGTCAGGCTCTGTCGGGCCCTGTCGGGCTCTGTCGGGCTCTGTCGGGCTCTGTCGGGCTCTACTGGGCTCTGTTGGGCTCTACTGGGCTCTACTGGGCCCTGTCGGGCTCTGTCGGGCTCTGTCGGGCTCTGTCGGGCTCTACTGGGCTCTGTCGGGCTCTACTGGGCTCTGTCGGGCTCTGTCGGGCTCTGTCGGGCTCTACTGGGCTCTGTCGGGCTCTGTCGGGCTCTGTCGGGCTCAACTTTTCTCTGTCGGGCTCTGTCGGGTTCTGTCGGGCTCTGTCGGGCTCTGTCGGGCTCTGTCGGGCTATACTGGGCTCTACTGGGCTCTGTCGGGCTCTGTCGGGTTCTGTCGGGCTCTGTCGGGCTCTGTCGGGCTCTGTCGGGCCCTGTCGGGCTCTGTCGGGCTCTGTCGGGCTCTGTCGGGCTCTACTGGGCTCTGTCGGGCTCTGTCGGGCTCTGTCGGGCTCTACTGGGCCCTGTCGGGCCCTGTTGGGCTCTGTCGGGCTCTGTCGGGCTCTGTCGGGCTCAACTGGTCTCTGTTGGGCTCTGTCGGGTTCTGTCGGGCTCTGTCGGGCTCTGTCGGGCTCTGTCGGGCTCTACTGGGCTCTACTGGGCTCTGTCGGGCTCTGTCGGTCTCTACTGGGCCCTGTCGGGCTCTGTCGGGCTCTGTCGGGCCCTGTCAGGCTCTGTCGGGCTCTGTCGGGCTCTGTCGGGTTCTGTCGGGATCTGTCGGGCTCTGTCGGGCTCTGTCGGGCTCTTCTGGGCCCTGTCGGGCCCTGTCGGGCTCTGTCGGGCTCTGTCGGGCTCTGTCGGGCTCTACTGGGCCCTGTCGGGCCCTGTCGGGCCCTGTCGGGCTCTGTCGGGCTCTGTCGGGCTCTGTCGGGCTCTACTGGACTCTGTCGGGCTCTGTCGGGCCCTGTCGGGCTCTGTTTGGCTCTGTCGGGCTCTGTCGGGCCCTGTCGGGCTCTGTCGGGCTCTGTCGGGCTCTACTGGGCCCTGTCGGGCTCTGTCGGGCTCTACTGGGCTCTGTCGGGCTCTGTCGGGCTCTACTGGACTCTGTCGGGCTCTGTCGGGCTCTGTCGGGCTCTGTCGGGCTCTACTGGGCTCTGTCCGGCCCTGTCGGGCCCTGTCGGGCTCTGTCGGGCTCTGTCGGGCCCTGTCGGGCTCTGTCGGGCTCTGTCGGGCCCTGTCGGGCTCTGTCGGGCTCTGTCGGGCCCTGTCGGGCCCTGTTGGGCTCTGTCGGGCTCTGTCGGGCTCTGTCGGGCTCTACTGGGCTCTGTCGGGCTCTGTCGGGCTCTGTCGGGCTCTGTCGGGCTCTACTGGGCCCTGTCGGGATCTGTCAGGCTCTGTCGGGCCCTGTCGGGCTCTGTCGGGCTCTGTCGGGCTCTGTCGGGCCCTGTCGGGCTCTGTCGGGCCCTGTCGGGCCCTGTCGGGCTCTGTCGGTCTCTGTCGGGCTCTACTGGGCCCTGTCGGGCCCTGTCGGGCTCTGTCGGGCTCTGTCGGGCTCTGTCGGGCCCTGTCGGGCTCTGTCGGGCTCTGTCGGGCCCTGTCGGGCTCTGTCGGGATCTGTCGGGCTCTGTCGGGCTCTACTGGGCCCTGTCGGGCTCTTTCGGGCTCTGTCGGGCTCTGTCGGGCTCTGTCGGGCTCTACTGGGCCCTGTCAGGCTCTGTCGGGCTCTGTCGCGCCCTGTCGGTCCCTGTCAGGCTCTGTCAGGCTCTGTCGGGCTCTGTCGGGCTCTACTGGGCCCTGTCGGGCCCTGTCGGGCCCTGTCGGGCTCTACTGGGCTCTACTCGGCTCTGTCGGGCTCTGTCGGGCTCTACTGGGCCCTGTCGGGCCCTGTCGGGCTCTGTCGGGCCCTGTCGGGCTCTGTCGGGCTCTGTCGGGCCCTGTCGGGCTCTGTCGGGCTCTGTCGGGCTCTGTCGGGCTCTACTGGGCTCTACTGGGCTCTGTCGGGCTCTGTCGGGCTCTACTGGGCCCTGTCGGGCCCTGTCGGGCCCTGTCGGGCTCTGTCGGGCTCTACTGGGCTCTGTCGGGCTCTGTCGGGCTCTGTCGGGTTCTGTCGGGCTCTACTGGGCTCTGTCGGGCTCTGTCGGGCTCTGTCGGGCTCTGTCGGGCTCTACTGGGCCCTGTCGGGCTCTGTCGGGCTCTGTCGGGCCCTGTCGGGCTCTGTCGGGCTCTGTCGGGCTCTGTCGGGCTCTACTGGGCTCTGTCG